>NC_087273.1:24479746-24805858 GCF_015220805.1 Pogoniulus pusillus
CCTGTATCTACCCATTCAGTTATGGCATCATAGAATGCTATCAGATTAATCAAACATGATTTCCCCTTGGTAAATACTTCTTCTTCTTTTTTTTTTTTTTTAGTTGTGTGTTTTTTTTAAAAGAATTCCAAGCCTTAAAAGCTTTCACTTAATGAAAATCTGTTATTATATTTGCATTTATGTTTTGTGAAGACTTTCCATTTGTAGTCTACTATTTATTTTAAAGGAGGTGATTAAGCTTAAGTGCAACTTTCAAAACCAAAGCATACAACTGGTCTCTAGTAGGATGATTTGTAGTGTGTGGGTGCCCAAAAGCCCCCACACTGCGTGAAGTTCCTTTAGGCCACACCCTGTGCACACAGGGAATTCTTGCCCAGAAGACAGAATCATAGAATCAACCAGGTTGGAAGTGACCTCCAGGATTATCCAGCCCAACCTAGCACCAAGCCCTATCCAACCAACTAAACCATGGAACTAAGTTCCCCATCCAGTGTTTTCTTGAACACCGCCAGGGATGGTGGCTCCACCACCTCCCTGGGCAGCCCATGCCAATGGCAAACCACTTCCTCCTAATATCCATTCTATACCTCCTCTGGTACAACTCAGTCTTCCAATAAAATTTTAAAACAGATGTTAAAAAGTTGAATAAATTATGGAAATGAGAAAAGAAAAGTGTGCAAGGGAATAAAATGGTCTAGGAGTAATTAACGCAAACCCCACTAATCTGATGATGGCATTACATAATTTTTCAGGTATTATTTTAATCCAATTTTAAATATTTTTAAAATGTGGCCTCCCAAACCCACAAATAATTAATAGTTACATTAATGGAGATGCCAACAATGACTCAATGTCTCCTGTGCTCACCTCCCAGATGATTACTGTTCACTTAGAGCTCATGAAGGTGTATCGTCAGCTCAGATCATATTGAATGTTTTGCCTCCCACTGTACATTAACATGTCTTTGTTAACAGGGAGTTTTAACTGCAGCCAGGCTGCACCGTTGTCAGTCTTTTAAAGTGCTTCTGGAATTCCACACAGTTCTTCCTGATTTCCAGTAACCTAAATTATTTTGACATCTGTGAATATTCCACCTTGGAATCCACCTTTTCCCAAATAATTAATAGACACATTAATTAATCATTTCCTTTCATTTTAAAAAGAGTTCCAAGATTAACTCTATTGTTTATGTGAGGAACATGGCACAGGAATAATCACAAAGATGAAGTGGTACCTCATTTCCTGGGTCATTTCCTATAAACGTAGCCATCAGCTAATATTTTTGAAATTACAAATGGTTGCCAACAAAGTCAAAAGGTAATTCCTTACTATAGGCCTGCCTTAAACAGAAAGAAATTACAGGCTCTGGTTATTCTGGGCCAGATGAAGATAATAACTCCAAAGTAAAGTTGTTTTTTGAAGAGAAAACACTGACTGAATCTCTTCTGCTTGGAAAGAAAAGTATCCATAGGTTTCCAAAGCAAGAATGTGTCTTGGGAAAACACACTGTGTCTCAGGTAGAAAAGACTAATCAGTGCACAGGTGAAAAGCTGTGTGTTCTTGACAAGATCAGGAGGAACATTGGAAAAGAAATCTCTAGTATGTGTATAAGTTTTCTGTCAAAAAGCAAAATTAAAGCTATGGCATCAGATAAATATTACTGCAATATCCAGATCTGGAAATACCAATATAGCATATTTACCATTTCAGAGTCAATATGGTTAAATCTTAACCAGATATAGTTAGATAAAGGAATCTGGTCATGGTAGCTTCTTTTACATGACCAAACAGCTTATAGTCTCTATTTTTGAAGCAGCAACCTTTTGATACATAAAATGTTGCTTCTCTCATGGGACTGTTCTACTTGCTGGAGTTTTCAAAAGAAGCTTCTGAATTCCTGTGGAAAGCACCAGAACATGTGTAGATGCAACACTTTGGGATATGGTTTAATGACCATGGTGGTGTTGGGACAACAGTTGGGTTTGATGTCTTTTCCAAGTGAAACAATTCTATGGTACTAAGAAAAAGAAACCCACTAAACATCTGTTTGCAGGTAGCTCTGTCAGAATACCAATAGTGTCATATTAGTTTCTGAACATTTAGTTTGGGTTTCTAAATTATTTACAAGCTCTTAGAATTTTATCTTGGACACATTTAGTAGATTGTAGGGAAGGGACTGAAGGCCGTGTGTTTGCCATGCCAGAGTATTTATTTTTATGAAAACAAACAAAACTGAGGGAAAGTGGGAAAATTATCTCTGATGAGAATAATGATTAATTAAGGGATTTCCAGCAGAGCGTAGATTCTAGTTACTTTTAAGGCAATTTATTCTTCCCAGGAATGAAAATTACTTTCTCATAGACCCTACCCATTTGGAAAGATGAAGATTCAGTGTATCAATGTTTGTGATGCTGTTGGCACATCAGTTACTATCAGCTTTTTTTCACTTCTAATTCCTGCAGTTTGTTTTCTGCCCTGGAAGAGCTCCTAGGTGCAAACAGCACTTTATGCAGCTTTGTTAGCAGCCACTGATATTGTTTCTGTCCTGAATTTCACATTTTTAAAAAGACCCTGGGAGAAATTTAAAGAACAACAGAAATAATTGCAATGGAAACAATGGGAGACAAAATTGGTTTATGGGGACAGAGTATAAAAGTGAGACATGCACAGCTTTGTCAAGAAGTCGTTTCAGTGGACAGGTGGCAAGGAGAGCAGTATATTAATAGTTAAAATGGCTGAATGTTTTTCAACTTCAGAAAATTCATATGGCTTGAGAAGATGCGGTTTTGGGTAATAAAAAGAAAATGAGAAAAAATCAAGTATATGAAATATTGTGACAACAAGGCTTTGGGTTGTGAAGCAGTTTAAATGTTTAAGTTCAGACACTACACCTCCTAAGGAGAGCTATGGTGCATGTGCTGGGCAAGACTCTGGGCATGAGTCAGCTCCAAATTTAGAGAAGTAGCAAAAGTGTCAATTGATAGAGCGATGCTCCTGTCAAAGCAGGAGCTGGAGCTCAAATTTGTTCATTTGTTTAAGTGTAGTAATCTAGTATAATTTAAGACGATGTAGGCATCACTTTATCCAAAGAATATGGCAGATCTAGCACAGGTTGTATAGTGATTCTGGGCACCACCTGTGACCATCCCCCCTGCTCCCCCCACCAAGGATTCACCCAGATTAAACTCAGCCAGCTGGGAGTTAAAGAATGAAGATTTATATTCACACCTTAGCACAATTTACAAACATACATATACAATATATTACAAATATTTACAACTGTATACAGTTATATACAAGTTAAAAGTAACACAGAAATACAAGACCCTTCCCAGCAGTCAGAGTGCCCAGGAGGGGCTCTCAACCACCCTTCCACCTCCTTTTCACCCTCTCCCTTACCTCAGAATCTCTCTTACATGCAGGATGAGCTGGAAAGGTCTGCAAGGGATGTTAGAAGCAGAATGATTAGTTGGAAATGTGCAGGGTCAGGCAGAAGAGTTAATATGGCAAAAGCCAAGCAGAGACTGTCTTATCTTTCTTTGTGTCCTTGCTTTTATATATCCCAGAAGAAAAAATGGGTAATGTAGATAGCACTGTATTTTCTTTTCACAGCTAATAATCGAATTTATTTCATTAAAATATTCCAATTAGTCTCAAACTAGTACAGTGCCATGAGCTGTATGGAGTCTTATGTCCCCGTGGAGCAGCAGCTGTTGGCTGTGCAGGTGCAGAGAGCAGGAACTGGCATTGGGGCTCCTGGGTACTATTGCTGTGTTGTCCAAATCTCCTTTGAGTTTAGAGGGAGTTGAGAACCTCCACTCCCAGTTTGATTAAGTACCTAAAGTGATGTTTCAGAGTCCAGAGCTGAATCCTGCCTTAGCTGTGTTTCTCATTTACTCTCTTTAGAGCAAGGTAATTTCCATAGTTAAACTATAAAGTCATCTATAGGTTATAAAGTAACAATCTACAAAGTATCATGAAACTAGTTTTGATACATAGTTAAATCAGATACTGTCTTTACTATAAAGTCATCTATAGGTTATAAAGTAACAATCTACAAAGTATCATGAAAATAGTTTTGATACATAGTTAAATCAGATACTGTCTTTCCACTGTGTTTAATGGAATGAAATTTTGAGTCTTGTGGAAATTACTCATCTTTTCAACTTTTGTGAAATGTTTTTGGATAGTAAAAAATCTAAACAAAAGCGTTCTCAGTCCTTTCCTATTACCATTTCTGTTTACTATGGTAATGTCACAAGTGCTGCGGTTCTAAATAACTTAATTATTTAACATTATCTGAATAATACGTAATAAAAAGAGACAAATCATCATGTTTTTTTCAGTAGCAAGTGCATCATACCTGAGTAAATGACCTGACTTTTCCATTAGAGATGGCAAGGCATGCTCAGAGTACTCACACTCAAAAGAAATGAAGACTTATTTTTAACAGTTTGATGATCATTTAAATACAGAAATGATTTAACAAATCTTCCCAGTAGTTTTTTTTCTATCTAGTTCAGATTATAAAGAGATAGGGCACAATTTTGACCTTTAAAATACTCTGATATTTTAAGAACCAAAATATGTCCATGTCTCAGAGTTCAGCACATGCAATGTTTATGTCAAATAATCTTTCACCGTCTCTAGTTTACATGGGGAAATAAAGATTAACTAAAATTTTGGAGGTTGATGGAATAAAAGCAACAGTAAAATGATACCTGATTTTCTTATCTCAAGCACCTAATAAATTTGAGTGAAATATATTTTCACTAAATATGTGTTGATATATTTTGCAATCTACTTGACATGCAATGAAATCAGTGAACTGTTTTCTGTTAGAACTGTAGTCTCCCTAGCTCATGAACAGCCTCTCTACAACAACATATCATCAGAAAAAAGCCAAGTTTACACGTCAGCCTTAGCAGCTGGTCATAAAACCACACTTCAAAAAGATGACAAAACCAGGTTAAGCTATAATTTACAATGTAAAAACAAAACAAAGAGCTCAGACCTTAAACCAAAATGTTTTACTGTCTGAAGCTAAAAGAATTGACATGTTGTTAATATTCTGCATTGTACTTTGCTCCTGCTTTTATCTTCAATAAAGGATGACACTGTTACCAACTTTGGGAAGAGGTTGAGCACTGTCACTTTTATCAAATATGGTATCAGCATTTTTCTTTAGTGCTTTTGGAACAATGTTACCTGCTCCACCTTGGATAGGAAGTGACTTGACTGCTTGCTTTACACCAGTATTTTGATTCTTGTAGTGAAAATTGAGGGAGCACTGAGGAAACTAATAAAACAGTTGTAAGGCAGGGAAATCCCTATAAGGGATGCATAAAGAAAAAGGTAGTTTCCTTTAAGTGTATTCCATTGTTGGTTTGCCACCTTTGCAGTCTATCCCATTGCCAAGTACTGAATCACTGTGTAGGCTGAAATCCTTTAACTCTGCAGATTCCCAGAACAATTTGTCAAGACCTGGAAATGAAGGACTAAGCTAGTAGATGAATAATAAGCTGGCACTTCTCATATTTGACTCTCCAGTGGATAACCTTTTATCTGGAGCTCTCCTTTAAGCTGTGTTTAATATTACTATTTAATGTAACTTGATTAGCATTTAGAGGCGTTAAGATAAAAGGCCTTGTTACATTAAACAAGGAAGTTGCAAATTCTATCTGTGTAACAGCTGTCAACAAAGTAACCCTGTGAAGAAGGAATTAGCCATATATCTTAGCTGTGCCTAGCAGCTGGGGATATATGACCTGGTTTTCTGTAATTAGGTAGCTATCGTACTGTAACTCATGTACAGTATGTGCTAGGGTTTGTTTTACACAGGCATCTTTACTGCTAATTTCAATAGCAAGAAGTTCATGCAGCTTAGTGCATAGTAGAAAAATAGGAAACAAGACTTTAGTTTTTCTTTCTGATCTGTACGCTAGAAGAACTCATCCCTGTGCTGTATTTTTCAGGAATATAAATCCTGAATCTCAGAGCATACTCATGGAAAAATCCTCAGAAGGCAAAGTGAAAATGTTAGCATTTCTTTAATAATTTGATGTATGCAATTTACTGTCATATTCCTTCAGGTTTATAAACAGAGTCAAGATAAAATGTTGGTTTTACATAATAGATTGCAAAAAAATTCATTTAAAGCTACTGGACAGATATACGTGGTATGTGATGCTAGGGTTTCTCAAAAGAGGAGATATGCACAGAAGCAATTACCCAAATAAATATGTATTTTGTGCCACTGCACTAAAGAAATTTCTAATGACACAGTTAAGGAAAATCAAGCAGTAAGAGAGCTTGTTTTACAGAGATTGCACCTATTTGGGGCACACAGTAGACCTGACTGGAAATAAGATACCCAAAGTGCTTGTGTACTTCAGTTTCCAGAGAGGCTTGTGACACACTGACTCCCCAGATTCTTCATAGTGGTAATCATGGATTGAATAAATAAGAGAATGAGTGGGATGCCAGGGGTTAAAGCAGCCTTTCAGCTCAAAGATATGTGGCAAGTGAGAACTGGGGAAGCACTGGTGAAGGCAGGGTTCAGTGGGGGTGTGTCTGGTGATAAATTGCACTGGTAATTTAATGCTCCCTTTGATAGAAGGGCATTGTCTTACTGATCAAAAAGTTATTGGGAGGACTCAGGTGGACTTTTGGTGTACTGTATGGTAAGAAGGCACATGGCACTTTTGCATTTTGAAAACACTTATGTCCAGCCTTATGTCTTAGATCTGGTACTCTATCGAAGTATTACTGAAGTCAGGATATTTTAAGTAAGACCACAATTCAGTTCTTCCAAAAGCATTCATAAAAAATAGCAAAACCAACCTGTGTGTTTTCAACAAAGAAATTAGGATTCAAAAGCATAAAGCTAGATACAATTATCGTGGTGGAAAACAGAGTAGAAAAGGAAGCTTAGTTTCTTCAGTCAGTAGTCCTCTCTGTACCTTTTGTGTATGCTTCAGTAGTTCTCCTTCAATTCTTCAGTATTAAGCCACTTTGTAAGATTAGGACAGATGAGTGATTATGGCTAAAATTGAAAACCTACTGGGATTAAGTGAAAACTTTCCTAATCTCTTCCTTCTCCTTTGGTGATACTATTTAATGCGTTTTTCCTTGAAGTAGCCCAGAGCAGTGATCCTGATCCTCTCTGCTGTAGCTCCACGTGTACTTAGGACTGTGTAGCACCCATCTCAGCTTATTGAACCCACTTATGCCCCCATTTAATTGCTTGTTCTCAATGGAATTTCAGTAGGATTGCAATCTCTAGAACAACTTGGAAGTGTTTGAATTTATGCTGAGTGTGGGCCTTCAAGTGAAAAAGGCTGCAGAGGTCTATTGGGAGGACATCGTTTTCTTTCTGGCCAGAGTCTGTGTTTTGGGATCTTTGGTTGCTTTTTTTTGTTTGTTTTATTTTCCACATCCAGGACAGTTTGAAAGGGTCTTCATGTAATTGTGAAACATTCTATTTTAGCACATTCCAAAGATGAGTAGAAAGGGAACATCTTGCAGCATTTGCCGGTAACTCATAGTCATGCAACATCAGATTCTGCTAACTCCTCTTGTGTAACACATGTTCCTCCAGAGATAATTCCACTGATTTCAAATAAGTAATTATGTTTATTAATATAATTATGTTAGCACAAGAGCTCTCTCTAGTGGAGCCAATATTGCTTTACTGGTTATGTGGCTCAGACTGAAAAACAGTAGAAATATTTAATCCTGCCGTCTCCCAAGTACTGCTCACACCAGCATGTCACACAGAGCATAAAGAATGCTGTGGCTGTGAAATACTTTAAGAATACAATTTACAAAATAGGTTGGATTGAAATCTTTGCCACTCAGACATCATCACCCTCAGCAGAGCCTGGATTTTTCTGAAGACCTCCATGACTGTTCAGGAAGAACATTGAGATTGCTTCTGGACATCCAATTGCATTTGTCAAGTCTTTTTTTTCCACTGTTTTTTCTGAGATACGACGACTAGAACTGGAGAAATTGCAGAATGTATTGATGTTGTGTCTGTTCATCAGAAGACCATGGCTTAGTACCACATTTATGCCTCGCCTCCTACTGCTTAAAGAACAGCCCAAGCTCCACTGTTGTGCCAGGTGGAACGGCTTTCAAGTAATCATTGTTGTAAGTAGAGATGTTCCAGGGATGAGTGGTCGATCCAAACTGCCTTTTATTTCAACTGTGTGGTTGGATTTTATATTTAAAATAAAGCAGACACCAGGAGAAAAATCTTAGAGAAGTGTGAAAACAGTATCTCATTTTAAGATTTATCTGACATTGATTGTGTTGACTTTGTTTGCTTTGTATCTACTGGTAGTGGGTAAGGAGAAGGGAAAATTTAGGACGGTGCTTTTGGAGAGAGCAAAAATTAATTTACAAAAAAAAAAATCTCTTCCCTTTTGTTTTAAAATGAGTTTTCAGATTCTGATGTGTTTGGCTTTTGTAATCACAACATTTTCCTCTTAGATTTTTCAGAACTCCCTTACAAGCTGATAAAGAAACAATGCAGTTCTGCTATAGAAACTGTATTTCTTGGTTTGAAAATCAGTTAAACAGACTAGTTTAAAAAGCATGTTTCTAGCCTGTTTCCGTGATAGCACATGGTTAACAGGGACTTTAATGTAAGAGTCAGTGTTGTTTTAACGAATTTGTTTCCAGTGATGAATAGTGAGATGACAAAATGTGCAGCAGTGAGTTATTTGAATTAGGTACCATCAGGAAAGATTATGACAAACTAGGTAAGCCATGAAGTGTGAAGCAGTTGAGGAAGTTGAGGGAAACCACATTGGAGGAGTCAGGGCAGTCTTGTATCCTGGTTGCTCCATTATCTTCCCATTGGATCGGGCAAAGAAATGTAGACCTGCATCCGAAAAGTCCTCACACCAGTCTAAATGCAAGCAGTTAAAAACCGTTTCCTTGAAGTGAAAAGGAAATGGTTAAGGAGACTTATGATGAGGGCATAAAATACAGAGGACTGAGGGCCTTCTGTTGACTTTGTGGCTTACTCAGTGCCACAAGAAGAACAGGCAGGTATTTCACAAAGGATCAAAGGATTTGCAGCCTATCATAAATGTAAATACCTATACCCTGTTCTTAAAAGAGGTCCATGATTGATTGTTGTGCCTTTTTTTTTTCTTGTTTGTTTGGGGTTTTTGTTTATTTTTAATAGATAGAAAAAGAGCATTTATCTTTCTAGGCAAGGGCCTGGTTGAGCACCTCTCCTCCCACATTCTCCCCGATTGCCTGCTCCATGATTGAACTTGTGCTGGAGCAACCATCTACTAACAGCAAAGTTTTTTTGAGAAAACTGAGGAAAAGCAGAATCACAGAATGGTGGAGGTGTCCCAGTCTGCTATTACCTTCAAGACCAAGGCAAAAATTCTCTTCCTTTTTTGTGGCCAGATTGCTTGAAGAAGCAAATATGTTACCAAGAATCTAAAAGAAAATATTATGGGCAGCTGAAGAAATGTAACTAAGACTAATCTGGTTTGCAGGAGCACTATTATTGGTGAGGAGAAGAGTGTGGCCTGTTTGTCCATCTGTGCTAGTTTGAAGCAGGCTAGAATGTTTTAGTGAAAAAGAACTAGATCATAGGCTGTGAAAGGGAAAAAAAAAGTGATGTCTCCTTCCCTCAGAGTCTTGATGAAGAAGAAATGTAAACATTAGATAAAACACTTTTGCCATTTTGTCTTCACTTTCTGGCTGGGCTTGGGCTGAGCTGCATCTTCCTAACCTCACCTGCCACTCTCCTTTGCTTCTTAACCTCTTGGCTGAACCTCTTTTTTTCCTAGGACTGGGGTAAGGTTGAGAGGGGCAGGGGGAAGGTGCAGGGGTGGTTGAGAGCCCCTCCTGAGGACTCAGGTTTCTGGGAGGGGAGTTGTGCTTCTATATTACTTTTACCTTGTATATTTCTGTATGTAATTGTATATATTGTGAATATCTGCTTGTATATTGTGCTAGTTGTAAACAAATAGCTTCATTTATATTCCCAGAGCCCGGCTGAGTCTAGTGGGGTGTTTCTAAATGTGTGGGGGGGCGGGTAAGAGCCAAACCACCACACCATCCTTTTTTAATTTGACAGGACTGGCAGGTGGAAGGTTGTTTTTCTCTAAGACTGAGCATGCTGATATGGCCACGACGTGAAGATGAAGTGTTCAAATTGTTGTTTTTACACATTTACTTCCTCAAGAGTTGTTCACTTCAGCTTTGTTGGCACCTGAAGAAAAGCAAGCTGCCGTCATGCCTGCCTCCTTTTCTTCTTCTTCTTCGGCTTGTGCAATGCAGAATCACCATCCCTGACAACGACAGATAGATTTCAAATTCCACTAGGTTGAACAGTTAGTGTCTTAAGTGTTTTATTCATGGGCACCATATGCAAAAAGTGAGTAGTTTCTCCTACTGTGAAAAAGTCATGTTATGTTCAGAACTGCCAAAGTTGCTTGAATTTGACTTAGCAGTGTTTTCAGATGAACTCAGAAATAAATGGAAAGTTGAAAAAAAGCAGCTACACATTAAATACATAGTATACCTGTAGTTTTAATTCTTTTAGGTCAAAAAATTATTCAAATGCATTCACAGTATTTTTGATTGAAAGAATTTGTAATTGGATTTCCAAACATGCTGCTTTCATCTTAGGCAGTACAATATCCACTTTGATAATAACATGGCTATGTCATTAGAAAGAAGTCCATTTACTAGTTTAGGCATAAAATGAAATACTGAAGAAGACAATAAAATGCTTTCTAACATAATGCATCTTATTTTTTATTGTATTCAATACAGGCATGATGAATAAGTAATCTTATAAGTGCATCAGAAGTACACCTTGGCTGATCTCTTAGAGGTGTTGAGATTTCACTGCTATTGAGATTACTCATAATATCACTTTGATTTCCAGCAAAGTGCATTGAACTTTATAATGGATCAAAATATGTGCCTGCAACCTGCTTGGATCATCTACTGGAAGAGTCAAACTTCCACGTCGTAAAAGTAGTCCAAGAAAGGAGGAAAAGAAATTAAATAGAAAGGAGGAAAAGAAATTAAATTAAGATGAAAAGTGGCATCTTCAAAATGGCTTCTTTTCTTTTTTTTTTTTTTGGTTAAAGTATAAAGCCTATAAACAATAATTTCTTTATTTTCACTTACATTCTTCTACTGGTAACTATATCTCAGTAAGCTGTTCTGGCTATTAGTTACGTGTCTGCCTATATTTAATGTTATCTCATGTAAATTAGATTTGCTGCAAACTAATCTGGGCCAGGTAGTAAACGTCACTGCTTGAATTATTTCATTCATCCACTCTTTTTTTTTTTTTTTATTTTCTTTTTTTTTTTTTTTATTACCCCCAGTCTCCAGCATGTATGCAATTACCAGTGCTGGTGGGATTCTCCCCTCCCTCCCCCCATGAAATCAGAAAAAATTAAATCCCAGGAATCTAAATAAGGTCTACAATTTTTTCATGCCTTTTTCTTTACTAAGAGAAAGAGAAAAGCAATTTATTTGCTTTTAAGATATCCACAATTTAAAATCAGAACATCAGTAATTTTGCAGACAGTAAGAGTACTTATATTCACGGGAAATTCTTGAAACTGGGTGATTTTGCAACCTCAAAGACAATAGCAAAATCAGTAGAGTGCTTGTTTGTCAGAAGGGGTGCAGCTCTGGTTTTGGACTCAGCATTTCATAAATGGCAGCTCTGCTTGCTTAATAGTAAAGACAGCATTATGAGTACAGTTGCACCTAGACTGATTGAAATTGTTTTGAATTATGCTGCTTGCAGGGAGCAAAGAAAGCTTTTGAACTGAACATT
The DNA here is from genome assembly GCF_015220805.1 of Pogoniulus pusillus. Lineage (NCBI taxonomy): Eukaryota > Metazoa > Chordata > Aves > Piciformes > Lybiidae > Pogoniulus > Pogoniulus pusillus. The sequence continues at coordinate 24,491,586 of NC_087273.1, forward strand.
CTTTTTTTTTTTAGAAGGCTGTTTGAATGATGTCCTGTACTGGAAAAACTATCACAAAACAAAACCTAGTAATTGTTGTAGTTTTTGAAATGGACATCAGTATTAATGTTTCTTTATGTCAATAATGTCCTTTCTCCTGGTATTGATGAAATATGAGCATAATCGTGGATTCATTTGCACATTGAGCCTTCACATTCTGAAGCTCGTTTTATTTTCCAAATTGCGCATATTGAAATATAGACTACTATCTATAGTAGCTACTTTCTCTTGAAAAGATTTCTTTTAAAACCTTAATGAATCAGGCAGGGATTTGTTCTACTTTCTATTACCAGATATAGTCTCTGACAGTTCGTTTTTTGTTGTTGTTAAATAAAAAGTCTGGCTATCAATTACATTTTAGGATGATAAGAAAATAAAAAATCCATGATGTATTGCAAGAATTTAAAGTGGAAAATATAATATATTGTATAAAATATACATATATATATATATATATGTATGAAATATAATGGCTGATTAGCAGTAATTTGTTGCTCATACCCGAAGTACATCATAGTTGGATTTCAGCGTCTTTGTGGTAGTTGTTCCTGTAGTGAGTTTGGTAGTGTACAAACAGATAGCCAGTGCTTTCCAAAATATAGTCCTTTTAAGGAAACCAAAGTTACCAGAGATTTTGAGCCCGTTTTATTCACAGAAATGATTTACTTAAAAATCAAAGGTGTCATTCCAATGTTTTCAGACAATCTTTGTAGAATGTTTAATGTTGAGACTGTTTTAATTTATAAGTTGCCAAAACTGAGTGAAAAAAAAAGTAATTTAAAGACAAGCAGTAGCACAGAACATTAAATTTAGAGTGTATAAACTCCTTATTAAATTATATTCTTAACTTATATTCTAAACCAAATATATATATATATATATATATAAAAATTATTTTGGGTTTGTAAGTGAGGATAAAATCAGTTACTGACAACACTGGTTCTGATTCTGCAAACATCTGTGCACATATTTAACTCTTCTTTTTCAAGAAGCTTCCTCTGTTTCAGCTGGTCTGATGTAAAATGCAGGAAAGAAAAATAATCTGTAAGTAAATCAACATTGTTTAGTTACTTTTTTTTCCCCTTCTGTGTTTAAAACACAGCTTAGCTTGTGGTAGTAACAGAATTACCATTGTTGCACTGTTTCCTTTTTCCTAGAGTGGGAGAGAAGAAGTCCATTACTCACCCATTTTTCTCAGTTCCTTTATGTGTTATATTTGAGAGGCATATTACTGGCAGAATGGACTTCTTTTCCTCTTCTCACCAGATTTCATAGCAGATGATCTTACATATAGAAATAGCCCAGATTGTTATTTGCTTGACTGGATCAATCTTGCTATTAAAATAGGCTGGAGTATAAACAATAATGTGCTATGATACATACTGTGATTTACAATCAAGGAGGGTAACATTTCTCTTCAGAAGAGAAAAAAGAACCCAAACCACACTTTCATCAGATTCTCCAAATCTCCATTCTCACTTGAAAATGTGAGGAAAGGAACTATTAGTCCTTAGCTATGTTTGCTTTAAATAAATTTCAGAAAAAGCAGTGGAAATTCCAGGGCAAAAGAAGGCCACTCATGTTACTCTGAGACTTACCTCACATGACAAGGCCTGGAAAAATGTAGGGTGAGTTTCATCCTGTGGTAAATACACCAAAAGGATCAGAAAAAAGATTAATCATAGAATCATAGAATCAGTCGGGGTTGGAAGGGACCACAAGGATCATCTAGTTTCAGCCCCCCTGCCATGGGCAGGGACACCTCACACTAGATCAGACTGTCCAGAGCTTCATCCAGCCTGGCTGTAAACACCTCCAGGAATGGGGCTTCCACTACTTCCCTGGGCAGCCCCTTTCAGGGTCTCACCAGCCTCATGGTGAAGAACTTCCTCCTAACATTGAATCTGAATCTACCCACTTCTAGCTTTGTTCCATTCCCTCCAGTCCTGTCACTACCTGACATCTTAAAAAGTCCCTCTCCAGCTTTCTTGTAGGTCTCCTTAAGATATTGAAAGGTCACAGTATCACAGTATTATCAGGGTTGGAAGAGACCTCACAGATCATCAAGTTCAACCTTTTACCACAGAGCTCAAGGCTAGACCATGGCACCAAGTGCCACGTCCAATCCTGCCTTGAACAGCTCCAGAGATGGTGACTCCACCACCTCCCCGGGCAGCCCATTCCAGTGTCCAATGACTCTCTCAGTGAAGAACTTTCTCCTCATCTCAAGCCTAAATTTCCCCTGGTGCAGCCTGAGGCTGTGTCCTCTCATTCTGGTGCTGGCCATCTGAGAGAAGAGAGCAACCTCCCCCTGGCGACAGCCACCCCTCAGGTAGTTGTAGACAGCAATAAGGTCGCCCCTGAGCCTTCTCTTCTCCAGGCTAAACAATCCCAGCTCCCTCAGCCTCTCCTCATAGGGCTGTGCTCAAGGCCTCTCACCAGCCTCGTCGCCCTTCTCTGGACACGCTCAAGCATCTCAATGTCCCTCCTAAACTGGGGGGCCCAGAACTGAACACAGTACTCAAGGTGTGGTCTAACCAGTGCAGAGTACGGGGGCAGAATGACCTCCCTGCTCCTGCTGACCACACCATTCCTGATGCAGGCCAGGATGCCACTGGCTCTCTTGGCCACCTGGGCACACTGCTGGCTCATGTTCAGGTGGGTATCAATCAGCACCCCCAGATCCCTCTCTGTTTGGCTGCTCTCCAGCCACTCCGACCCCAGCTTGTATCTCTGCATGGGGTTGTTGTGGCCAAAGTGCAGCACCCTGCACTTGGAGCTATTGAACCCCATCCCCTTGGACTCTGCCCATCTGTCCAGGTGGTCAAGGTCCCGCTGCAGAGCCCTTCTGCCCTCCAACCCAGCCACATCTGCCCCCAGCTTAGTGTCATCTGCAAACTTGCTGATGACTGACTCCATGCCCTCATCCAGATCATCTATGAAGATGTTAAAGAGGATGGGGCCCAGCACTGATCCCTGAGGGACACCACTAGTGACTGGCCGCCAGCTGGATGTGGCACCATTCACCACCACTCTCTGGGTCTGGCCCTCCAGCCAGTTCCTAACCCAGCACAGAGTGTTGCCATCCAAGCCATGGGCTGACAGCTTAGCCAGCAGTTTGCTGTGGGGGACAGTGTCAAAGGCCTTGCTGAAGTCCAGATAGACCACATCCACAGGCCTCCTCACATCCACCAAGTGGGTCACCTGATCATAGAAGGAGATCAGGTTGGAGAGGCAGGATCTGCCCTTCCTAAACCCATGCTGGCTGGACCTGAGCCCTTTGCCATCCCTCAGGTGCGCTCTTATCACCCCCAAGATAACCTGCTTGTCACTGGCCTCCACTGGGACATGGACCCATCGACAGCCACTTTTCAGGTATGGCCGTCAAGCCAGCTCTTTATCCATCTAGTGGTCTGTCCATCAGACCCATGTTTCCTCAGTGTGGAGATCAGGATATCATGTGGGACGTTGTCAAAGGCTTTGCTCAGGTCCAGGTAAATGACATCAGTTGCTGCCCTCTCGTTGATTAATACTGGCCAGCATGGCTTAATGGAAAATAGATCTTTAAACAGACTTCTATTATTTGATGATGTGGTGGAGGGGCAGCAGCCCCAAAACTGAGGCTTCTCTATGCCTCTACATGCCTGGACATGTTTTTCTGCCAGGGACCTATGGTAGTAAACAGGTTGTGTAACACACACACGCCCAGTCCGTGTACCCAGATGATCCCCTATTGGGAGGGTCCAGGCAAACAGCTACTGCCTATTAAGGTAAGGTTTGGCTTGCTGCCAGCCTGATTGGTCACTTTAGATGTCCACATGAGCCACGAATCTTGGCTCAGAGTCTATAAAGAGGGGTGCAAAGGAGCACCACGTGGTCAGAGGTTCAGAAGTTCAGAGTATTCAGAGGCTCAAGCTCAGCTCTGAGAGCAGCACCCTGCTGCCCTGACCTGCTTGCATGGCCTAGACACAGGATCAGGCCTTACTCACTTGCAAGCATTACTGAGGCTCAGCCCTCTTGCATTGATCTCAAGGCGCAGTTAAGCTGTCTGTGAACCCTTTGAGAAGCAGAGCTCATGCACGCCTGCACTTCATACATATATGGGGAGCCGAGAGTCCCCTGCCTAAGCCTAGAGCAGCCATACACACTGGCTTCCTATCCTGCAATCCTGCTATCCTGGGGGTGTGGAAGGTAAGTGAGAGAGAAAAGAAATAACCCTTTTTGGAAGATACTGAGGAACCAAAGAATCTGCCTGCTAGTGAGAAAAAGGTTTTCTGTGATTATTGGAAATTAGGAAGATTTTTGTTGTTGTTCTGAAATCATTCCCATGTCTGAAAGGGAGAACAGTATTTCAGTATTTGGTCTTAGCTGATTCAGCTTTCTCTGTTCCATTTTAGCTAATGGAAAGGGGCTTAGAAGCTGTCCTGGTTTAAGCTTCCAGAAGACCCAAAGGCTAACAGAACAATAATATATATGGGATGCCTCCCCCTCTTCCCCCTTTGGAAAGAAAAGAATTAGGTAGAGAGAGTGAAAAGGGATAAACCACCCAAAGAATAGTCTTGCTCTGGTTTGGAAGTCAAAATGAAAACTTTAATAAAAAAAGGGTATTTAAGGTACGGGGAGTTACAAGAAAATATAGGGAAGGGAAAGCAGATACAAAATATTTCCAAAACCAGATGGGTGGCAGTGGATGGAGGTAGATTTGGGAGGTGGTTGGTCAGCCATGTGGCAAAGCAGGAGCAGCTGGAAGAGAGTGTGCTCTCAGGTGAAACAGGGCAGAGAGAGAGAAACAGGCAGTTCTGTTGCTTCTATCAGGGTCCAAACAGGAAGTGGGAGTGGGCTAACCACTGCACCTGGGGTCAGGTTTCCAGACCACCCTCTTCCAGAAGGGGTTAACCCTTAACAGAAACCTAGGAAAGATGTTGTTTTACTCTTATATATTAACATATATCAGTACCTCAGATTTATGTTTATTATCATACTCCATTTTTCTCTTCCATTGACAGGTACCATAGTTGAAACAAAACTGATGAAGGCTATGAAGATGTTCAGCATGTACAAGTGCTCCTTGCCAAATGAGGTCATTAAAATGTCAAACTAAGAAAAAAAATTGGAATGGCAGCTGTAATGGTTTAGTGCAAAGGCTAACCTGCCTGCTCCCCCAACACAAAAGTGAGGGGAAGAGTAACACACACAACTCAGGGCTGAGATAAAGAGATAAGAGTTTAATGTAACATAAGATATCATAAGCACAATGTGTAATTACCTTAGCCAATAATCTAATTACTCAAATAATACAATACATGATTACCATAGCCTAGGCTGTTTGCAGAAGAAGCACAGTGAAACACAAGAAAAACAAAAGCAAACCCAACAGCATAAAACAGAAAACCCAAACCAGCAGCTACCCAGCTCCCACTCTTTCTGCTACCATGCCTGCAGAGAAGAGACTGCATTCAAAACACTGGAACCCAGAAGCAGCAACCAGAACATAAAGCCTCCCATGCTGCAATCTGAGCTTCAAGCCCCATAATGCTTTTGTTCCAGTTAACATTTTCATTTTTTGAATCTGTCATGACCACAGCATGGTGTGAATAACAGCAGCAGGCTCAGCTCAGTCCATGACACAAGCATCTGTCAAGAAGTCCTGAAAGAGAAGCTGTTGAGCCTATCTATGTTCAACAGTAAAAAATTCTACAGATTCTCAGTAGTCAGCCCTGCATTCTTGACTTCTAACATTGGAGCAAGGAGAGGAATACACTTGCAGAAAGGCTGTGGGTAAAACTAGACACTACACAAATAGTTTGGTATTTTCCTTTTAGTGGGACTAACTGCTTATAGCTGTAATGCTGTGTACAGGCAACATTGTGGGAATTTCTTAGGCATTTCTTTAGGTATAGATCTTCATATGCTAACAATGTCTGGTTTTCCAGCAATGTTTTTCCTGCTGCTTTCTGATTTACTGTAATAATAACAACATATTTGAATTAATTAATGGTTGATCGTAGTGGGTTAACATCCTATTTCCCTTTGATGCAAAAGGGAGAACTAACACAAAATCCCAGATTGAGATAAAAGTAGTTGAGATAAAGAGCCTTAATGAGAAAAATGAGACAATACAATACACATTTTTTTTTTTAGCTTATTCTGGGCCCCCCAGTTTAGGAAGGACACTGAGATGCTTGAGCGTGTCCAGAGAAGGGCAACGAGGCTGGTGAGAGGCCTTGAGCACAGCCCTACGAGGAGAGGCTGAGGGAGCTGAGATTGTTTAGCCTGGAGAAGAGGAGGCTCAGGAGTGACCTTATTGCTGTCTACAACTACCTGAGGGGTGGTTGTGGCCAGGAGGAGGTTGCTCTCTTCTCTCAGGTGGCCAGCACCAGAACGAGAGGACACAGCCTCAGGCTGCGCCAGGGGAGATTTAGGCTCGAGGTGAGGAGAAAGTTCTTCACTGAGAGAGTCATTGGACACTGGAATGGGCTGCCTGGGGAGGTGGTGGAGTCTCCGTCCCTGGAGCTGTTCAAGGCAGGATTGGACGTGGCACTTGGTGCCATGGTCTAGCCTTGAGCTCTGTGGTAAAGGGTTGGACTTGATGATCTGTGAGGTCTCTTCCAACCTTGGTGATACTGTGATACTGTGAAAATGCAGAAAGCAGCAGTAGCAGAAGTCATCTCCATCCCGTCCCATCCTGCCACCCTCCCAGCAGAAAAGACAACCCCCCAAACCCAGAACTCAAAATCAGCAACTAGGACATGAAGCCTCTTGTGTTACAATCTGGACTTCAAACCACATAATACTTTGCTCCAGCCAGCAGTTTAATTTTAAAGCTGGTGTGACATCAGCATGGTATGGAATAACAGCACCAGATTCAGCTCAGCCCATGACACTGATGCATTTGACTATCTCTAGAGCCTTGTTCCATGTATGGAACCTGTGTTTTAACAAAAGCCTCAAGTATATAAAAAGTAACTGTACCTATTAATGTCCGCTTTTAATATTATTTTTAATATTTTAGAGAGGACAGAATTTAGTGAGGAAACTGATTTTTTTGTCCTTTTTTTTTTAACCTATTTGTGGAATAAAAGGTGTGAAAATTCCCAAGGACAGAAAGGTAATCACATCTAAGTTGTACAGTTTGCATATGGCATTGAAAACAATGTGTAATAATGATACAGTCAACAATAAACATAGACAGTAATTTCTGTCCAATTTCCTTTCAATCCACCCATTTTTCTTCATTCTTATCCTCCTGGGAAGTATTTTCCTATGTTCCTCTCACAGCATTAAAAGATGCCTACAACTACCTCAGGTGATCTCAACAATAATTTGTTGCTCAGGTGCTGGTTCCTTGAATCTGTTTGTATGAGCTTGGCATTAGTTCCACCAGCTAACCAGTTACATTATTTTTTAGGGTGCACCTTATCTGGGTGTGGTGGAGGGGCAGCAGCCCCAAAACTGAGACCTGCCTATGCCTCTACATGCCTGGACATGTTTTTTTCTGCCAGGACCTATGGCAGTGAACAGGTTGTGTAACACACACACGCCCAGTCCGTGTACCCCTGAGGTCCACCCAGGTGATCCCCTATTGGGAGGGTCCAGGCAAACAGCTACTGCCTGTTAAGGTAAGATTTGGCTTGCTGCCAGCCTGATTGGTCACTTTAGATGTCCAAATGAGCCACGAATCTTGGCTCAGAGTCTATAAAGAGGGGTGCAAAGGAGCACCACATGTTCAGAAGTTCAGAGCATTCAGAGCGTTCAGACTCAGCTCTCTGATCCATATAACAGCACCCTGCTGCCCTGACCTGCTTGCATGGCCTAGACACAGAGTCAGGCCCTTACTCTCTTACAAACATTACTGAGGCTCAGCACTCTTGCATTGATCTCAAGGCAGTTAAGCTGCCTGCGAACCCTTTGAGAAGCAGAGCACATGAACGCCTGCACTTCATACATATATGGGGAGCTGAGAGCCCCTGCCTAAGCCTAGAGCAGCCACACACATTGGCTTGCTATCCTGCATTTATCTACGGAGCTCAAGTCTCCCTGCAGCCCGGCATAGACCCTGCTTGCCAGCTGTCCTGTAAGCCTGGAAAGATCCAGAGCCAGCAGACCTTCAGATAGTCTGCAACCTAATAACAGTCTGCTAGCTGTGAGACTGACTGTGTCAGAAGCTACACGGACAAATCCTTCTCCTGCACCTGGAAATCCTGCCAGCTGATCATCCCTGGACACAGCATCCAGAAGAAGCAGCAGCACCGAGGCAGAGACCATTTCACCCCAGGAGAGAGGGTCAGAGAAATCCTGTTTACCCCAGAGACTGGGAACACTTATCATTCTCCTGCAAGCCGGGACAGATTCCAGCTTCACCAAGACCCGAATACTGGGCACACACTGTGACACAATCCTGGGAGGGTGATTAATGATTAATACTTAAGAGCAACACATTTAAGCAAGCTTTAATTCCTTTGTAACAGAAGTTGCCTCTGTCTTAAGAGCAGACACAGTTTCAGCCCCTACTGGGCAGACAGTATAGCTGTTAAGAGGCATTAAGCCTAAGGCAATCTTTCTCTCTGTCTATAGTTGTTGATAATTTGATAGTCCCATTTTATAATCAATCCCTGTAAATATATCCCAAGCTGTTTTCATAAACTTGCACGTAACGAACTTAATTACATAGTGGTTGGGGGTGGTACAGATTTGTAAATATTAATTTTAATAAATAATTTTATAAAAAATTAATACCACCTCAAATTAATTTCTCACCTCCCCCTAACAGAGGAGGGGTAAGAGAAACCCCTGCACGACACTGGGCTTCCATCTTCGTGCATCAGCAAATGGCTACTGTCCAAGTCACAGGATCATAGGATGTCAGGGGTTGGAAGAGACCCAAAAAGATCATCGAGTCCAACCCCCCAGTCAGAGAAGGACCATACAATCTAGCTCAGGTCACACAGGAACACATCCAGACAGGCCTTGAAAGGCTCCAGAGAAGGAGACTCCACAACCTCTCTGGGGAGCCTGTTCCAGTGTTGTGACCCTTACAGCAAAGAAGATCCCCCTTGTGTTGAGGAGGAATCTCCTGTGCTGCAGCTTCCATCCATTACTCCTTGTCCTATCACAGGGAGCAAGTGAGCAGAGCCTGTCCCCCCTATCCTAACATTTATTAAATCCCCTCTCAGTCTTCTCTTCTCCAGACTAAACAGCCCCATGTCCCTCAGCCTCTCATCATCAGGCAGTGCTCCAGTCCCCTCATCATCCTTGTAGGCCTCCACTGGACCCTTTCCAGCAGATCCCTGTCCCATTTAGACTTGGGAGCCCAAAACTGAACACAATACTCAAGATGAGGCCTCACCAGGGCAGAGTAGAGGGGGAGGAGAACCTCCCTTGATCTGCTGGACACACTCTGCTTAATGCCCCCCAAGATCCCATTGGTCTTCTTGGCCACAAGGGCACATTGCTGTCCCATGGCTGTTACCCACCAGCACTCCCAGGTCCCTCTCCACAGGGCTGCTCTCCAGCAGATCAGCTCCCAGTCCATACTGGTGCAGTTTATTGCTCCTCCCCAGGTGCAGTCAGTGGTTTTCCTTCTACAAACTTATAATAAAAAGCTCTCAGTGCAAAATGGACAGAAGGTTAAGAGGACAGGAGGAATACCATTCAGAAAGCTATTTAGAAGTGCAGTTTCCACGAATTTAAAATCAGCTGTGCTGAAAAAATGTGAACTTTTTTTTTCAAACTTCAGATTCAGTCTAGCTAAAGGCCTCCAATTGGTGTTGGGCTGGGACACCCAGCAGCAAGTTGCTGGATTGAGAAGGGACATTTGATATGTAGCTGTGATGGTTTGGGGGTTACCCCACCCCCCCACACTTTTGAATTTGCCCCAGCTAACTCAGACGGACCCTGGGAATATAGATGAAGCAATTTATTTACAGCTAGCAGAATTTACAAGCAGCTATTTACAATATATACAGTTATATACAATTATATACAGAAATATACAAAGGATAAACAATATAAAAGCACAACTCCCCTCCCAGAAACCTGAGTCCCCAGGAGGGGCTCTCAAACCACCCCAACACCTCCCCCCGGCCCTCTCAACCTTACCCCAGTTCTCAGGAAGAAGAGAGGTGCAGCCAAGAGGTTAGGGAGCAAGGTTAGTAGGAGCAGGGTTAATGAGATGTGACCAGGTCTAAGGCAAAAGTAAGAGTGAGAAAACAAAATGGAGAAAAAGTCTTTCTTCTTCCCAGAGTTCTCAGCGTGACTGTGAGAGAAGTAGACACAATTGTTTTTCATTTCACTGCCCGTTATCTAGTTCTTTTACCAAAACATTCCAGCTTGCTTCAAACTAGCACAGTAGCCTTGTGCGTTAGGAGATAATAGATCTGGCACCTATGATCTTCATACCAACAAGGGAAAAAGTTTGTGAGATGGCACAGTTTGTCCCAGGAGTCATTCCAAGATTCTGGTAGCAATGCAAGGAGCAGAGTACTTTCTAAACCTTGTAGCTGTGTTGTTCTCCTTATGTCAACTGAATTTTGTTAGGTAATAGAATGAAAGCAAACCACCTCGTGAAACCACAATAATAATCTGCTGGTGCCCTTATTTATTTATTTATTTATTTAATCCCAGGTGGCTAAGTCAGTCTGCTTATGACAGTGAGCTTTTTTCTGAGGAGTACTGCTATGAGAAACCACAATTTCATTAGACTGAATAATGTCTAGCAGTAGCACTTATCTCGTAAAATTCAGATCTTGTCACAGCAGTTTTGCCATGGTGCCTTAGAAATGTGCTCTTGCGCGTGGGAACTGGACATAGTGAGAGTCTCAGATCCCTTCCTCCCTCTTCTGGTTGCAGACCTCAGCCATTTGTGGGTTCTATGGGCAGCTCACATCTTCCCCCTTCCTCCTTCTGTCAATCTCTAGAGGCCTCAACTTCTGGGAAAGATAACCAGGTACACAAGCTGACAAAGGTTCCTTGGTGCTTCTACCAGGTTCACAATACGGATGACTAGGGACAAAGACCAAAAGCATGGGCTGTAGCAGGTACCAGCCTAGAAGTTTGGAGAGATAGTCTCACATAAGAGGAAGGGAAACAAAAGACTTCTGCCATCACAATGGAAACTCTGATTTGTTGTTTTTAATTTGTGATGAGTGTTTCAGGAAGTAATGGGTTTAAAATTCAGAAAGGAATGTATAAGGCAGGTGCTAAGAGATATTTCCTTCTGGTAAAGACAGAGGAATAAGTTGGCTGAAGATATTGTATGCAAAGACAAAGAAGTGACAAAGTCTAGACAGTATCTGTCAAGATAACATAAATGCAGTAGATTTTATAAGGAATGAGGCTGGACGTAGATGACCTCTTGAAGTACCTTCCAGACCTCTGTCTGTATAAGCAGTATTTGAACTGACATGGAGACCACAGGCAGGATATTTTAAAGAAAACCCATCTCACAACCTGTCATGGGTGCAGCTGAATCTGCTGATGAGTATTCAATAACATGTTGATGTCATGTCAGCTTTGAAAAGAAAGTTCTGGCTGGAGCAAAGTATCATGGGGCTTGTAGTTCCGTCATGAGAGGCTCCTGCTGCCCCCTTCCAGTTGCTTCTTCTGCTTTCTGGTTTTCTGCTGGGCTGGCTGTGTGCTTTGTGGGTGGAGTTGTTACTGGCTTCTGCTCTGCTTCTGCTTTTGGTGTGCTGTTTCTGTGAACCAGACTGAGGTAATTGTATATTTTATTATTTCCATTAAAGCCTATCTCAACCCACGGCTTTTTATGGTATTTTTTCTCACTGTCTGGTGGGGGGAGGGAGGCTTGTTTGTGAGAACAGACTCTCTTAAACCAGGACAGGATCACATTCCCTTTGTTTATTTCCTATACTAGTTCTGGGATCATCTCTACAAGATTCTACCTTGTCTGGGTGCTGGTTGCCTGAGGCCAATCCATTTTGTGCAGGAATATGTGGCATCAGTCATAACGTGGTTGAGTCATCTGAACTTTGATTTTAACGTTCAGAGGGCTAAATGCTGTTACTTGAAGGTCTTAATGTTAGACCCTAATGGCTAGAGAAGATTTACATTTACGGAATCATAATTAGAGATGCATTTAAATATCCTTAAGCCTTCCCCCCCTGGCCCAAGCTTCATCAGCAAGTTTGGACTGGAGTGATCAATCAGAAATATAAATTCAAATGCTCAGTTTAGGTTTTCAGATGTTCTGTAGGATAGGACAAAGCATATGTTTATAACCTAGGGGAAAAAAAAGGAAACGAAAATAAAGATTGCAGCAAGCCGTTAAGAAACAGAATTTGTAGCTGCAATATTGTCTTGTGAAGGAAACCATGGGATGTATTTCTTGGTAATGTCAGCTGTTGGAGCTGAGACCATAAAATGTTCCTTGCCACTAGCAGAACATTTCTATTGCTAGTTATTGTTCATATTGTTAGTTATTGTGGAAAAACATATATTATAAATTGCATTTTTTCCCTCTGTGGAAAAAAGTAATGCTGGATGCTGATGCAGAGGAAGCCACAGAAATTCTTTTGACAGACTGGAGGGCACATTTCCTCCTATATCTAACCTAGATCTAAATCTAGTATGCCAAATTACAGGCAGGCAGGAAGGCAGACAGGCAAATGGACTTGTAAAATGTCTTGCTTTGTCAAGAATTCTTGTTTGTATGTGATGGGCACTCACTTCCCACTCGTGGTCTGCAAGTCTCAGGCTGTTATTCAATTAGAGTATTTTAGTACAGTGGATGATAGGCACATAAGGAAGTACACAAAGTTGCAAGTGCTTCAGAAGGGTGTTCAAAGTCGCTAGCTACTCAAGTGATAGGAAGGTAGGGTAACTAGGTGGGCATTTAAGCTATGACTAAGTATACACATAGAAAACTAAAATCAGCAAAGGAGAAATGAGGGGAGGCTGGCCAGATCAACCCTTTGCTGATATTGACTGATGCAGATCAGAATGTTCTAGATGTGAATTCTCTTTCTTCTAATGCTATCTTACTTTAATTTGCAGCCCTCAGTTCCATAATGCTTGATTTTTACATTTATACTCCTGATCAGGATGAGTGATTATTGTCTTTTTTTTTCATAGATATGAGTCATCATAAAATGCCATCTCCACACCTCACCTTTTCTGAGGTCCACCTAGGTCCTCAGCTTCCTCATTGTAAGGTCTTTCCCTTCCATCTAGCTCACTGGCTATTGCTCTCTAAGCACAACCATGGAGAATCATTAATAATAGGCTTGCTTTCATTCTCCTCCTCAGAGGCTCAGTCACAACTCAGGTTCAAGCCTTAAACAAAATGCTTTGTACACTGACCACCCTTATGGGCTCCTTAGCTTCTTTTCAGAAAGAATCCCCCAAGAAGGGCTGGTGGAGCACACTCCACCTGACAGCTGCGTGCAGTGCTGAGTCACCTGCCACCAGCTCCCTCCCTTGTCCACTCTTGTCAGCTCACCCACCACTGGGTAACATGATTGACCTCATCAGTGTTTATAAATGCAAAGCCAGGAGGCTGGAGCCAGGCTCTGTGGGTGACGCTCCATGACAGGACAAGGGGCAATGGGTGGAAGCTGAGGCATAGGAAGTTTCATTTAAACGTGAGGAGCATTTTTTTCCCTGTGAGGGTGACAGAACACTGGAACAGGCTGCCCAGGGCAGTTGTGGAGTCTCCCTCTCTGGAGATATTCAAAATTCACCTGGATGTGTTCCTGTGTGATCTGGTCTAGGTGATCCCGCTCTGGCAGGGGGCTGGGAATGGCTGAGCTTTTGAGGTCCTTTCCAGCCCCTGAGATTCTGTGATTCTGTGAAGTGCCCTTCAGGTGAGAGGCTAGCAAGGGGCAGAGCGAGGCAGGGATGTGCAATAGTTTGTGCTGCTTTCCTCCTTTCCCCTGCTCACTGCTGAAATGGTTGTTCCTCTCCCCACTCTAACATATCTTGCATCTAAAAGCTTCACTGCCATTCCTCAGGCCTTTGGACTATTGGATTTTTTTAAAATGCAGTTTATTAATTGTAATTTTACCTTTCCCTACATGGAACCACTATTTTTTCTTTCCTTTCTTGCCACCCATCCATTCAGTTACCTCATCTCTGCTCAGTACTGTCTCCTGAGCTATCCCATATTTACCACTTTCCCTCTTTGTTCCATTGCCAGTACAGCTATACCTCTCCTTTGACTCAGCCTGGCTTCCACTGCTTTTGGACCCCTCTTTCAATCATCTCTATTGGCACAGAGATGTCCGACTGGAGATGACTCCTCATTAGGAACCTATTTGCTACCAGCCAGTTCTTGTTACTCCTTTGTTTCCACTGACTTTTCCCATAGAGGCTCATTGGTGCAGTCCTTCAGCAGTCTTCTGCCTTTTGTGATGGTTTGAGTGTTACCTTCCCCCCTGCCTCCCCCCTCCCCCCCCGCTTTGTAAAATCACCCAGACTCGACTCAGCAGCTCTGGAAATTGAATGAAGCTTTATATTTACAGCTTAGCACAATATACAAGCAGATACTTACAATATACACAGTTATAGACAGAAATATACAAGGTAAAAGGTAATACAGAAACCTGAGTCCCCAGGAGGGGCTCTCAACTGCTCTTCCATCTTCTCTCACCCCTCTCTACCTTACCCCAGACGTTTCCTTGTGCCCAAGGAAGATTAGAGGGTCGGCCAGGGGGAGTTAGGATGCAGGTGGATTAATCAGAGAGATGGCAGGTTAGGTTAGAGAGAGAAACGCAGCCCACAGCCCGGACAGAGAGTGTCTGCCCGTATCTATATTTACACTCTAGTTCTTATACATCTCAGCAAGCCTATGAGTGAAGTAGACATCACCATTGTTTCCCTTTCACAGCCTGTAATCTAGTTCTTCTCACCAAAACATTCTGGCTAGTTTCAAACTAGCACACCTTTGTAGAAAATGAAAATGTGACATTAATGTTTGTGGTTTATTTAGATCAGAACATTTAAAATTCATTTTTACAATACTGGCTATATACTTCCAGTACTGAATATAAAAACATACTTTCAGACTGATTGGCTTTTATTTTGTTTTACCTTTTTCTTAAAAATAAAAGCATTTCAGAAGCAGATATTCATTTTTATCAAACAACAATTGCAGATGTTTTTAGGAATATTCCAAACCCTATTTCTAAATGCTTAGTTTCATGTACTGAGTTGCTCTGAAAAGGAAATTATTTTCATGCACTTTCCAATTGCTTAATGCTTTGTATAAAGTGCAGGCTTATCACTTACAATCACTCCACTGTTCTTAAGCAGAGTTATGAAATATTTTGAGTGAAAATGCTTCCAAGTAAGTTATTTGAAAGACTGATTAATGATACTGCCTCATATTACACAAACCTGAATACGCTACTTTAATGATCAGTATCTCATGAGTTTAAAATTAGCTTTTCACTGACTTTGTATCTAAGAAGTAAAATATTATTTACATTTTATAAACTAGATAATCAATGAAAATATTTTTATTTTATTTTAATAGGCAAAGGAGATTTTTTTAAAAGTTGCTTTCATGGTCCATATGCCTTTGAACAACAAAAGAATTGCACAGATATAGGCAGTAAAGTTGTCTAGAAGCGGAGGTTCCAGATCAATGAAAGGTCAGGAAGAGGAAGCAAAATCAAAATCAAATACATCTAAAGTTATTATAGATTTCTCTTCCCCCTCCTCTAACAATGTGTTTCATATCCAGTGTTTTCAGTGACTCAGAGAGGAGAATGATGAAGGATAAACTGACTGGAGAACTATGCCAGTAATTAGCGATCTTAAATCCTGGAGGCCTTACACGCAATGTCTTCCCCCTATGCAAGGAACATTGTTCTGAAAAGAAACGTTACCTCAACATTTTTTTTCAGCCAGAGTTTTGATTGGCATCTTGCATTTCTTCCAAAGTCTACAGGCAGGGAAAGAATGAGAAAATAGTTTTTCTTCATTTTTAAATTGACCCTTCCTTCAAAGACATGCCAATAAGAGAGGTCAAAATTAGCTGTTTCACATCTGGGGAGGAAGCAGTTTCAGGTAGCACATTCATTCTGTGCACAGCCATCACCACCTGATCTCTTCCGCCTGCTTTCTAACAGCACCACTGTGTTGCTTTTGACATGGTGCTTTTCAGGGACAATACAGTGGCTTTGCAGCCATCCAAGATTACTGATATCTTCCAGCCGCTCATCTAATTTGGATGGTATCTCAAATGTCCAATCAAGCAAAGTGTGGCAAGCAGGTCAAGGAGTGTTGTGTGGGCGAGGCTTCATCTGGAGTACTATGTCCAGTTCTGGGCTCTCCATTTCAAGAAGGGCAGGAAACTGCTCGAGAGGGTACAGAGAAAGGCTGCAAAATGATTGGTGAACTAGAACATACTTCTTATAGAAAAAAGGTGAGGGACCTGGGGGTTAATAGTGAGAAGACTGAGGGGTGGATCTTATAATTGCTGGTAAATACCTCAGAGAATGAGTGTCAGGAGGACGAGGTCAGTCTTTTTGCATTGATGCCCAGAAACAGACAAGAGGTAATGGGCATAAGCTTGAACATAGGAAGTTCTATCTATACGTGAAGAGGAACTTTTTTACATTGAGGATGGTGGACTACTGGAACAGGCTGCACAGAGAGGTGGTGGAGTCTCCGTCTCTGGAGTCATTCAAAGCATACCTGCTCTAGGTGAACCTGGTCTGATAGAGAGGTTGGACTAGACCTCCAGAAGGCTCTTCCAACTTCTATCATTCTGTGCTTCTGTGATTTAAATTCTCAGTGGAATAATGTCCCTACACTTACCCCCATGGTTTGACCACTGCTTTACTCCACTTTTGGTTCATCTGGTCTTAGTGGCACCTTTTGTTCCAGTTGTGGGTTAAGACTATTTTAATTCCAGCTGTGCAAGGCTGCAGGTCCTTCCACAGCCAAACATAAGCAAAATTGCAGATTCTATCATAGTTTCACTCTGAACTTTCCATTTTCTTACTCTCTTTCAAAGCCAGAAGCAGAATCTGTAGGAATTTAAGAGAACAATTATAATAGCTTGAGAGAGAAGAGAAACCAGCACCTATGCATAGACTTATAACAGGAGGAGGCAAGCAGAATATGTGGCAGATAAAGCCATTCAGGGCTACTGTTCACAGAAATGCACACTAGAACAATGGTTTAAAATGCTCACGGGTACTGAAAACTGGAAGGGTATAAGAGACAAAAGGATCATCTTAGATGGGTTCACAAAGTGACTCGACAAATTCAGGCTAACCTTGCAAATGAGAATGTTGAATGTGGAATGCAAAGATGGCTCAAGGCATCACTTGCTGCTCAGAGGGTGCTCAGAGGAAATCTCAGTGCTGCATACTTGACAATAAGTGACCATCAGCAGAGGCCAGCCAGATACGGAGTTATTCCTGAGCCCTTCAGGCTGACTTAATGCTGTTGCTCTTTATGTTCCTACCCTGTACACTGCTCACATAACCTTTCTCAGGCAGATACTGTCAGGTACATGATGCTGGAATAAACGATTCTTTGGTCTGATCCAGGTGCAGGTTTCTTGCTTGGAAAAGATATCATCAGAGTTTTATTTTCTTCCACCGAGACAGTGACACTTGAACTATTCTGACAGAACACAGAACGGTGCATTTTCTGTCTTCTCCAGATTAATTTTCTTACTGCCAGTGTGACAGTAAGCTCAGCAGTCTGACAACTCACAAGGCATTCTGGAGAGATTTTTTTAGCCTTCATCCTAGAGTAACACTGTAAGTAAGTACAGACTCACTTATCAGCTGCAGTTGTACTTTAACACTCACTGTTCTCAAACTCTGGCACTCTGTAAGGCGATTCACACTTGTGGCGTTTCCAGGTTAACTGGTGCTGTACCCTGAATCCCCACAGCTATGTCTGCACAGCTTTTCTACTTCTGTGCTCCTGGGATTTCAGAGTATGCCCCCCTGCCGAGGAAATGTGTATGAAGTCAGTTAGTGGTCAGTGGCAGTAGCAGTAAAATATTAGGTAACTTTAAAATATTAAAACTGCAGAAAAGATCAGAAAGTTTAAACCTTTTTACAGTCATTGGGATTCATCACCTTATATTTAGTACTGTAATTGAGCTTGGGATAATTAAACAATCCTAGAAATGTGTCAGTGAGATGAGAATCTTGTCCCTCAGAGTTTCCTCTCGCAATGTCCTTTCACAGCAATGTAATCTACCTTTACTGGTCGATCGCGCTGCCCTTTAAGCTGATTTCCTTTTCCTTCCAGATTGTGTAAACAAAGAGATGCTTCACAGAAATCACAGAATATTTTTTCTTTCATGTTAGTTATAATACCAAATAAAAAATAAACTTCTAGATTCTAACTGCTTACTAAAAACCCCTTATGTTACAGACAATATAGAACTGCAAGTTAAATGATATCTGAAGGAAAAATAGTAGGATTTTTACCCAGTGATGTATTTGTTTAAGCTCTCTTTCCATTAGGGCACCTGGATCTATAACTTCATGTGATAAAATAAGTGTTATTCATATATGAGTGAACACAGTGTACTGCTGCTTCTTGTGGGACTTACCACTGTTACTAGGGGACTCTTTTCTTTTACTGGAAGCAGTTAGGAAAATCTCAGCAGGCCTTTGTACAATTATCATGGCCCCTGGTTTCCATCTAGTGCACTTCCAGCTTTGCTGTTCCTAGCCAGTGGGAATTTAGCAAACTACTTGGAAGGAGATCTGGTCACTGAGGCATCAAAATCTACCTTCTTCTTGCACACCAGAAGGTACAGAAGCAGCCTGAAAGCTGCACTGTGCCTTTTCACACAGTGATCTCAACAGGGAGAAAGTCCCAAGGTTGAGACACAGCATCCAAAAATAAACACCTTTCAGTACTTTCATTATGGGGGGCTTGTTATCTTTCTTCCTTTTGTCTTGGCTCTGGAAGTTCATTGAGGTATCTTGCTGCCTTGGCCATGTATAGGAGAAAGTGATGATTTGAATTATTGTCTGGAGTTTATTGACTTTCCCTAGCTGGCATGGGCAAAAAGCAGGGAGTGAGCTCTCAGAACATCTCTCTTCCTAGCAAATCAAACCTCTATGTGTGTGTGACAGAAAGATTTGAAGGCATGAACAAATGAAGTCGCCTGAGCTGGGCATGTTTTGAAAAATAAGTGCTGGGCTACTTCAATTTGCTGTAAATAGTAATTTACTTTGGTTATTTCCTCTAATTGCAGCGCTCCATCTTTGCACAGGACTGTATTTAGGAACAAAGGGACCAGTGTCACTGTAAGGTGTATGTTATAATAGAGACATTTGTATTAGGCTTCAGGAGAAGCCTACAGTGCATCCAGCAATTCTGTGGCTCTTGTGGCCACTGACCCTTCTTTATGTGTGTGTGTGTGTGTGCTCATCTAAGTGCTTTCTGATTCTGCTGTGAAGTTTGTTGGACACTTCAGCTATTACCATGCACTGTTCTTAACTTTTCTCACAGACAATATTAGGATAAACCAGAATTAGAGTAGCCTTTCCTTTATTGCAGAGGATGTACCAATTTTAAGAGAAATTATTAACAAAAAAGAGAATTAAGCCAACAGCTGTTAAAAATGAACCAATTGTTCTGATATTTTTTAAACAAAGAAATAGGAAACCAAGTTACCTAGCAAACCTATTTGTACACAGTAGGTAACCCTGGGTTGCAGGCAGGACTAATAAAGAAAGAATGACAACCTATTTCTTTTAATGACAAGTTGACATATTTATTTTTATTATTTCACAAAAGTATTCACTGGGCTCATCTGTCACACTAAAGTTCCATTCTCCCTCCCTGCATAGGGAGCATGTAGCATTACCGCACTCAGGTTAAGTGAAAAAGTGAAAACAATAAACAACCTTTTTGGAATCAAAACAGAGATTGAATGGCCTGCAGTTCACTGCATTGGAGCACAAAATAGAAGATCTTTGTTGCCTGAATAAAGTTTTTATTTTGCTTATATTTGCAAAGGTCAACTACAGCTACAGAAAGGGATTTTTTTTTAAATACTAACAACCAGCTTTATGATATACTTAAGTTGAATTTCTGCTTCTCCAGGAAGTGGAGTGACATTTTCCATAAAATCTGACTGATCTTTTCACCTGAATAAGACATTTCACAAATTTTAGGGCATAAAATCATCTGGTTCTTTTAGAAAAGATGGAGCCTCTTACAGAATTTAAAACCTACAACAATGAATTTAGATATAAACTAAAGTATCATAGAATGGGCTTAATTTTTAGTGCTTAATGTGGCATATTCCAATAACCACATTTTCTACAACAAAAGTGAGAATTCAATTTTGCTCATGGAAATAATTACCTTATTTTTTGCTAAATGTTGTTATTTGTCATTTGTGTTACACTAACATGGATATAAAAAAAATAATTAGAATGTCTTGAACTGGAGTTTAGAGTAGCTACAGATCAAGGTTTTCTTTTCGGTGTTAGAGATGCAGACACTGTCTATACAAATCTCACACTGGAAAATAATGAGTGCCTGCTTCACACATCACTTAATGGAAAGCCTATTAATTAAGTCCTTAAACCAAAATGGAGTGAAGCCATTCTAGTGTATACCAGCAAGATTTTTCTTTTTATTCTCCAATGGGCAATGGGTGAAAGCTGAAGCATAGAAGGTTTCATGTAAACATGAGGAGGATTTTTTTCCCTGTGAGGGTGACACTGGAACAGACTGCCCAGGGGGGTCGTGGAGTCTCCCTTTCTGGAGATATTCAAAATTTGCCCGGATGTGTTCCAGTGTGATCTGGTCTAGGTGATCCTGCTCTAGCAAGGGGGTTGGATTGGATGAGCTTCTGAGGTCCCTTCCAGCCTCTGACATTCTGTGATTCTGTGATTTTTATTTATATTTTACATAGATGTTGAATACATGTACTGAGCATCTAAAATCACCTAGAAATGTAATGGTAGTTTGGAATAGGCAAGAAAATCAGGCCTAGGACCTGAACAAAAAGAAAATAGAATGGTAGTGTAATGTGACATGAGTGGTGGCTTTGCACGTCTGTGCTTATGCAAAGAATTACGTTGTACTAACTGAAGGATAAAATAGGGAAGGATAACTTACAAGGCTGTTATTAGTTTAATTAAAAAAAAAGTCAAGCTGCAAAAAAAAAAATTGCAGAGAAAAATAGTGAGAATATTTTGAACTGCTTGAAATTCCATTTTTATTGTACAACATAACCCATGAGCCTCTCAGTACACAGACTTTTCAGTTTCACGCAAAGGCAGCTTGCTCTGAGGAGGTAGCCAGTTAAGAGTCCTGGGGATTTTATGGTTTTCTCATAACATACAAATTGTTCTGAGAGTGGAGAACAATTCTGCTAACACAAAACCAGAGGTATCATATCCTTTTAAAAACTATGACACCAGCATGGACTTTATTAAATGCTTGAAAACATCTTAGGCCATGTCCATATTACTTTCCTGAAATTGTGCTGCTTTTGAATGTGGCCCAATATAAAGATGTTCATAGATTCATAGAATCAGAGAATCAACCAGGTTGGAAGAGACCCCCAAGATCATCCAGGCCAACCTAGCACCCAGCCCTAGCCAGTCAACTAGACCATGGCACTAAGTGCCTCATCCAGGCTTTTCTGGAACACCTCCAGGGATGGTGCCTCCACCACCTCCCTGGGCAGCCCATTCCAATGGCAAATCACTCTCTCTGTGTAGAACTTCCTCCTAACATCCAGCCTATACTTCCCGCAGCAGAACTTGAGACTGTGTCCCCTTGCTCTATTGCTGGTTGCTTGGGAGAAGACACTGACGCCCACCTGGATATGACCTCCCTTCAGATAATGGTACACAGCAATGAGGTCACCCCTGAGCCTCCTCTTCTCCAGGCTAAACAACCCCAGCTCCCTCAGCCTCTCTTCATAGGGTTTGTGTTCCAGGCCTTTCACAACTTCTTGTGTGAATGCACATTTTGTTGAAAGTGCAGGGTTGTCAGGGTTTTTTTTTTTTTTGTTCCTTCATGCTTTCACTGAAAAAAACCACCAAACTCCACACTATTTTAGGTGTCACCGATCCTGTCAGGTCCCTGCACATTGTTTTACGATACCTACATCTTATGGGAAAAAAAAACCAACCCAAAATGCCAGCATAGTTTTTACATTACTATGTAAAAGTACCATTACTGAGTTAGCTGCTTACTCATGTTCATTCATGAATGAATAATGTTAGAATTAACATGAGCTATAGTGCATTATTTATTATTTCTCTGAGTTTGATGCTTAGCAGAGGTGTTAAAGGTCTGATGCTCTTTTGAATGTAATTCGTTTCCCTTTGTTATGCATTTTGATGGATAAAAGAGTTCCTTCACTTTTATTTTGAGATTGGTATTTTGCATTAATGTTTCTTAAAATTGAAGTAATATTAAAATTATTTCTAGTTACTACTTAAATGAATAGAACTATTAGTTAAAAGTTCACAGTTATTTAGTGTTAATAAATCTTGAAATCCATGTATTTGGCTGTCTTCCGAATTCATATAACAAAAATGAAAACAATGTTATACTCTTATGCTCTTTTGCTGTGATTTTTATTTCTGAAAGCCCAAGAGCTAGCAAGAAAGTTTCCAGGTTGTAGGCTTGGCACTACTAAAGTAATGGGAATTTAATTCACAGTAGCTTAACCCTGTTGAATGATTGTTTGCTCTTGTTTAAACAAGATTCTTATTTATGTTGTTAAAGACTCAAAAATTAATATTTTATGATTCATAATACATGGTGTTGAAGGTAGGTGAACCAGGCAGTAAAAAAGTAATTTCCTGAGAAGCATGAACAAAACTGTCAGAACACTGTTCAAAAGAGGCTGTTCACATAGATCTCAACAGGAGGGAGATACACAGAGAAATTACGAGCACTACTTACAAGCCAGGAAAACACCCTAACTGTAAAACATCTAGCTGTTTTCTATCAAGAGAAACCTGAACAGAGAAAGTTTCTTACAAGGCACTGTAAGAACACCTTCTCACCTGTGGGTATATCTGATTATCAGTCTTACAGTTATGAGGGTTTTGGCGAGACTTGCAAATTCCTGCCATGACTTCCGTCTACTCAAAACAAGCTGTTGGCTGCTGCTCTTGGCAAGCGTAGCATTTGCTGGGAGGCTGCTGCAAAAAAAAGGGTTTGGGTCCTTAATCATTTAGGAGAACAATTGCTTCCCCAAGGCTTCTGTCTGCAACTTGAGTTGATGTGTCTCTTTTGCAGAGATGCCGTGTGACATGTGCTACAACCACCTTAGTTTGAATTCACAAACTGTGTTTCAAAGGGTTTTCACAACACGTCTGAAGGTCTCTGAGTGCCTCTTTGCAGCTGTCCAAACTTTAACTTTCCAGAGTCCAAAGACTAGCCTGGAATCAGGGCCAGCTTCCCTTTCTGAATGTTTGTTGACAGGACAGAATGACATTAAATACCACCATGTCACCCCAGTTTTCCTCACATACCAAGTTGTCAGATATTGTGGCTCACATCACCTTTTGTAGTATTAGCAAATGCTCTATACATAACCTCTACTCCGCAGTGGGGAGACCCCACTTGGAGTACTGCGTCCAGTTCTAGAGCCCCTATTACAAGAGGGATATGGATGTGCTGAAAGGTGTCCAGAGAAGGGCCACAAGGATAATCAGAGGGCTGGAGCTGCTCTGCTATGAGGAGAGATGTAGGGAGTTGGGGCTGTTCAGTCTGGAGAGGAGAAGGCTCCGAGGTGACCTTATTAGTGGCCCTTCAGCATCTGAAAGGGGCTGACAAGAAAGCTGGGGAGGGACCTTTTAGGCTGTCAGATAGTGATAGAACTGGGGGGAATGGAAGAAAGCTGGAAATGAGTAGATTCAGACTGGATGTTAGGAAGAAGTTCTTCAGCATGAGGATGGCGAGACCCTATAACGAGTTGCCCAGGGAAGTGGCAGAAGCCCCATCCCTGGAGGTGTTTACGGCCAGGCTGGATGAGGTTCTAGACAGCCTGATCTAGCATGAGGTGTCCCTGCTTATGACAGGGAGGCTGGAACTAGATGATCCTTGTGGTTCCTCTCAACCCTGACTGATTCTGTGATTCTATGATTAAAACAGCACTTATATAGTTCCACAAGTGCAATTGCACTTGTCCATGCAAAGGCAGACAGCTGGTTAATTAGGCTGGCTGATCAGAAAAACTGGACTTGGTAAATGGCTCCTCCTGTAAGCACACTGGGGTGTGGTAATTCACTGTAGTAGTGTCTACTGCACTGCCCATAGTGTTTGCTTGTCAAGCTTAGCTGGACCTTTTTCATGCACACCTTGTCCCCCCCACCCCCAAATTGTGTAAATATTAGAAGGCAGTGCATAAATTAACACTTATTAAATGATTAAATGCACTGATGAGGCCACAGCAAGACTAATCTGAGCCTCTATTCTGCAAAAGGAGACACAAAAAGGGAAAAGCACATTGCATAGTCATTAAATGACTGCTCACCTAGGAAATGTAAGCTTTTAGGTCTGGATGGTTTCATGGACATTTTTTCTAATGGACAAAGATTTAATTCCACAGTAGCTTTATTTAATTTCTCTTTATTCTAATGGTAATTATGAATGTGAGTAGGGACTAGACAATGAAATGTGTATCTTCAAGCAACTTGGTCTGTGTGGTTTGAGTAGGACTGTGTTGCAACTTGTTTCTCTAAGGCTTCAAATACTTCTTACCTAAAACTATAAAGTAAACTTTTAAACTATAATGAATAAATAAACTACCTAACCATTTAAAATAATGGAAAAACAGTATTAAAATTGCATTCATTGTGACAGTAAGAAGATTATTTACATGCTCTTTCTACTCCATACCAAAAGCATAAGTTGCTTTAATAGCAAAGAAAATGTGGGAAATGTATTTTCCATAGGGCATTTAAATTCTGTTGTACTAAAATGATTGCACACAGCCAGAAAAAAATAGCATTCATGTGATCATTTTCATATGTATGTGAGATTTAGTTTTCTGAAATTTCACAGAGGCAGAATACTTAGAGATGACCAAAAACTCTACTAAAACCATTCCAGAGCATTCCCATCAACCCAAAACACGACCTGGATTAAAGAAAAAAGAAAAAATGTTATTGTAGTCAACACCCATTTACAAATCAAAGAAATAACCAAGCAGCCAAACTAGGGACTAAGCAGCAGAGGGCTGAAGTCAGTGTCCTAGAGCATATTTGTGCACCCTGCATGCTGTCATGATTGATGTGTTGTATTTGTGGCATTTGACAAACATTGTTTTGCAGGTACTTAGCATGATGACAAAGTAACAAATAGAGTAAATGGATTACAAAGCATTTAAATAGCCATTTATGCCCTTTCCCTATCCAGTCTGGACTACTACAAAGTGGTTTGAGGCTAGTTACAAAGAGATATACAAGCTGTACAAGGTGCAGCATGCAGCAGGGTGATTAATGCAGAAAGATTAATGAACGTAATTTTGAATCAGTAGCTTTTGTCTTACACTATTTGCTCATTTTGTTATTAATAGGCACTGAAATCGTGACCCTTATTTCATATATCCTCAAAGGGCTTGCACTGGGCTGCCACAGATAGCATTCTTCAAGTATCTTTACAAGAACCTCTGATAAACAGGGACAAAAGAGATGATCATCCAGGAGCAAACATCTGAGAGGCAGGGTAAATTAGCCTGGGTGATGGTCCACTCTGTCATGGCAACAGCACTGTGCTTCTGGCTCCTCTGTACCCTACTGACCTGGCACTGGAAATTTCAGTGGGCTGGTGCTGAAGTGGCCTCAAGTTTGAAATGACAATAGTTGATTGACTCCTGAGACTTTTGTGGTAGGGAAACAACAGCAGTAATTTTTCACATGCATCATTCCTTGAGAAAGATGACTGCTAAATAGTGATACTGCATTTTTAGGCAGTGGTCAAAACTGGTCCTTTCTGGGAGAGACCTCACAGAATCTTGATGTTTCCTCTGGTCTGCAGAGGCTTCAGCAGCACAAAGGTGCGTCTCAGTTCACACAGGTGCCATCCACGCACAGAGCTAAGCTGCTGCAGATGCCACCACACTCTATGCCTGCTGTCCCTTTCTCATTCTGCAATAAATTGGTAAGACTTGGTGTGTCCACTCCCCACCACAGATGGCAGAGACCACTATCCTGAATGTACTTTGTGGATGCTTCCCTCTGTCCTCTTTTGGATAAGCAAACAAAAGGTCTGTTTGTACCAAAACCGTTTTGAGTTAACTGTTTATTTGTTTTGTTTAGTGTTTAAATGTTTGGTTTATGTAGATGATGTGTGGTAATTTTTGATGTGTACAGTAAGATACAGGAGATGTTTGGTCTAGCACATTCAGCCTAGCAAGTTAACACGTGTTAGCTGAGCTCTGTTAAGTGCCCAATTTTGTGTTATTTGCCTGTGGCAGCTATGTAATGGTTCAATTTAACTTGCCCTCAGAGAAAGCACCTGCAGAGATTTGGTGTACCATAGACTGTCTCACTCCTTGAAGGCATGCAAAGCTGTGAGTTTCTCAATTTGACCAATGTGTGCTTCTGCTGTCCTGGGTTACAACATACCTATTGTGAGGCACAGACCAAAAGCCAGAGGCTCTCCCCAAATAAGAAGCACTGAACACCTGCAGTACGGACTCCTTCTGGTACAGCTCATACTTTAGGAGAGTGTAATTGCCTCCTCTTGCCTGTGTAATTGCTGGAGGACACATTTTCAGTGGTGGCTGTGTTGTGTATTTGTGGCTGCTAAGATGATGGGGTGGAGTGCCAAAGGCTGAGGTGTTGTGAGGCAACTGGTGTGAGTTATAGGGCAATAAACTCTGGCACTGCTGAGTACTAAGAAGCACTACTTCTGAAGAGGCTTTGCTACAGAAATGTGCCACATGCTGGCTGGGTTGTAGGGGGGGGGGGGATAGAGAATAAAGTACTAGGTGAGAGAGTGACAGAAAACAAAGAGTTGTAACAGACACATGTGTCTTAATGGATATAGGTTGCATGAACAGGGAATGAAGGTGAGCTAAAGAATGTGCATTAAGCTGTGTCTAAGAGCTGTGATTCTTAGCTGAAACTAGCAGCTAAAAATTTAATATATTGAATGAAACTCAAAGACCAGTCTAGTCCAAGGCAGTTGAATACATTGAAATTCAACAACAGAAAGAAACATAGAGTAGTGCAGGTCCTGCACTTGGGCCACAACAATCCCATGCAACACTACAGGCTTGGGGAAGCATGGCTGGAAAGCTGCCTAGCGGAAAGGGACCTAAGGGTTCTAATTGACAAGTGGATAAATAGGAGCCAGCAGTGTGCCCAGGTGGCAAAGAAAGCCAGTGGCATCCTGGCTTGGACTAGAAATGCTGTGTCCAGCAGGGGTAGAGAGGTGATTGTATTCTGCCCTAGTGAATCCATGCCTCAAGTGTTGCGTTCAGTTTTGGGCACTTTGTTACAAGAGAGATGTGGAGGTGCTGGAGCAGGTCCAGAGGAGGGCAATGGAGCAGGCGAAGGGCCTGGAGAATAAATCGTATGAGGAGAGACTGAAGATGCTGGGGATGGTTAGTTTGAAAAAGAGGAGGCTGAGGGGAGGCCGTATTGCTGTCTACAGCTATCTGAAAGGACCTTGTGTAGAGACTGGTGCTGGTCTCTTCTCATAATTAGTGATAGAACAAGAGGGAATGGCCTCACACTGCAACAAGTTATGTTTAGACTGGACATTAAGAGTTTTTTTTTTTCACAGAAAGAATAGTCAGACTTTGGAATAGGCTGCCCAGAAAGCTGATTGACTCACCAACCCTGGATCTGTTTGAAGTTCATGTAGATGTGGTGTCTGGGGATATGGTTTAGAGGTGAACTTTGCAGAGTAAGGTTAATGGCTGGACTTGATAATCCCAAGGGTGTCTTCCAACCTGAATGATTCTGTGATTCAGTGACAGAATAACAGTAAGAGTGTGATGCTTCTCAAACATTATATATGAAATCATCTGCTTGCATATCAGGAAAATATTTGGTAGAAAATACAAAATAATGGCAAATCATAGAATGGACGTTAAAAATCACCTAGTTCCAATCCCTCTGCCATAAGCATGGATGCCTTTCACTAGACCAGGTTGCTCAAGGCCCCATCCAACCTGGCTTTGAACACTTCCAGTGATGCAGACATCCACAACATATTTGGGCAACCTGTTCCGGTGTCTCACCAACCTCACGGTAAAGAATGTCTTCCCAACATCCTGTCTAAACCTCCCCTCTTCCAGCTTAAAGCCATTCTTCCTCATACTATCACTACAAGTTCTTGCAAAAAGTCCCTCTCCAGCTTTCCTGCAGACCCCTTTCAGGTACTGGAAGGCCACTATAAGGTCTCCCCTGAGCCTTCTCTTCTCCAGACTGATCTACCCAACTCTCACAACCTGTGTCTGCAGGGGAGGTGCTCCAGCCCTCTGATCATCTTCATGGCCCTCCTCTGGATGCACTCTAAGAGTTCAATGTGCTTCTTGTGTTGGTGGCACCAGAACTGGACACGTTGCTCCAGGTGCAGAGCAGGGCAGAGGTGGAGGATCACTTCACTGATCCTTCTGGCCACACTTTTTTTTTTTTTTTTTTAATGCCTCTCAGGATGCAGTTGGCCTTGTGGACTGCAAACACACACTGCTGGGTCATAGTGAGCTTATCATCAGCTGACATCCCCAAACCCTTCTCCTTAAAACTGTTCAAGGCATTTTCTGCTGAGCTTTTACTTGTGCTTGGGATTGCCTCAGTCCAGGTTCATGACCTTATTGAAGTTTATGAGTTGGCATGGGCCCACCTCTTGAGCCTGTTCAGGTCCCTCTGGACCAACTAAAGAAGGAATTAAAGAAAATTTGGTTCAAACGAGAATTAAAGCATAAAAGGATGTTGGCGATTTCATAGTTGGATCATCACAACAGTAAGTGTTAAATGCTTTTAGAAGTGACTCTTATTATGAGGCAAGGTTCCTTCAGAAAGTAGAGCTCATCAAAGTGAAAGTTCTTTTAAACTAACTCATATGTGATCTAGGTAAGGCTTGTATAAATTAACATGTTCTTCCTAAAATTCTGTTTTGTGGTGACATACATAAGAACTGCATTTTCAAACCAAACATTACCTGGAAATGGAAGAGGCAAATAAATCTGTAGAATTAATCCAATTTCTTAAAATGTGAAACTTAATAAAACATCTGATCAGGAGAATGTCACTCCTCTCCTATCAGCAGAACATTTAGGACATTAGTTCTTGAAAAGTTGTTTTTTGCATGTCAGATTTCATCTGGCAAGTCAGATATTCTGTGGGAGTTAAGGATGGGCCTAAGAGCACTTGAGGTAGAGCTCTAACTGGTCCATATAGAGACATGAAAGACGAATAGCAAGTCCTATTTCCATTCTTCTGGTGAGCTGTAGGCTGACAAGGCTAATACATCCCTATGCAATGTATAGTTTTGGGTATCTGTTAGTACATCCATCCTATATTGAAATGTTGATCTTTTGCATGTGAATTCTGAACTTTCTCAGATAGTGCTGACCAGGGATCTGGTCACATTCCCAGATCTGGGAGCAGTATGTTCTTGCTAACCAGGAGGTGACAGTATTTAGTCTGTATGCAGAACTACAATAAGGCTATGTTGCTATCAATATGCAAGCTAGACCTCCGTATGCATAGTGCCTGTAGAGCTTAGCTAGAACTCTAGTACCCCTTTGGGATCAAGAGAGGTACTTCAGTTAATTAACTCAAGCAAGCATGCTTGGAGAAAGCAAAGAAACACTATGTACAGTTAGAACTATGAAAAAGTGATAAAGGCTTCTTCAAAAGCTTAGCCCTGTAGCTCACACAGCAGTCTTGTTGGACTTAGGAGAAGATGGGCTTTTAGATGGCTCCTGAAACTCTCAAGCATTTGAAAAGTTGCTTTGACCACACTGGAGTAATTAATGGGACTTGGCTTTCCTCTGTGTACTTAACTATGGATTTATGCATGGTAAAGCTCACCACTGTCCAAAGGTACCTGTAGGGCTTCAGCTAAAGCCTTTGAAGTCAATATCAGTCTGAAGTGAATGAGAGGTGGATCATGCCCTTAAACAAATATTTCTGGAAAGACCGCTGCGCATACAGAGAAATATTTTCTTGCTAAGTTGACATTTTAAAATGAAATAATTTTTTGGCTCCAGGCCTTAAAGGAAATGGGACTACTTTCTTTTTGCATGTTATTTTTCAATGATGCAAAAACTGTGCTTAAGTTTCTTTTTCTTTTAAAGCGATGGCGTCTTTTTTCCAACTTTTTTAAAGAGCCCACCTGAAGGACAAAAAAATATCCCAAAGCCATTGATGAAAGAGAAAGCATCAGGAACTATTGGTCTGGAATGTTTTTGAAAGTTTTGAGTTTGGAAAGCAGGGAATAAATGGAAAGTTTTTTGCAACCATGAGAACTGTTTTGCATCGTATGCCAGTCTGTGGGCGTTTGTGTGTGTCAGAGCTCGTCGTGTACTTACTGAGATTAGATTTTCCATACATGATTATGAATCACTTAGAGACAGCTCCAGATTTCTGCTATTGCTTTGTTATTTGTAAGTATAAATTGAATAATCTGAGTGATTGCCTTTCAGGCCACAGAACATTCATAAGCTGATTGTTACAGTGTCACCGCTGGCTGTTCACATAAGGTAATTGATTAACAGTTTTACAGAGAAAAACTTCCAGCTTCACGTTTAGAGAAGTAAAACTTTATGAAGTTTGATCAGTGAATGTAACCTTAAATCAGATGTTAGCAGCAATCAGAGGATCTGATTTTCAGTTCCAGTCGTGACCACTTTGTCTAAACAAGTGTTACATACTTTCTGTAATGTTAGTAAACTTTTGCTCATTTGAATTGCATAACTGAATCAAAAGAATCACTTCTAGGAACAACCTACCATCCGTTTAGCACATAGGGTTCAGAAGTTATATTTTGAACAATTTAATTAATAATGAGTTGTCCTGAGTGTGGGGTTCAGAATGTTGGGGAAAAAAAGAGACTATGTGCATATGTGCTTCTTGTTACTCCTTTGCCAGTAGTACTAGCTAGTAGTTAGTCACTACAATTGCTGTTAGTCCAACAATGCCGTAAAACAAACGGCACTATTAAAACGTTTGGCAGATAGATACCAAAGGACCTTTGGAGGAGTTTAGTCCTTGCATGCCCAGCCTTTATGTATTGTTAACACCTGGGTGATGCCTGAGGCATGCCAGCCAATAATTATATACCTCCATATTTCTCTTCTGACAGTCTGTCATCAGTAGTTTTAGCGGTGAGTTAAAGAGATTCCTCATACCTACCCTTTTCTCCCTATACTAATTTGTACAATATTTTTCTGCAAACTTACATTTCGCCAGCAGGTTACATATTGGGGTCATTACCACCCTCTTGCATACAAAAGAAAAACAATGCTGTGCTAGGTCTTTTGAACTACTGAAGTGGCAGCTGCAGAAAAGATTGACCTAACACAATGCAGAAAGCCATTAGCAATTAAAATATTTTCAGTTAAGTTCCTAATGACCATATTTTGACTTTTTAATCAGCACCATCATGGTTTGCAGCACAGAGAAAGGCAATGGCTTACATAGGATATGCATGTAAGTCAAGCATGGCTGCTCCAGCAGTGGGCTTTCTGTGGAAAAAGAGTCATAACACACCAGTGTATCAGTAGCATATGAAATTTGGTTGGAAGAGGGG
Organism: Pogoniulus pusillus; assembly: GCF_015220805.1. Classification (NCBI taxonomy): domain Eukaryota; kingdom Metazoa; phylum Chordata; class Aves; order Piciformes; family Lybiidae; genus Pogoniulus; species Pogoniulus pusillus. The sequence continues at coordinate 24,523,326 of NC_087273.1, forward strand.
AGTACAGCTCTTTATAAGAAATTGCAGTGGTGAAGGACAGTCGGAATCAGGAGGTTGTGTGGTCTGATGTCTTGTATAATATAAGCATTTCTCTAATGAGATTAATAATTTGCTATTAATTGCTGTATATGTTGCATTTGACTTACATATCCTTTTCTGGTTCATTACAATTCCTGTTCTACTCATTGTATTTTGACATGTAGATGTTTTATATTTTGTAATCAAATTGACTCTCTCTACAACTTTTTAAAAGCTGAGCAAATTCCTTGTTGTGTCTATGCAAGGCATTTTCTTAAAGCTCTGAAATAACTGGAGTGACACTTTCTGCGTTCCTTCAACATCTTTCTTGAAATAAGAACACCAAAGGTGGAGGAAGAATTTAGGTATTAGTCTTGCCAATGTTAAAATCACCTTGACTTTGCTCCATTTTTTTGTCTTTGTATGTCTGAGGATCACTGGGGCCTCTTTTATTGAGTTGCCATAATGAAACCTTCCACATCTGTGTACTTAGGTTCTCTTAATTCACATTTTTGTTGTTGCCATTCCTGGACGCAATTCTTTAGCCTATACCTATGGCTAATGTTCTGTTTCCCTACAATTCTATGTTCTATAATTCTGTTTAGAATCCTAGAACTGTTTGAGTTGGAAGGGGCCTTTAAATGTCATCCAGTCCAAGGCCCCTGCAATGAATTGAGACATGCCCAACTAGGTCAGGCTGCTCAGAGCCCCATTCAACATGACCTTGAAGTTTTCCAGTGATGGTGCTTCTGGTATCTCTCTTGTCAACATGTTTGAGTGTTTCACTACCTTCACTGTAAAAAAATCTTCCTTATATCTAGTATGAATCTCCTCTCTTTTAATCTAAAACCATTACTTACTACAACAGGTGCTGCAAAAATGTTTGCTCTCATGTTTTCTATAAACCCTCACTAAGTATTGTAAGGCTGCAATAAAGTGTCCCCAGTACCTTTTCTTCTCCAGGCTGAACAACTACAACTATCACAGCCTTTGCTCATAGGGAAGGTGTTCCAGTCCTCTGAATACTTTCAGCACCCTCCCCTGAACCTGCAACAACAGATCCATGTATTTTGTGTGCTGGAAACTCCAGATCTGACCAGGTAGGGTCTCACTAGGGCAGAGCACAGGGGCATAATCACAGAAGGGTTTAGGTTGGAAGTGACCTCAAGGATTATCCAGTTCCAGCCCCTGTCATAGGCAGGGACACCTCCCACTAGAGCAGGTTGCTCAAGGCCTCATCCAACCTGGCCTTGGACACCTTCAGAGAGGGAGCAGCCACAACCTCCCTGGACAACCTGTGCCAGTATTTCACCAGCCTCACTGAAAAGAACTTCTTCCTAACATTCAGTTTAAATCTCCCCTCTGCCAGTTTAAACCCATTACTCCTTGTCCTGTCATTACAAGACCTTGTAAATAGTTCCTTCCTAGCCCTCCTGTAGTCCCCTTCAGATACTGGAAGGCCACTCCAAAGTCTCCTCGAAGCTGCAGAGCCCCAGCTGTCTTAACCTGTCCTCATAGAAGAGTTGCTCCAGCCCTCTGAGCATCTTTGTGGCCTCTTCTGGACTCACTCTAACAATTTCATGTCCTTCTTGTGTTGGGGGCTCCAGAACTGTACACAGTACTCCAGGTGGGGTCTTAGGAGAGCAGAGAAGAAGGGAGGGTTTACCTTCCTTACCCTGCTGGCCATGCTTCTTTTGATGCATCATGTGATAAAGTTGGTCATTTGAGCTGTGAATACACTTTTCTGGGTCATATCTAGCATTTCATCCATCAGTACCCCCCAGACCTGTCTCTGCAGGGCTGCTCTCAATCCATTCATCCTCCAGCCACACTTGATAGTGGATGGCAGCACAACTGTTTAGAGTTTGGCAGTCTATCATCTCATTTGCCACTCATCTGTGATCACCAGCAGCACAGATTTGATTAAAACATTGACTAGCTTCATACTAAATCCTGACCCCAGTAGAAATATCTTCTGCTGTAGGTGATTCCCAACTTTTTGAAGCCTGTCTGTAAGCCATTGTCCTCAAAGAATCAAATCAGGTTTTTGACAAGATGTACTTTCCAATGTACTCTGATGACTGGTGGTAGTATTAATATTCTTATCCTTTAAGTCTTTGTGATGCAAATTCTACATGACTTTTTCATTAATCTATCCTGGATTAATACCAGGATTGCTGGTCTTTAGTTATGCAGGTCACCTGCTTGCCCTTCTATTGAGAGATCTCACAAAATTAATGCTCTTTAGGTATCTGAATTCTTTCTGCTAGTGCAGGCTGTACTGGAGATGAGTATCACCCAGACAGGCATTTTGCCTAATTTTTGGCCACAGATTTTATGAATCTTCTGATTTAAAGATATTTATCTCTTGCTGATGTTGTTCAACGTCCTTATTAATTACTCACAGTCTGCAAAGTACTGCAATGTCCTGTGGTCTTATGCATCATCCTTTTTATTGTTTCAGCAGCTGCATTTCAGGATGACAAGACTCTGGTCTAGGTATGAGAGCTGGCGCTTGTAGTGATCACTGCTCATTTGTTTCCATTGTGATTCATAGTGCTACAGGAACAATCTGTCTCCTGACTTGCAGGTGTAAGTGTCATTGAGTTCAGAAGAACTTGTGGAAAATGCAGTAAATGAGTTGTAGAGCATAAAAACATATTTCATTCAATAAACTGGCTCAAAGAAAGATGACATCTGTCATTCTCTGCAGACTTTACCTTGTTCCAGTGGGACTTGCAGCTATAGTCTGAACACAGTAGCCAAATCATAAACATACAGTGCGTGAATGACTTTATGCTTGGACGTCACTTGGTGTATTATACTATAGCTACTATTATCAGTGTCTTTCAGAATGCCAGTCATACACTGCTTGGTCTCAACACTAATCAAACAGTTTAATTCAATTCCTAAAATTAGAACTCTGCATGATTTCAGTGGAAAAAGAAGAGATCATTACAATAATTGTTGCTAAAAACAGTCCACAGAATGTTTAAGAGTGAACAAAGTAGCACAAAAATGCATATAACCATTTTCTAGTAGTATTTGTAATATTTTTATGAGTTCTTTGTAAGACTAGAAGCATCATGTTTTTAAAATGTCAGGTTATTTAGAAATTATCTCTGACTGTTATGAGCATACGTCTTGAAATACAGTGATAGCAGCGAAACTGATGACTGTTGAACAAAGGAATCAACTGAAATGATAAGAACCAATATTATTTTTTATAGTATTTTGAATGTACCATAAAATCAAGGCATAAAAATATATATTTCATGGAAGGACACTTCTTAAGAACAGAAAAAAAAAAAATCAGAAAACCCCATGAAATTAAATGAAAAACACAGGGAAAAAAAGAAGAAAGAAGGGATATGGATTTTGGCTCTGATTAGTATAGCATTGACTCATGCAGGTTATGAAAAAAAAATAGTATCAATGCATGCTGTAATAGCAGAATAACAGATACCTACTGATAAGCACAAATGTGCACAAACACAAACAAAATTCTGCGTATTCAGATAGGTAGAGTAACAAACAATAGCACCCCTAAATGTTACTTCAGTGCACTGCCTGGAAAATACTTGGTCCAAGATGTGCTGAAGTGGGCTGGGCAGCTACACTGCTCATCCTCTGTTCTGACATGTTGCATGAAAAAGCACAGGAAATTGTATGTATGTATCTTCTTTGTGCCAACAGTTAGGAAGGACAGAAGACTCAACTTGCAGCTTAAAACCTCTCAGAAAGGCAGAATCTAATGGCATTCCACCTCCCATTACATACACTTTCTGCACTGAGCAGACTATGGTAGAAACAGCATGTACTAGTAAAATTGGCCTGTGGTTTCTTACAATCATAGAGTCATAGAATCAGCCAGGTTGGAAGAGACCTCCAAGATCATCCAGTCCAACCTAGCACCCAGCTGTATCCAACCAACTAGATTATGGCACTAAGTGCTTCATCCAGTCTTTTCTTGAACACCTCCAGGGATGGTGCCTCCACCACCTCCCTGCGCAGCCTCTTCCAACGGCAAATCACTCTCTCTGTGAAGAACTTCCTGCTAACATCCAGCCTATACCTCCCTTGGCACAACTTGAGACTGTGTCCTTTTGTTCTGTTGCTGATTGTCTGGGAGAAGAGACCAACCCCACCTGGCCACAACCTTCCACAGGCTTCAGAAAGGTTTTCTGCAATTCCTTGATGTAGAAGTGCAATGAATAAAATTAAAACAGCCACTACTATGGTTGCTCATATACTGAAAGTAATTTAGATATGGCTGAGTTAGTTTTACTCCAAAATAAAATAATCCAATATTTGTATCACTACATAACATCTAGATGTTTAAATAAAAGAGGTGCCTACAAATGGTTAAACAGAAAATGAAGTTTGTTAAAAAACACTATGTTTCATAGAATCATGGAATCATGGGTTGGAAGGGACCACAGGGATCATCTAGTTCCAACCACCCTGGCGTGGCAGGGACACTTCACACTAGATCAGGCTGCCTAGAGCCTCATGCATCCTGGCCTTAAACACCTCTAAGGATAGGGCTTTGACTGCCTGATATGGGAAAATGGATAGAAAACACAGAGTGCTAAATCATTAACTGTATGAGCACTTAAATAAAACATCATCAATCAGATAAACATGAAGGAGATGAGTTAAGCTTGAAAGGATCCTGAACCACTCTCACGGAGAAGAATACTGTGTTCAAAGATGAGAACATCAGAGACTATGGCTGAGAATTTGACCCACAACTGATGCCAGGTGGACAAAAGATAGATAGGTCAGACCGAGGAAGATGTTGAGTTTTCATCAAAAAGACCCCAAAAGACAACCATCAGGTGTCAATGAGCATATGTGAAGTGATGGGATGAGTTCCAGGAACTGATTGCAATAACTCCACCTATTTGCAGAACTAATTGTATGACCCCCATCCCTGTACTGAATATGTATGATTTTGTAACATAAGTACCTTACCTGAAAAAGGTGAAGGTGTTTGGGGTTTTTGAGAAATGATACTGCCCTGTCACACAGTGCTGATTAAATAAACAAACCTTACCTGATAACACTTTGTGTGTTGTGAGGTCTATTTTCCATAAGTCAACCTTCCTGGGCAACGCCTTCCAGTGTCTCACCACTTATGGTGAAGAACTTCTTCCTAACATCCAGTCTGAATTTACCCATTTCTAGCTTTGTTCCATTCCCCCTAGTCCTATCTCTGCCTGACACCCTAAAAAGTCCCTCCCAGCTTTCTTGTAGGCCCTCTTAAGATACTGAAAGGCCACTAATGAGGTCACCTTAGGGGCTGCTCCTCTCTAGACTGAACAACCCCAACTCCCTCAGTCTGTCCTCACAGCAGAGCAGCTCCAGCCCTCTGATCATCCTCATGGTCCTTCTCTGGACATAATCCAGCACATCCATATCCCTCTTGTAATAGGGGCTCCGATCTGGATGCAGTATTCCAGGTGGGGTCTCACCAGTGCAGAGTAGAAGGGGAGAATTATCTCCCTCGACCTGCTGGCCACACTTCTCCTGATGCAGCCCAGGATCTGGTTGGCTCTCTGGGCTGCAAGTTCACACTGCTGGCTCATGTTGAGCCTCTTGTCCACCAGCACCCCCAGGTCCCTCTCCTCAGGGCTGCTCTCCAGCCACTCACTGCCCAGCCTATATTGGTGCTTGGGATTGCCTCAACCCATCTGCAGGACCTCACACTTGGTCTTGTTGAACTTCATGAGCAGAGCAGGCCATTGGCAAAATTACTTTGGACTTAATAGTTGCACAACATTTTCAGTAAGCACCTGCTACTATATGCAGTCAAGCTGTGAGAGCATGCATTCTTCCACAGATTGGTGTACTTCTATGGCATACTGTCATTGACTGCAGACTGATTCTGTAGCACTCTGTGGCCAGTGTGATTCAGTTGACATTCTGGAAGCAAACATGTCAAGAAAAGGATGTAAGATGCATATATAAAGTTATGGATGATACAGAGATTTGTGGCTTGGTAAATCATGGCGAATTACTCAGTTTGAACTTTGAGAACTTGCTTAGCTTCAGATAAACAAAACTATGTGTTGTATTTTAATATAACAAGAAACAAACTAGAACCCCAAATATGACTGTGTTTACCCATGGCTGCCTCCTCCCCAGGAATGGGGGAGGATTTTCTGACACATCTCTGACTAGTCATTCACAGAGAAGGCTTAGGAAGAGGGTAGGATCCAATATAACCTCTAGTTCAGTCAGCAATTTTCGGTCTGAAGCAGGTAGCATGATGTAATTTGGGGTCTGATGCAAATAACACCAGGTAAATTTGTATGGCTGGTTTTAGGCAGACTGGTAGACTAGAAAACCTAAGTGGTACAACCTAAATGGCAGGGAGAAACAGACATCCTTTTTGCTCTAAAATGCATAGAGGTATCAGAAGTACATAAATAACACAGTGTATCAGACTTGAATATATCATGTCACGTGTACTGCTGTCCACCTTTTTTTTTTTTCACCCAGAAAAGCATAAGGTTGCAAAATAATACCCATGGTTAACTGTATAAGTTGCTGAGAATAAAGAGAGAATTACAGGAGGTCAACCTTACAGTAGCCCTAGAGTGGGAAAGTTCTGTCTTTTCTCACTGAGTATGTCCAGGGGCACTAAGCACTAGGTATCTCCCTGACTAAAGACAGATTTTATCTGAGATCAAAAGTGGTTCACTAGAACAAGGTAATTCTTTGTACAGGGAGATCAGTTTCAAAACCATATCTCTGAATTCTCCTCTCCTGCTTATTTCATCCTTACAGGGCAAGGTCTCCTCTTCATTTACCTTTCAAATCAGGAACAGTTGGTGACCTTTAGTTTATTAAAATCTCTTGCTTAGGAATTTATTGTTTTTTTACTTCCAGTATGCTAGAGGGACTTCTGCTCCCTTCTGCACACAGGTTAACTCCTTCCGTAGGATCTTTCCCCCTCCCTGTTGACTCCTGTGCCATGCCTCCTCTCTGATTTGTGTCCTAGAAGCATTTGGTGCCAGCCATGTCAGGAAAGATGCAGTTCTACTTTGAGAGGGTCCTCAGAGTACAGCAACCAGCAAAAATTGCTTTTCTTTCTCGTGACCAGCCCTTCTGCCCTCTTGAACAAAATACAACAAATGATACCCACAGAATAAACAGAAAACAAACTTGTTAACTGCTTGCATCATTGCTCTCAGTCTGGTTGAGAATTTTAATTGAATATTTCCTGGGGTAACCTAACATTTAGCACTGTTTGTTGCACCAGGAAAGAGACTCTACATATATAACACATATATTTAATACAATGTAGTTCTACTTGATGGGACATGCCGCATATGTTTTAGAAGAAAAAGAACTCCAAAGAGATTACAGCTGCAAACATTTCAGACATGAAACCAGAGAGGATACAAGATGGAAACTGAAAGTTCTGAGCACAACCAACCATATTAAACCAAAAGAAAATAAGTGTGGTAACAAGACATGAAGACTAACAAACAGTATGCAGATTCGGGGAAATATTGCAGCCACTGTTTTAAAAGCACTTGCTTTGATGTATTTTCCACATACATTTGCATTTCATTGATACTCTAATGCTCATGTTGAATAGCAGAAACAGTATCTAATGCACTTGCAGAAAAGAAAACTGATTTCTAACTGCCATTCGTATTCATAGAAAAAGTTACATGAGAAAGGTAAATCTATACTGACTCCTTACTGAATTTGTAGGAACAGACTCCAAACTTGGGCACTTCTTTAATGCTGTAGGTAGGCTGTAAGGATATTGCCCATTCTTACTGCTTTCTACTGTTTATATGGCGCTGTTCTGCAAACTATGGATGATGCTGGTATCATTCTTCTGCCTGTCACTATGCTGGTCGGCAGAGACTCATTACAGTGCACTTCTGCATAGCAGATTTAAGGGGAGAGGACCCTGTCAGCTTCTCCTCCTTCCTTTATATCCTGTGTAGCATTCAGGAGTGTTGCATTGTACTTCTATTTTGCACTTCTATGATTTATAACCTACAAGTTTCTTTTGCTATGTGAAATAGGTGCTTCTGCCTCTTTTCAAGTTGCAGAGGATTTGATGATTCAAATACTTACTAATATTTTTTCTGGAATTCACAATATTGGCAATTCTTCTGCTCAATTTATAGCTGATAAAACAGTGAGATGGATTTTTACATTCTCAAAGGCCTTACAAGATGTGAACTTTGAATGTAGTGATCAAATATTAAACAGATTTTTACCTTTAATTTGCATAGACACTGCTTTGAGTTTTAAGAATAATAGTGTTAAGGTATGAAAAACACTATTTATTCATTTTTATTTTGGCATTTTCATTTTATTATGGTGAAGAAAAAAAACAGAACTCTCATTTGTGGCACAAACTTAATAAGTTATTTCACAACATAACATTTAAGCTAGTTGATGAAAGGAAAAAAATCAAAATTATTTGACTATTCATAAAAAATGAATTTAATACTTTAGCCATTAAATATTCTTTTAGCATTGATAGAATGGCTTGAATAATAAATAATTTGACTTGTAAATAATGTATTTTATTTCTAAACCTCTGAACCAATTATACCCTCAAATACAATTTGATCAGGTCTAGCAAGGCTCAGATGGGATTTCTCCTCTGAGTATCATGGAATCATAGAATGCCAGGGGCTGGAAAGGGACCTTTGAAAGATCCTCTGGTCCAGCCCCCCTGTCAGTGCAGGATCACCTAGAGCAGATCATACAGGAATGCATCCAGACGGTTCTTGAATATCTCCAGAGAGGGAGACTCCACAGCTTCCCTGGGCAGCCTGTTTCAGTGTTCTGTCATCCTCACAGTGAAAAAATTCTTCCTCAGGTTCACACAGAACCTCCTATGCCTCAGCTTCCACCCATTGCCCCTTGTGTTGTCACTGGGCATGACCCAGCAGAGCCTGGCTCCATCCTCCTGGCACTCACCCCTTACATATTTATAAACATTGACATCGTCGTCCCTTAGTCTCCTCCTCTCCAAGCTCCCTCAGTCTCTCCTCATAAGGAAGATGTTCAACTTCCTCAGTAATTTTTGTGGCTCTGCACTGGACTCTCTTAAGCAGCTCCCTGTCCTTCTTGAACTGGGGGAAGGTTGGTGCCTTTGCTAGGATAACAGAGTGAGCATGGCCTCTCTGAATACAGAGAGAGGAGACCTCTCTGCCCAAGCTCTGCCTGGGTTGTTGCTGTTTCATTTGCATTCCCACCCTCCCCAGCCCCACAGGGAATGGAAACCTGAGAGCCTCCTCATGGTCACAGATAGCTTTTGGAAAGTAATGTAGCTTCCTGAGGATTATTCCTCTCCCTGGATAGGGACAGATGTTGCCAGAGATCAATAAATTACGGAACAGGCCATGACTTTGCTGGTAAGCTATGTGTAAGCACAGAGGTGCTTCATCAGCTAACTGTGCCTTCCCATAAGCAATGGGCAGCCATAGAGGTGTCCTTGTACACCTCGGTGTAGCAAATCACTGAATAAACGAGTAGTGCCTAGTGGCGGGAGAGGAGTTACTTCTCCATTTAGGTTTTGCCTGTCAGCCAGTCTGACTTAAGCAGTGCTGGATGTGCTGTTGCAGTGTGACCACTGTGACGTCCTCCACAGCCAAATGAGAACCTCAGTCACACTGACGCCAAACTGACAGGAGGCAAGTTTGTAACAGGTTGGAGTGTGTGGGCAGTGCCTCCTCTCACCACAAGTTAATGGAAATGCAGTAGATGACACCAAGCTGTGTGGCACAGTTGACTTGATAGAGGGCAGGGATCCATTCAGAGGGACCTGAACAGGTTGGAGAAGTGGGCCCAGGCCAACCTCATGAAATTCAAAGGCCAAGTGTAAGGCCTTCAACCTGGGTTGGCACAATCCCAAGCATAACTCCAGGCTGGGTGAAGAATGGCTGAGAGCAGCCCTGAGGAAAAGCACCTGGGGGTCTGGTTTGATGAAAAACTCAACATGAGCCAGCAGTGTGACTGAGTGCAGACAGCAACTGTGTGTTGGACTACAGCAAGGGCAGTGTGGCCAGCAGGGCAAGGGAAGAGAATCTTCCTGACAGATTTGCTCTCCTGAGACCTCACCTGGAGTACTGTGTGAAATTCTGGAGCCCCCAACACAAGAAGGACATGGAACTGTTAGAGTGAGTCCAGAGGAGGCCACGAAGATGCTCAGAGGGCTGGAGCAGCTCTGCTGTGAGGACAGGCTACAAGAGTTGGGGTTCTGCAGCCTGGAGAAGAGAAGGCTTTGAGGAGACTTTGGAGTGGCCTTCCAGTATCTGAAGGGAGCTACAGAAGGGCTGGGGAGGAACTATTTACAAGGTCTTGGAATGACAGGACAAGGAGTAATGGGTTTAAAGTGGCAGGGGGAGATTTAAACTGGATGGTAGGAAGTTCTTTCCAGTGAGGGTGGTGAAACACTGGCCCAGGTTTCCCAGAGAAGCTGTGGCTGCTCCCTCCCTGCAGGTGTTCAAGGCCAGGTTGGATGAGGCCTTGAGTGACCTGTTCTAGTGGGAGGTGTCCCTACCTATGGTGGGGGGTTGGAACTGGATGATCTTTGAGGTCACTTCCAACCTGAACTGTTCTGTGATTCTATGGCAGCTGCCTTCTCACAGTCGACACAAAGCCACAAGCTCCTTCCTGTCCACCTGACCATGGAATGCCATGTATTCTGGCTGAAGAGTACAGTACTTTGCCAAAACACCTTCCCTGCTAAACCAACCTGTATAGTCACTGGAGCAGCAGTGGTGGCTGGAATAACTGTCACATTTACAGGGAGAAGTTAAAAAAATCACTTTGATTTCCTTAGATATTGTTGGGGAGTATAAAGCCTTTAGTAGTAATAAAGATTACTTATGGTAAAGGAGCGCAGTCTGGAAGTAGGAAAATTAACAGTTAAAAATAAGTTTTCACCAAGGGCCACTGAAACTTCAGGGAATTCTCAAAAGCTTTCAGTTGTTTTCATTATGTTGCCTTGGCTCACAATCTGGACATTAAAAACAAACGTTAAATAATGCCTGTGTCCTGTCCTTCACAGTGGTTTTGATGAGTGTTGCAGGTGTTAGAAGACATCAACCATGGGAGGCACATAACAATTCCATTTGAAGCTCTTAATTGTAAACAACAGGAGCCATGAGGGTTGGACTTGATTATCTGTGAGGTCTCTTCCAATCCTAATAATACTGTGATACTGTGATGAATGAACCCTTAGCGTTCATCTACCTTTGTTATTTGATGTAGGTCTTAACTACTTAAATAATCGAGGGAAAACATTTTATTCCTAGAGATACCATGTGAGCCTGAAGGCATATTTTGTGACCACCATACTCTTTTAATCATCCATTCCTGTTTGAGATACTGGGCTCTACTCAGACATAGCAAACAGACTCTGTTCACCTGAAATAAATGCAAAAAATAAGTAAAAATATTGTTCATGGAAGCATTATGGTAGACCTTGAAATCCAAGAAAATCTTACCTTACCGTTCTGAAAGATTGTGTATATTCTTTTGAAAAATCATATCTATGAGAAAAAGTTTAACTAACATCTTATGGCACCTTGTTAATTGTTTTTCTTCTGGCGAATACCAAAGGGCAGACATACAGCATCTGTAAATTCTCATGAAGACCAATTAGGTAGAAAAATTATCACGTCAATACTTTTGCTGCTTTTTCTAGGTAATGGTCACCCTTAAAGGGAAGGGCAGAGCAAAAGGTCTGTTTATCTCACCAACTCTTACGGCTACATTTGGTGCAATAGCAACAGCAACAATGAACAATAACAATAATAATACTATTCCAGCAGATTTAACTGTGAAAACTTCACCTTGAATAATTGAATTGTTATGGGGAAAAACAAACAAGAATGGCATCAATGAAGCAAATTTGGGATTAGGAAAATAATACTATGCTTCAAGGAGCATTAAAATGTGTTTAGATTAATATAATGGATTAACATTGTAAAAACTGAAACCCATTGTTGCTAATCTCTTTGAACTAGACTAAGCTATTCTAAGCCAACACTGAACAAAGTTTTTCTGTGTGGAATGAGGCAGGAGTTTTCAACTTCTCTTTCAAAAAAATCCAGATTAGTAAACCCCAAACAACTACTGTTGATACATTTGTTTCTGCAAAAGTTTTCTCAAGTACTCAGTAGTTTCGCACTGAGTGAAGGAGAGGGAAAAAAATCCAGTGATGGAATAATGCCGGTGAGGCACTGCTATTGGAAGTATAAAATTATATACTTTTATCTTGGGATAAAATGTGGCAGATAAAGTAATGCCACCCACTTAAACTAAAGCTTTATCTGCCCCTGCATATAGTGTGGAAATAAATTTATATTTTGCAATTAATGAATAAATTGCTTTAACTTCTTTTGTTGTTTTTCTGAAAAAGTAGGAGAGAACTTAAACTGTTTTCTGGCTCCTAAAAAAATTTCATTTTTACAAAATCAGCACCACTGACCAAATTAACAAAGGGAATTAGAAAGGCTGTGGTACTTAGACAAAAATATGTTCTCATTGAGAAATTGTGAGAGGCAGTCAGTCATTCCAATAGTCTAGGGACAGCATGGTTACTACAATTGCTGCATACAGTAGAAAGACAGAAAGTGAAACTGTCTGCTTTAAATGTACATATAGGCTGTTGGCCCAAGCTTTTCTGCAGTCCAAACAGCAATCATTCCAGTTAGATACAACAAAAAAATAGTGCAGCTGATTTGCAAACTGGTTTTTGAATGGAGTCTATTTGCAAGGAATTTACCAGTTATAAACAGTTGGCATATTTTGAAGAGTCTGTTATTCCATGGTTAAACTAAATCAGGTAAAAGGTCAGACCAAACTGAATGCCATAATTCTTGAAGCCCTCAGTTTTTAATTTTGATTTATTTAGGTAGAAAATCCACTGAATTGCAAAGGAGAAAGATAAGTATGTAAAGGTGTTTCTGCCCTTTTACTAGTGATCCTGGCCAATAACCAGCAGTGCTTTCAAGTATCCCAAGTGCTTTCAAGCTTCTACTCTATGAGAAGGACTACTTTAAATATCCTAATGCCCCGAATTCAATTTTTGTGTCAGAAACTGTGCATGAAGCAACCATAAGGACACACATTGCTTTTTGAAAGGATTGACAAGTACAAATTAAGCATTAGGAAAGTTGTTTGAAAGGAGAAGAAAAAGGTGAAACAATATTTTAGTAATGCTATCACTGAAGGGAATGGGAAAGCAAGGAGACGGCTCAATATGAGCTATGCTATCCAAGCAATCCACTCTTTATTGAGAGCATCAGGCTTCAAGTTACAAAGCAGATACTTTTCAGTTAGGGTGAGAAAAGCAAAGCGCACACAGCATGCAGTGTGGTACTTTTCCTTATCATTTGGTGCATCTAAATATTTGAATATGTGTAATCTTCCCTACTTGCGGTTACTGCAAAAGCATTTTTAGTGCACCTAGCTATTGGAATTTGCATATTCCTCCTATTTCTCTCCTACTCTGCACACAGTCCCACAGAAGCTGTTTATCAGAAGGCTCAAGGACAAATTCCTCTGAGCTTCTTCACACACAGCACTGTGGCTTACTGTGCTTCAGTACTCAGACCTCACATCCAAGGCTTGATTGTACAAGCTTCTAGGGGCTCGTGCCCCCCCCCCCACTATTTTTCAGCCCGTTCCCAACACACTATGCTGCTAGAAAAGACAAAGAGCAGTGGGATTTTTTATTTGTCTGTTTTTTGATATTCCCTCCCTTTCTGCCTTGTTTTAGAATGACTTTTGGAATGAAGTTGTCCTGTGTTGCCCAAAGTGTACACAAATGCACAGAGGCATCTTGGAAAAGTTATTTTATTTAAAAGTGAGCTGTGGGAATGTGCTTTAAGAGCAGTTGCAGCTATCCCAAACACACCGTGCAGTGGTCAGCTGGTCTGTGGCTGTTGAAGTCTTCACAGATGCTGTTTTCAAGAGAGGAGTGTCCCTGGGCTTCAGGGTAGAGCAGTTGCTGCAAAGCCACTTATTTCTTTGCCTGGAAGCATAGGAGATAAAAGAGTAACCTTAAGATGACAGTGTGAGTCAATAGTAAGGTCCTGAATGAAGTGGGAGACACAGTGCTTACAGTCCCTGCTGGACAGCAGTCAATATCAGACATCACACTTAAACTGTCACAATTTGACCTGACAATTCTTTTTTCCAAAGGACCAGAAGTAGAGCTAGCCAAGTTACCTTGCATTTCTGAAGAAGGTCACGGGCAGGTCACTGGCAGATGGGAGTGTGTATTAAAGATGCCTAGCATGACTATAAAACATGAACATTTCTGGCACGCATAAACATAAATGTTAAGATGCATAAAGGATTGTTATCACCTAGCTGGGACAGATGCACAGCTAAAAGATCTTTATAAGAAACAAAGAGAGATGTTTGCTCTGTTCATGTGAAAAAAAAAAATTACTGGAAGGAAAAAAAAAAAAAGGAGACTTATACAGTCAGCAATATATGTTCTAAAAATGCAATTTCCGGATTAATAACAAAGACACTGTTCTAGTTCGCTAGTTCCTTTAGGACGTGCGCTTTTGACCCATGCAACATATTGTGCCCCATGGCTCTTAGCTGAACTGTGACTTAACTGTGCCTATTTTTTCAAAAAATGTGTGATGTCTATTAAAACTAGCTGGTGCTTGTACCAGGACCCCGGTGGAAATGAAAGAGATGTCTCAGTGGACTGTCCATTGGTTAAATATTAAAGGATAAAACCTTAATATTTAAGAGTGTATGTAGTATTTTATAGAAAACATATCCCCATCTGAATATTTTAAGTTTTCTCTTTAATCTTGGGAAAGCCAGCATTTCCACCCCTGAACTCTAATTAACCAGATAAAACAGTGTTTCAAGGATATATCTCCTGTGAAAAGAGTCAGGTTCTTCTGTGATTATATATATCTTTGCTTCAAGGCACTTATTAATTTGCTTAAAAGTCCATGCATCATTTCAGAGATTGTTTTAGCACTTGTCGTCTTATCAGTCCATGTGAGTAAGGCACACTTGAAAAAAAAAATGAAGTAAAGATTAAGTATTCCAGCATGCTCCACAATATAAATATAACTGTCTTCATTTTATAAATGAATATCCATAGAAATGAAGCAACAAAGAAATGTGAGAGGTGATGGAGCATAGTGAAAGATGAGCCTGACAAATACAGATAGGAAAGGAATCAGAGGGAGCAACAGGATAGATACAGGTAGGAATCTTTTACCACCCTGCAGCTGCGATACACCTTGGCTTTGTTGTTCTTTGTCTCATGCACCTGGGATCAGGAAGAGCAGGTGCTTTGCAAAGGCACGGTATGGTAGTGGGGCAGGAGACTGTTGTCTTGCCCTACCCCAGCAAGGAAGGTAGAGTCACCTGGTGATGGTAATCCACAGTCTCCACCACTCAGACAGGCCTATTATGATGAGATGAACCTGCAGTCAGGGCACGAGAGTTGTTGTCCTGGAATCATAGAATCAGTCAGGGTTGGAAAGTACCACAAGGCTCGTCTAGTTCCAACCCCCCTGCCGTGGGCAGGGACACCCTACTCTAGATCAGCCTGGCCAGAGCCCCATCCAGCCTGGCCTCAGTCACCTCCATGGGCAGCCCATTCCAGGCTTTCACCACTCTCATGCTGAACAACTTCCTCCTCATATCCAGCCTGAATCTCCCCACCTCCAGCTTTGTTCCATTCCCCTTAGTCCTGTCACTACCTGGTAGCCTAAAAAGTCCCTCCCCAGCTTTTTTGCAGGCCCCCTTCAGATACTGGAAGGCCACAATAAGGTCACCTTAGGGGCCTCCTCTTTTCCAAACTGAACAGCCCCATCTCCCTCAGTCTGTCCTCATAGGAGAGCTGCTGCAGCCCTCTGATCATCCTCGTGGCCCTTCTCTGGACACGCTCCAGCATGTCCACACTCCTCTTGTAATGGGGGCTCCAGAACTGGACACAGTACTCCAGGTAGGTTCTCCCCAGAGTGGAGTAGAGGGGGACAATCATCTCCCTCCACCTGCCGGCCACACTTCTCCTGATGCAGCCCAGGATCTGGTTGGCTCTCTGGGCTACATGTGCACACTGCTGGCTCATGTTGAGCCTCTTGTCTACCAGCACCCCCAGATCCCTCTCCTCAGGTCTGCTCTCCAGCCTCTCACTGCCCAGCTTATATTGGTGCTTAGGATTGCCTCGACCCATCTGCAGGACCTCACACTTGGTCTTGTTGAACCTCATGAGGTTGGCTTGTGTCCACCTCTCCAGCCTGTCCAGGTCCCTCTGGATGGCATCCCTTCCCTCCAGCATGTCTGCTGCACCACACAGCTTAGTGTTGTCAGCAAACTTGCTGAGGCTGTCCTCAATGCCAGTGTCTATGTCACCAACAAAGATGTTGATCAAGACTGGTTCCAGGACTGATCCCTGAGGGACTCTGCTTGTCACTGGCCTCCACTTGGACATGGAGCCATTGACAGCCACTCTTTGGTTGTGGCCATCAAACCACTTCTTTATCCATCCAGTGGTTGACCCATCAAACCCATGTTTCACCAGCTTGGAGACCAGGATGTGGTGCAGAACAGCCATGTTGGTTGTACCCAAAGGGACATTGTAGCCAGGTGGGGGTTGGCCTCTTCTCCCAGGCAACCAGCAATAGAACAAGGGGACACAGTCTCAAGTTGTGCTGGGGAAAGTATAGGCTGGATATTAGGAGGAAGTTCTTCACAGAGAGAGTGATTTCCCATTGGAATGGGCTGCCCAGGGAGGTGGTGGAGTCACCGTCCCTGGAGGTGTTCAAGAAAAGCCTGGATGAGGCACTTAGTGCCATGGTCTAGTTGACTGGCTAGGGCTGGGTGCTAGGTTGGCCTGGATGATCTTGGAGGTCTCTTCCAACCTGGTTGATTCTATGATTCTATGATTCACTATTCTCCTGTCTCAGTAGGGCCTCCAGGAGGATCTGCTTCATGATCTTACTGGGCACAAAGGTGAGACTGACTGGCCTGTAGCTCCCTGGCTTCTCCTTCCTACCCTTTTTGAAAGAAGGAGTTATATTTCCCCTTTTCCAGTCAGTGGGGACTTCACCAGACTGCCATGACTTTTGGAATATAATACAGAGGGATTTAGTAACCTCATCCACCAGTTCTCTCAATATCTGTGGGTGTATCTCATCAGGTCCCATGGACTTGAACACTTTCAGGTTCTTTAGGTGATCATGAACCTGATCTTCACTTATGATAGGCAGCTCTTCCTTCCAGTCCCTGCCATTACCTTCCATGGGTTCAAGAGTGTGGCTGGAGGCCTTTGCAGTGAAGACTGAGGTAAAGAAGTTGTTGAGAACCTCAGCCTTTTCCATGTCACTTGTGACCACTTCACCTTTCTGAGGGGACCCACACCTTCCCTAGTCTTCTTTTTACCATTAATATACCTGTAGAGATTCTTAGTGTTCCCCTCCCTGGCTAGATTCAATTCAAACTGTGCCTTGGCTTTCCTAACCAGATCTCTACCTGCTTGAGCAGCTTCCTTATATATCCCCCATTCCAGCTGTCCTTTCTTCCACTCCTTGTAGGGTTTCTTTTTGTGTGACAGCATGTCCAGGAGCTCCTTGCTCAGCCAGGCAGGCCTCCTAGCATTCTTCCCTGTTTTCCTCTTTGTTGGAATACATTGCTCCTGGACACAGAGGAGGTGATCCTTGAATAATGACCATCTGTCCTGGGCCCCTCTTCCCTCTGGGGCTTTGTCCCGTGATACTTTGGCCAGCAGTTCCCTGAAGCAATCAAATCTGCGCGCCTGAAATCTAGGTTTGTAAGCTTAGAATAAGTCCACCTGGTTAAGCTTAGAATATGTCCTCCTGGTTGCCCTGAGGATCTTAAATTCAGCTGCTTCATGGTCATTGCAGCCAAGGCTGTCCCTGAGCCTCACACTGGTCACCAGCCCTTCACTCTTGGTGAGAACAAGGTCCAGCATAACACCTTTTCTTGTTGGTTCCTCTACCATTTGAGGAGGAAGTTGTCATCTATGCAATCCAGGAACATCCTGGGTTGCTGATGCCTTGCTGTGTTGTCCCTCCAGCAGATGTCAGGATGGTTGAAATTCCCC
The DNA here is from genome assembly GCF_015220805.1 of Pogoniulus pusillus. Classification (NCBI taxonomy): domain Eukaryota; kingdom Metazoa; phylum Chordata; class Aves; order Piciformes; family Lybiidae; genus Pogoniulus; species Pogoniulus pusillus. Next base: position 24,541,453 of record NC_087273.1, read on the forward strand.
ATGAGGATCAGGGCTTGTGACCTGGAAGCCACTTCTATTTGTCTGTTAAAGCAGTATGATAGTAGAAAGTGAAGGAAGTATCATAGTAGGCTCAAAATATATAATAGAGGTCCTCCAGTGAAACTGGGCCCTGGGTGCCCGGAAGTATTTCATTGGCATCCCTATATACACAGTCAAAGTCCCTGCCAAGCTACCACTTGACTGGATTGAACTTTAAATTCTGTATGTAAATGGCAACAGTGACCAGGCAATATGCAGTCTAATGTTGAGGTCAACGTACAAGTTAACAGCGTCTGAGATCCTTGCCTCAGCCTGCAACTGGGTTCTAGATTAGATCTAAATCTAATCTCCAAGTCAAGTGTCTGCAAACATCTTCCTACACGTCTTCCAAAAAGTGGAGAGATGGAGATTGTATAACAATACTTGGAGTTGTTTGTGTTGTGTTTGTGTAACTTGACTGAGCAAACTTGCTCTGGAAGTAACATACCTGTATCAGAGCTACATTGCACCCAGGTTAATTAGCCCTGCATGCTGAAATAGCTACTTGTGGTTCAGGACCTATCCACTGAACTGGTCAGGCATTTGGACTAGGTGACCTTTGTAAGTCATTTCCAAGTGAAAATACCCTCCTTTCCTCACCTTGCCTCACCTTGCTTCACCTCTCCTCACCTTACTTTGCTTTCTTTGCCATTGGATTAGGCATATATCAGCTATTATCACACAGATGGAGCCATCAACAAGCCCTTGCTCAACAAAGTAACCATAATGTAAGTTCAGACAAATGACATTTAGGTCACTTAGTGCAGAGACAGATGACTATACCTGGCCCTACTTCTCTGCATTTCAGCCATGGCTGATTTAAGCAGATCTTAGTTCAAATGAGTTCTCCTTATTTTTAGGGTTGGGGTTAGTCAACCCTTCACTCACCATTCATTTATCTGGGAAGTTGTATTTGGACTGAGAAATCCACGTCACAAGGGGAATAAAAGTTAGCCTTGCAACATTTCAGTACCTTTGAGGATCTGGGCCCAAAGGCTTAAACCTGAACCATCAAAGTCGATAGGAGTTTCCTAAAGTTAGAATGGGAAATTGAGGTAAGAGTGTGAATATGTGCTTTTATCATTTCTTTCTTACAGTTTCTATTGATAAAAAGCCTTGGAGTAGCATTTCTTCTTTGATGCTTCTGCTGTAAAATCAGAGTTCAAAGGGGCTGGTTTGGATCTGTACAATAGTTTGACATTTTATCCCTTTTCTTCAGCTGCACAATCATATGAGCAAACTGAGCAGCAGAGTGAATTAAAAGGAAGTGCCATGAAAATCTTATTAATTTTACTGGCTGCTTCACTTACTAGAAAAATGTAGCTGAGAAATCAGAATTTGTCAGTTTGGCTGAAGGAGAGCAAACAGATGTACCACTAGTTGAAAAAGAACAAATCTTTATCATTTGTCATGACATAAGTGAAATAACCACATATGATCTAATATGCTGCTGCTTCTTTTGCTTACAGTTTGAAGTAGACTCAAGCTGTTGATTTATTGTACTACCTTTTCTCTGTATTTGTTTGAATTTCCAAAAGGTTCAGCAAGTCTTCTTATGGAAAATTATGAAATAATCTGCTGTTAGGAAAGTTTTAGAATCACAGAATCATAGAATCATAGTCAGGATTGGAAGGGACACAAGGATCATCTAGTTCCAATACCCCTGCTGTAAGCAGGGACACCTCACACTAGATCAGGCTGTCTAGAGCCTCATCCAGCCTGGCCATAAACACCTCCAGGAATGGGACTTCCACCATCTCCCTGGGCAACCTGTTCCAGAGTCTCACCACCCTCATGGTAAAGAACTTCTTCCTAACATCCAGTTTGAATCTACCTATTTCTAGCTTTGTTCCATTCCCTCCAGTCCTATCACTACCTGGCATACTAAGAAGTCCCTCCCCAGTTTTCTTGTAGGACCCCTTAAGATACTGAAAGGTCACAATAAGGTCACCTTGGAGCCTTCTCCTCTCCAGACTGAACAGCCTCAACTCCCTCAGTCTCTCCTCAGAGGAGAGATGCTCCAGCCCTCTGATCATCCTTGTGGCCCTTTCATCCTCGTTTGACTATGGTAAATTAGATAATAGCCATTTAGGTCTTGAACTGAATTATTCTAAAATGTAATTGTATGGTGGCACTCTGTGGAAATCACTGCATTTCTCTGTGTTGTCAGTGTTACCTTGTTCCAAGCAAAACTGCATGCGAAATATTTTATGCATAAGAAAAGATTTTTTTCTGTCAGGTTTAAAAATTGTTGCCTCTCAGTTTTATGGCAGCTCTGTTCAGTCTTTTATCATGTGTTAACAGCAACTAACTACACTTAACTACAACTGAATTTCCCTTCTGAGGGAAAGATCAGAGAGTAGTGATACTGTAACTCATTACTCATTGAGTAAGTTTGTTGAAGTGGCTGGTCTGCAGGCAGTTGAACACCAACGACACTTTGACTAAATTTTCTCTGTAGGTTTTCCTCCTCATTTTGAAAATATTTGAGATGATTTTCTTCCCCCCCCTCCCCTGCCATGTGTCTGGATAGGAGGAATACATTAAGTATGTATATCTGAATTCTAGATCTGAAAATTTCTATTTGTCTCTGATGGATCGGATACAATGAAGACAAAAAATGGCATGGGATAGCTAATGGAGGAAAAACATCCTATGGAGAAGATGGGAAATGGAGAAAGCAATAAGTATCAAGATGAAGAAGGATGAAGTAGAGGGACCTGGACAGGCTGGCTGGATGGGCAGAGGCCAGTGGGATGAGATTTAACAAGGCCAAGTGCAGGGTTCTGCATTTTGGCCACAACAACCCCAAGCAGAGCTACAGGCTGGAGACAGAGGGGCTGGAGAGCAGCCAGGAAGAAAAGGACCTGGAGGTACTGGTAGACAGTAGCTGAACATGAGCCAGCAGTGTGCCCAGGTGGCCAAGAGAGCCAATGGCAGCCTGGCCTGTATCAGGAACAATGTGGCCAGGGGGACAAGGGAGGTTATTCTTCCTCTGTACTCAACACTGTTCAGGCTGAGTACTGTGTCCGGTTCTGGGCCCTGCAATTCAAGAGAGATGCTGAGATGCTGGAACATGTCCAGAGAAGGGCAACGAAGCTGGTGAGGGGGCCTGAAGCACAGCCCTGTGAGGAGAGGCTGAGAGAGTTGGGAGTGTGTAAGCCTGGAGAAGAGGAGGCTCAGGGGTGACCTCATTGCTGTCTACAACTACTGAAGGGAGGTTGTAGCCAGGTGGGGGTTGGTCTCTTCTCCCAGGTAACCAGCAACAGAGCAAAGGAATACAGTCTGAAGTTGTGCCAGGGGAGGTCTAGGATGGATGTTAGGAGGAAGTTCTTCACAGAGAGAGTGATTTGCCATTGGAATGGGCTGCCCAGGGAGGTGGTGGAGGCACCGTCCCTGGAGGTGTTGAAGCAAAGCCTGGATGAGGCACTTAGTGCCATGGTCTAGTTGATTGGGCAGAGCTGGGTGCTAGGTTGGATTGGATGATCTTGGAGATCTCTTTCAACCTGTCTGAGTCTATGACTCTGTGAAAGGAGTCAGGATTGAGCACATTCACATTGTATTGAAGGAAGGCAGAGCTTCCTTCCACAGGTGATAGAAATAGATATCCCAAGTTATCATTAGACAGCACTGCTGATAGTAAAGCTCTTAAAATTTCCTTGAAGTAGGACACATTTCCTGGCAATGACACAGAATTGCTCCTTTTCCATCTGAGCCTTGGGGCAGAGGCTCAGGTAACATGAATGAGTGAGAAGCTGGTGAGCCATCATTCTGGAAAGAACAAGAAATACGTGGTCTTGATACTCTTGAGCTTGGCCTGAGTTTGAGACAAGCTCCTATACCATTTTTCTAGTAGAACAAGTTTCATTATAAGTGATTTTATTAAGGACTTGTTACATAGTCTAATTTTTCCTATGAAAATGCCTAAAGATCCATATGCTTGGGAAACTATGATCAAATGTCTGTGGCAATAAGTGCCCCGTATATTTGTGTAAAAGCTTCTCTTTTTTTTCTTAATAATGACCATGTCCTTAGAGAAATGATGTTTTAGCAGAAGAGATGCTATGGTGATCCTTGTGTGCTTCAATCTGAATGACACTAATACTAATGTTAAGTATAAAAGAGTGGAGCACAGTAATGCCATTATCTTTAGAGTCACTCATTTAAAAATGCTAACTGGAGAAAACTTGCATCATTTAGAGAGGCTTTGAGTAATTGTACTGTTCAGTAGCAGCCCTTCAAAATTTCTTAAAGGTCCTGTTGATTCTCAACAAGATCAGAAGAAACAAAATGTGGAATTCCTGTTTTCATACATGGTACATTTACATAATAAAATAAACTTTTCAAAGGTTTAAGTTAATATCTTCTATATTAGAAATGTGATTTTTAAATGAGTTGTCTTAATATTCCCAAATTCTGCAATGGCACGAGATCAATCATCTGAAATTTTGGGACATATTGCTTTTGGAAAGACAATGAGTGATCAAACCTGTAAGTATAAACCATGATTTTTTTATCACTGTGATCTTAAAGGCTCACTCCCTTACAGTCTAATCTAGTTGGATGTGTCCTTGCTCCCTGAGGGTGAGTTGAACAAGATGACCTTTGGGGATCTCTTTCAATGCAACACAATCTGTGAATCTGTTAATTGAATAAAATATTGATGATATATTATGAGTATTCCATTTTAATATTGCCTTCCTGGATGTGTATTAAGTTTTCCATAAAGAAAAAATAGAGATTTTAATTAGGTCTCCCAACCTCTCAACAACATGAAAAGTATCACTAGCAGATTAGTAGCTGGAATGCAGCTGGAAGCTCCCTCTGCCTGTCAGTAATTTAACTGGGATTTTTACTAATCTTTAGCAGTTTTAAACTACCATACAGCCAACAGCATACAGCTAGAATTAGTAAAAACCTGTGAAGAAATTCCACACTGTGTGATACCCATAATAAGCTTAAGCAGATTTGGCTTAGAATAAGTTGTTAATTGACAGCATATGACTGCCTAAAATCACACAGCTGCTTTGCAAGGCATTCAGACAAGCAGTTCTAAAATAATACACATATTATTAATTATTTATGTAACAAATTATCTCATTTCACAGTTAACAATAAAGAAAAACATTTCCAAATGGGTCATCACTGTAACTGGCCACAGACTCATGTGGGATGCTATTTTCAAGGGCTGGACAGAGTTCTTGACCGCTCAGGAAAAAAAACTGAATTTATGTTGGAACTGGAACTCAAAAGGAAAGGAGCATAAATAAATAAATATTTTTCTGACTGCTTAGCTATATTTATTTTCCACTGCCTCCCTGCCTACAGCAACATGGATGTCCCCTGAGCTCTTGAACCTGTTTATTTCCCATCCGCTACCTGTCCAATTGAAGCAGCACTAATTATCCCAGAAGGCTTTGCTCCTGTCAGTTAAGGCAGAAAAAACACTCCAAGCCTTCTGGAGATGCACCAGTGTCATTGCAGGCAACAGGTTGTGGGGCTCCTGGTAAAGCATGTCTAAAACCTGGAGTCACAGCCTGAAGGAGGAGCTTGAAGTGGAGGAGCAGGGCTAGTACTTACCAGGCCTAACATGTAGTAGCATCTGAGAAACTCATTATTACAGACACATTATAGCCAGCATTTACAGTTAGACTTCTCTTCCACATGTAATTTGTAGTGTTGCTGAAAGGAGGTACCTTGATAACCTACATTTCTCCCCCAGGATTGCTCACTGCAGGCCCACACCTTTTTATTAAAGTCTTTTTCTTTTTTTTTTTTCATAGCTAATACGTGTTTTGTTACTGTTCTCTACAAAATTTTCCAGATTTACAATTTGGGAGGAAAATCCTGCAATTCAAATGGGAGACTTCAGATATCTGCTCTTCCCACGCTATGAAGAACTGGCACCTCATAATCTTCTGAGGACCACCCACCACAAGCACTGAACACTAAATAATATTATTTTATAGGACTAGGTAAAAAAAGGACTTAAAGTAACAAATAGTAAGATTGTGTTAAAATTGCAAAAGCCTCTTTCCCATGTATTTACTTACAGGAATATGAAAACTATTCCACTTACTCCTTCTGTAGCCACACAGGACATGTATAAACCATAGCACTGTGTTTAGGCTAATACGGTCAATGTGCCAGCACTCACCCTAGCCTCAAGAGCAAAGCCATTAAGAATGAAGGAGTCTCTCTGTCTTTACTACTTGACTGCAAGCAGAGTGACAGAGCAGATACCAAGGGGGTAATAAAACACTCCCAATGTAGCAGTGTCATATTTTCACCTCCTCTGGGCTCTGGGAAAAAAGGGGAAGAGCAGATGCTCCTATTGGGGCAGATACTGAAGGCCTTTGCTCTCAATCTGAGAAGAGCCAAATATGGGATGAAGTGTGTGACAAATGAAAGGCACGAAAGTACTCATGCAAGAAACTTGCCACGTTCTGGGATTCACTCCCTTCATATAAATAATTCATGTTGTAGCTGGAGACTGTTTATGACGTGTAAGACTGGCAGTAAAATATAAGATGGACCATGTGATTGTAGAGCTAGTTAAAAACTGGAAATCTGAAAAACCAGGTGATTTGGAAATCTGTTTTCAAATTGGAAAGGAGCAAGAGACTTTGAAACATGTTTTTCCTTGCTGCAAAATCTAAAAAAAGAACTATTCTCGGAACAGCAAAACTGGAGGCACTCATGTGAAATGAAATACTTGCTCTGCAGTGCAATTCCTTCTGTCTGATACAGACAGGAACTTGCACCTGTGGCTTCCATGTCCCAGATCAACAGCCACTTGGGTAATAACTTTTGCTTCTCTTGTTCTCATTTGGATCAGAAATTTAATCCCAAACACAAGGGGGAAACATCAACATTGAAATACATCTGGAAAAAGATTTGAGTTTGATGAAACTAATATTCAGAATGAAAAAAAGCAGAATAATTTCTTGATATTGCTTGTGTAGCTACACATGTGATATCTTTGCTTAGTGCTCAGTTTAGCTCAAAGAGGTCACTGACACTTCAGAAGACCTGTTCCTAGGATAAAATTAATAATTAAGAATTTCTATTAGCTTCTGTTATTGTTAGCTTTTATAATAGCACTACATTATTTCCCTTCTTCATCTGGACAGTTAAAGAAATGCTACTTCTCAAGGTCAAGGATCAAAGATCATACAAAATCTGGACTGCAGACTAACACTGAGCTTTGTTTTAAATAGTTTTATTCAAGATGACTGGCTGCTGGAAGAAAATAGGGCCTCTTTAAGGGAATATTATGAATTCCTTCCCTTCCTATGTATGGCTGTTCTAACAGCATTGCTTGTTGTGTTATGGTTCCAATCCATAAAAAGCTGTGCCGCAGCCTTTCAAGAACACCTCATTAATAGTACTGAACACAGAAGATGTATACAAAGGAAATATTTAATGCATGACATTTAAGATCCTGTAATGCCCAGCTGTCCATTACAACCACTCTCTTTGTCCTGTATATTATAAAAAAGGGGGAAGTAAGGTCACAGTTCAGCTGCCCCCATTTACACTCCTAGCCCTCATTGGCGATGTAAACAAATGCCCTCAGCTGGATATAGACACATCCATGGTATAAGCCTTTGGCCTTTCTCTGACTCCACTGCCTTTGTGACACCCTCAGTGGTGAGGTGAGCAATAAAAAATGGAGAAAGTTACCTGAAGGTGCAACTAAAGGTGAACTAAACAAGAGATGAACTGGACAGATCAGCAACTCAAGAAAAAAAAGTGCTGATTTCTAAGTGGAGTTCAAACTTGCTTATCATGAGGGATGCAGAGTCTTTCCATAACAAAGTGATGGGAAAATGCATATCATTGCTAAAGGTTAATTATCTGACTGATGCATGAGTTGATCAGTCATGATTGCCTAGAGCCACTTGACAATAGCTGGATATTGCATAGATGTATTTAGGGTATAGTTATTTCAGTTGCTCTTATGAAGAGTAACTGGAGGAACTGAGGCAGTTTAGTTTGAGAAAGAGAAGGCTGAGGGGAGACCTCATTGTTCTATACAACTACCTGAAAGGACATTGTAGAGAGGTTGGTGCTTGTTGTAATGGTCTTAAGCTGTGACTGGGTAGGTTTAGACTGGACATTAAGAAGAAAAAAAAATAATGGAAAGAGTGGTCAGGCTTTGGAGTGGGCTGCCCAGGGGTGACTGAGTTACCAACTGTGGATGTGTTTAAAGGTCATTTGGATATGGTGCTTGGGGATATGCTTTAGGGGTGAACTTTGTGGAGTAGGGTTATTGGTTGGACTTCGTGATCCTGAGGGGCTTTTCTGACCTGAACGTTTCTGTGTGATTCTGTGTGTGAAGTCTGTGGGGATGGACATTCTTACTTGAAGAGGTCCAGGCTGGTACAGTTTGCTTAAACACACAGCTCCCTCTGACACGTGAAATAAGGTAACAATGGTTGGTTTATGAGGATTTAGGATAGCAAAACAGAGAGTATTTAACAGGAATATAGACCTGAAAGCTTGACCAAATTGGAAGTAGCTCAGCAACAAAGTACACTTGTTTTCCCAGTAAAAATACAAGCAAAAAGAAGAAAAACATATTTTCTCTATATAATAAACTTGGTATTGGGGAATACAGATGCAATCATAGAGGTAAAACTTTTCACTTTCTCTGGTGAAAGGCCTGGAACACAAACCCTATGAGGAGAGGTTGAGGGAGCTGGAGTTGTTTAGCCTGGAGAAGAGGAGGCTCAGGGGTGACCTCATTGCTGTCTACAACTACCTGAAAGGAGGTTGTAGCCAGGTGGGGGTTGGTCTCTTCTCCCAGGCAACCAGCAACAAAACAAGAGAACACAGCCTGAAGTTGTGCCAGAGGAGGTATAGGCTGGATGTTAGGAGGAAGTTCTTCACAGAGAGAGTGATTGGCATTGGAATGGGCTGCCCAGGGAGGTGGTGGAGTCACCGTCCCTGGAGGTGTTCAAGAAAAGAATGGATGGGGCACTTAGTGCCATGGTCTAGATGACTGGCTAGGGCTGTGTGCTAGGTTGGATTGGATGATCTTGGAGGTCTCTTCCAACCTGGTTGATTCTATGATTCTATGACTGTGGCACTGCTGAAACTGGGTGGAAATTTGCTTAAAATTTTAATTTCACTGAAAAATGCTGGTCACTGCTGCCTGAAACATCTCTGCTTGTATAAATATTTGTTTTGATAAACACGTGTGTTAAGGAGGGGTTTGAATCTGGGTTAGGAATGAAATGTAAGGAGGCCGATGTAAAAAATATTAAATAATTTATTAATTACACAAAGAAAACTTCCCCAAACTTATTTACAATTAACACACACAGATTTTATGCTGCGTTTGGTAAAACTGTTTTGCAGAATGTATATATAGAGAGTCAAATGAAATGATTTAGGAGAAGTCTTTAGAAGCATTTATAACTATAGAGACTGCAGCACAAACTGCTGCTGAAAGGTTAAGGATTAACTCTTACAAAGTTGAGTACAGAGAGCTGGGGCACTCACTGGTCAGAAGTCTCAATATTTGCGCTCCAAAAGCATAAGCAGGCAAATAGCTATAGTGAAATCCAGGTGGTGGACTTCAGGAGGTAATGATGCGATGTGGCTTTGCTGCTTCTTCAGTCCAGCTTGAGCAGGTCGTCTGAGCTGACCCACGGACACGAGAGAGGTTTTCCGTGGCTCTCAGGGAGTCATCGGGGGGTCAGCAGCCACCTGGGCAAAGCAGGGTCCAGGTTTGCTGCCTGGAGCAGTCCGATTGAGTGCTGTGTACAGCAGGGAGTCTGCCCTCGGGCTGGCACGGCGGGCTGGAGCGGCGGGCGGCAAGTCCCAGGGTCGAAACTCGTTGCTAGGTCGTTACTGGGTCGTTACCTACCTTCGGGCTCGGTCAGGCAGGGTCAGGCTGCCGCTCGTGGGCAAGTCCCCACTGAGGCGCGATGCAAAGTGTGGTGGCACACAGGCAGGTAAGGCACACAGGTAGCGAACAGAACAACAGCAGCAGCAGCAAACAAGCAGTTTGCTAGGGGGTTAAGCACTTTGGCGAGCGTCTGACCAACAGCAACAGGTAAAACCAGCCCTAGAACCAGTCCTGAGTTACTTCTGCAAAAAAGGGAGATGCACAGGCCTGGGATCCTGACCTGTGTTTATCACAGAACAAAGCAAGCTGCGAAACAAGGCCAGATATGAGGTCTGTGAGAGATTCAGAGTTGTCAAAGCTTTTGTCTGCTTTCCCGCTTCTTCCACCTGGGAAGAAGAATCGGGAAGGGGGGGCTCAAGGTGGGTATTCAGGCAGATGTGTTCTAGGCATAATTTGGACCCTCCACCACAACTTGCTTCCCATTGCTGTTATCAACACCATTAGTATCAGTATATCCCGCGACTGCATTTCTCTCTTCTACAACCACTTAACGTTTCTAGGGCAGGTACTATCCAGGCGCTTCTTTTCATCGCTTTCTAAATGATCACGTCCCAGCAGAAATGCTTTGCCTTAGTTGTTAAGTGCCTCTTCACTATCGAATTTCATCTGATTTTACTGAAATAATACTTCCTTCAGACAGCCTTGATTATTCTCTTTGTTGACAAGCCCTCCCCACGTTTTGTCACCAGTGTTTAGCTCAGTCCTGCTTCCTGGGGCATGACAATTAATGAAAAAATAGAAAATTATCCTAGAACCTATCCACAAGGACCTCTTATCCTTACTTTAGTGTACTTCTCATTGCTGTTGTTACCTACTACTTTACTCAGTTCGTAGTTTTTGTAGTCATCATTCTATTTTTCCACTTAACTAGTAATTTCCCATCTTGAGCTGTACCAAGCACTCGATAGCAATCTGAGTAACTGTGGTATATTTAATTCCCACTGTTTTTTCTTTTTAAAGAATCATGCCTCTAATTAAAGAAGTCTGTGTAATTGTGTGACACAGTCTATCTTTACTAAATCTGTGTTACATTCTATTTCTATTTGTCTCCACTTTATTAATTACTAGTTTCTTCAAACTTTATTCTAATATCCAGTCTTAATGAACACACATTTTTCTGGATGCCTTTTCCCCCTTAATACTCAAACACAGAAATTACGTATCTTGTAAATCAGTCTGGAGGGTTCATGCCAAACACACTACAGCACTGTAGTTGAGAGTTGTGAATGCCAATTTTCTCAGTATACTGGGATGGAAATCACAGGATGTCAGGAGTTGGAGGGGACCCAAAGAGATCATCAAGTCCATACCCCCTGCCTGAGCAGGACCGTATAACCTAACTCAGGTCACAGAGGAACGTATCCAGACAGGGCCTTGAAAGTCTCTATAGAAAGGGACCCCACAACCTCTCTGGGAAGCCTGTTCCAGTGCTCTGTAACCCTTCCCTTGTATTGAGATGGAACCTCCCGTGCTGCAGTTTCCATCCATTGCTCCTTGTCCAATCACAAGGAGCAAATGAGCAGAGCCTGTCCCCCTCCTCCTGACCCCCAGCCCTTAGATATTTAAAAACATTCATCAAATCCACTCTCAGTCATCTCTTTTCCAGACTAAAAAGCCCCAGGTCCCTCAGCCTCTCCTCATCAGGCAGTGCTCCAGTCCTCTAATCATCCTCATAGCCCTCTGATGGACCTCCTCTGGCAGATCCCTGTCCCTCTTAAACTGGGGAGCCCAAAACTGAACACAGGAGTCAAGAGATCAGAAAGTACTCAAGAAATCATAAAGTTATTTTTTCTCTTCCCAGCTCTTTCCCTTATTTAAATATTTCAGGTTTTTTTTTCCACTTAAGATGAAGTGACTCCTACTTCCACAAACCTCATTCACATTCACTGTCCCCCTTTATTGTCAATCTGCACAAGTTCTTTTGGAAACTAAGGTGGACTATTGATTTAGCTGGGGGACTATTTCTCAGCTGTTTTTGTCTCCATCTCACTGCCACTGCATTCACATTCTTCTTCTTATGCAACTAAAGAATGTTATTTTCTAATATTCTTTGTAAAACACAGCATAATTTTGTCAGTGATTTTATAATATTATCCTGTCAGTTCTAACATCTAAAAAATGTTTTCAATCCTTGACCAGTTCTTTTCTTGATTGGTTCTGTTCTATTCTTTTTTTTGGGGGGGAAGGGGGATGTGGTATTGTTTACCACTTAGGTGTCAAAGTCTTTTCTGAGTGTAAGATTTTACCAGTTCTGTAGAGTAGAAATTCCACATGATTTTTTCAAACAGATTTCTTATCCCTTTCCTCCAGCAAGCCTGCCAAGTGTCCCATAAAACATCACAATTTTCATAAAGCATCACAATTGGCAGCTATTGACAGTCTCAGGAGAGAGAAAATGACTGGATTGGCAAGGAAAATGAATTAATTTGTCATTCTGAGTGGATTTTCTGTAACAAGGCTAAAGGAATTTGGCAGCTTATAATTGGAAATCTTGTCTTTTTGCTGGCAGTACACTATCTATACAATGAATGATGCAAGGGCATCAGAATCATTACTCTGGTGCTCATTACTAATTACAGGGGTAAAAATAGTATCCAAGAAATATCAACAGATAATGGAAAACAAAACAAAACAAAACAAAACAAAACAAAAAAACAGAGTGTGAAGCACAAGCAGACTTGGACTTTACCATCTCGTGAACAACCTTCTCACCTGCACTTTGGAAAGAGCCCTCTAATAGAAACGAGGTTTATGAAATCAGCCCTCAACTGTGTCTCACAAGCTCAATATTTGAACCAGCAATTTTATGGGGCAGAGGGAGTTTTTTCCAGATGCAGGGATTTTACTGCTTTGTGAACACCTACTGAATTTAGAAATGTAGCAACAGATTGGTTTTGACACAGTCAATTAGATCTTCTATCCATTGGATCTTACTGAGAAAGCTGCCATCTACAAGCACAGTCTGTACAGCATGCAACATGGATAGCTCTTTTAGGAGGCCACTTGGGAAGGACTGTAACCATTGTCTTTTACAGTTTGTTTAGTTGCAGATTATTTTATCAACTCTTAAAGCACTTCTAAACTACACAACACTTGTTCTGTAGTTTCTACTGAAGCCCATGCAAAAAAATTAGATTTCTGTTTGTGATGGTTTGGGTGTTCTCCACACACCCCCCTCCCCCCACTTTGGAAATCACCCAGACTAGACTCAGCCTGCTCTGGAAATTGAATGAAGCTTATTACTTACAGCTAGCACAATATACAAGCAGATATTTACAGTATATACAGTTATAGACAGAAATATACAAGGTAAAAGGTAATACAGAAACACAACCCCCCTCCCAGAAACCTGAGTCCCCAGGAGGGGCTTCCAATTGCCCTTTCACCTTCCCCCTACCCCCTCAACCTTACCCCAGTCCCAAGAAAGAATGGAGGCTCAGCCAGGGGGTTAGTGTTGGAGTTTAAGTCGGTGGAGCGCTATGGGAAAATGACACTTGGTTCACCAATATGGTTAGATGGTCAAATCCACTTTATTTCCGTGATACAGTGACTTATATGCAGTCTAGCAAGAGGCATGCTCCACCAAGATTGGCTACAGTCAGAGGGTCCAGGGTTACTTGTAAGGCATCAATAGGTCAGCATACCATAACAATCTAAGGGTCAGCCCCTGGGGCTGGCTAAACTCTGCCCACCTGCAGCTGTACTCCACCCCCTGCAGCTGCATGTGGGGGGAAGCCACCCTGTGCCTGGTATCTAAATTCCCAGGATGGATTCAAGGTCTTCCCAGCACAGGTTGCTCGTGTTTATCACTTCTGTGTGCTTCTGCTAACAAGAATTTCTCCAACAGGTTAGGAAGTAAAGTGGATTAGTCAAAGAAACTGAGAGTGCAGTTAGGAGAGAGGGAGATGCAGCTCAGCACTCGCCAGCAGCAGAAGTGGCTTTATCTATGTTTTGATTTTTTTATTTTTATACATCTCAGCAAGCCTATGAGCGAAATAGATATCAGCCTTGTTTTCCTTTCACAGCTTGTAATCTAGTTCTTCTCACCAAAACATTGTAGCTAGGCTCAAACTAGCACACTGTTTTAGGCTACAATGATAAAATGACAGAACTGGTGATGTTATACACTGTAGGACTCTACTTTTCTCTCAGGTTGTCTTATATGGACAACAAAATTATATCTTTATCAGTTTTAGGTATGAAAACTGGGGAAAGTTGTATTTGAAATTAATTCCTCCTTTCCTCACCAGTGTTTTCTTCTACTATGGAGGGCAATTTTCCTTTCTGTCCTTTGATACCAAGTATCTTTCTGGAGAATCTCTCTGCCTCTAATTTCCTTTCGGCTTCTCTTTTGTTCCTCACTTGTCATTTGCCATTTTCTGGTATTGAAGCTGTCTCTGTTCGTCCCTGCAGTTCCAGGTGACATCGTTTTACCTCTATTTCAGTTTCTCACTCTTCTAAGTTACTGCTTCATGTTCTCTGCCTTTTACACCACGTTCTGAACTTTGTTTCTTCATTCACTGTATATATCTTTATTTTTTTTACCTCCCAGACTAAAGTGAGATGCCTGTGAGAATCATAACAGAATGAGGGGTTGGCTTCTCAGTTTCTGCTTACACACCACCTGACAACCTGCCTCCTTAAACCTTGTTGTGAAGGGGTTTTGTATGCAGAGATACAGGCTGGGGTCGGAGTGGCTAGAGAGCAGCCAGACAGAGAGGGATCTGGGGGTGCTGATTGATACCCACCTCAACATGAGCCAGCAGTGTGCCCAGGTGGCCAAGAGAGCCAGTGGCATCCTGGCCTGCATCAGGAATGGTGTGGTCAGCAGGAGCAGGGAGGTCATTCTGCCCCTGTACTCTGCACTGGTTAGACCACACCTTGAGTACTGTGTTCAGTTCTGGGCCCCCCAGTTTAGGAGGGACATTGAGATGCTTGAGCGTGTCCAGAGAAGGGTGACGAGGATGGTGAGAGGCCTTGAGCACAGCCCTACGAGGAGAGGCTGAGGGAGTTGGGATTGTTTAGCCTGGAGAAGAGGAGGCTCAGGGGTGACCTTATTGCTGTCTACAACTACCTGAGGGGAGGTTGTGGCCAGGAGGAGGTTGCTCTCTTCTCTTAGGTGGCCAGCGCCAGAATGAGAGGACACAGCCTCAGGCTGCGCCAGGGGAAATTTAGGCTGGAGGTGAGGAGAAAGTTCTTCACTGAGAGAGTCATTGGACACTGGAATGGGCTGCCTGGGGAGGTGGTGGAGTCGCCATCCCTGGGACTGTTCAAGGCAAGATTGGACGTGGCACTTGGTGCCATGGTCTAGCCTTGAGCTCTGTGGTAAAGGGTTGGACTTGATGATCTGTGAAGTCTCTTCCAACCTTTGGTGATACTGTGATACTGTGATACTGTGATACTGTGATATGAGGCCGAATTTTGAAAGTTTTTAAATAATTTAATATTATATACAAAGATAATCCCCTCCCCGCAAACTTATATAGAGTTAACCCACACAAGTTCTTTGTATGCGGTTGTGAAATTATTTTACAGAATGCCTATTTACAGCAGGATTCAGGAATTTGGTAGAGGTTTGGAAAGGTTTTGGGTATTGAATCTTGTGGCATAAAAGTGCCACAGGTAAAGTCACTGAAATTTCTAAGCTGTTCAAATCAAGATGGTTCAGTTACTCACTAGTTGGAGTCACAGTCTCTGTGGTCCCAAATATGCGTAGCGAAAGCACGCTGTTGATCCTTGTGGACCTGAATAGTTCCGTTCAGACATTGGAGTGCGCTGTCTGAGAAGGTTCCACGGGCACGATCGGGCTGGGAACGGTGAGCTGAAGCGGCGACAGGCTGGGAGCGCCTTGGTCAATCGTTCCTCTGGATTGGTGCAAAGTACTGTGGGCTGGAAACCATACAGCAGTAGTGGCCCCAAGCGACGAAGAGGCCAGTAGAGGTGGGTGGAGGAAGGTGGCAGGGACCCTGAATTGCCCTATTTATGAGATGTGGGCCGCGATTGATGGTCCTTTGGCCACAATACTGCCCAATAAGCGTCTGGCAGCAGGCCAAAACATGCCAAATAAGGTAGAGTCCACAGATCCGGAACCCCCAAATATGGAGAGGGCACAGGTGGGCCCACACACTAAGCAACCTGTTTACCTTCACCTTACAACCAGGGCAAGCCAGACACTAAGGCGCCAGGCTTGTTGTGCTCCTTTGTCAGCTTCATTTGTTTTCCCCTGGTTCGGACAGAAAAACACCTTTCGGAGGGAAAACATGTCCAGGCAAGCATAGACTTGTAAACAAGCCCATCTGGGCCTATGTGGCCCTCCAAGGCTAGAACTAATACATACACAATAAGAATAATCAAACACTTTAGATAATTCCACGCTTTCTGTTGATCAACTGATGACCTAGGAATGAAAGCATCTGCAACTGAAATGTGGCTTATACTGTTGAGCTCATTCATAAATGATCTAGAAAAGGTCACGTGGCAGTGAAACTGAAAGTCAGTTGTAAAAGAGGTGTAGAAGCATCTCACAATACTGAATTATTAGGCAAATGGAGATGATAATTACCATAGATGAATGTAAAACAATGTACATAGGATGAAAATCTAATGTTGCATGGTTGCATGTATCATGAGTTGGCTGCTATTACCTAGAAACAAGATCATGAGGTTTTGATAAATAGCTCTGTGAGAACATGGATATACTTTGATCTTCCAGTAGCAGACAGAAAAAAAAAGAGAAAAAGGAATATTAGAGATTCCGAGGAAAGTAATATAAAGCAGAGGAAAAGACTAACATTACTCTGCACCATCTGATGGTGATGAATCCCTGAGGCACATATACCTTCAGTAGCCTGCATCCTGAGCCTGGGAATGAAGGAAAGCTGCTGCTTCTGCTTTTCCCTCTCATTAAGCTGAGTACCTTCCCCACACAGAAGGAATATCCCATGCTATGGACAGGCCTTGAACAAATGATGTTACTGAGAGCAAATGGTGTGTTTGACCAGAAGACAGAAGTGGGTGATCAGAAATTTAATGATCAGAAATAACAAGCTCATGCATCCACATTACTGCATGATTGGAATCTATTAGAGAGCCTTGTGAAAGAGGAAAACCAGCAGAAACAAGGACAAGGAGATGAAGTCTTCAGATACTGTTATTGTAACTAGAAAAAAAACCCCAAACAAACCAACAAACAAAAGAGGAAAAGTTAATAAATAAGGATGTGAAGATTTGACTTAGAGAATAAAAAGTTCTGAAACTACTTACAAACAAGAAAAATATATTGAAAAACACAAGAATGACAGGAAAAGTTTGTTGTGAAGGGCCTGTAGGCCCGAAAGCAGGCTTATTTATGCCTGCTCTGCCTGGACATGTCTCTCTGCCTGCACCAGGGGTAAAAGAGCACAAAGGGACACATCAGACCGGGACCATAAAGTCAGTTGCCCAGGACACCTGATTGTGTAAGTCCCCACACGCCCAGCTCGTGCCTGCCTGGTGCTGGGCCCACCTGATTCCCATATTTGGAGTCCAGGCCTGTGGGTTTGACCTAGTATGGTAAGGTTTGGCTGACTGCCAACCTGCATGGTCATTCGAGTGGCCAATGAGACCATTAACTCTCGGCCCACATTTAATAAATAGGGATGCACAGGCTCAAGTGCAGCCTTCCCCACGTTACTTGAAGCTCTGCCACATTTCTTGCTTGCATGCCTGCATACTCCCTTGCAGCTTTATGCCTGCCTTTGTATGATTGCCTGCTGTGCGCCATTGCCATGGGTTGCCAGGAGCAGACCCTCTTGTCTGCATTCGATCGGCCTGAGGAGCCAGCGTTAAACCCGTGCTCAGACTGCACAGAATCCTGCCTCTGCACCTGGAGACCCTGCCTGCATACCCCTGGAGAGAGCAGCCAGCAGAAGCCAGCAGCAGTAAGGTCAGAGACTGCCATTTCCCCTGACACTGGAGGATTCCAGCCTCAAAGGCCATAGGCAGAGACCCTGAAGAATTGGACACTAGGCACAGGCTGACGCAACCCTGGAGGGTGATTGATAAGAATTGTGAGTAGATGCCTCTGTAATTCCTATTACCTCTGCCATAAAGCAGAGAGCAGCTTTCGGCTCAGCTTTGCTGGGCAAATAGTGTAAGACCCCAGGTGGCATTAAGCCACGGGAAAAACTCTGTATATACTTTGAAATGTTTGCTAGTTATTAATAAGTGACTATATACATATATATATATATTCCCATAATGTCTTCATAATCGTGTAAAGAACAATTTAATATTAAAGTTCAGTGGTTGGGGGTGGTGAGAGTTTAAAATATTGCTGTTTAATAAATATATATTTTTAAATAAATATCCTCTCGCATTAATTAATTTCTCCCCTCCACCAAATAGGTGTAGGTACTGGGAATCCCCCTCCGCGACAAAGTTCTAATCAATGAGCAAGTGCTGCAATATTTAAAGTTGGGATCACAACACTGATCAGGGAATCACACAGATTACAGAATGGTGGGGGTTGAAAGGGGCCTCTGAAGATCATCCCTCTAGTCCAGCACCCCCTGCTAGATCAGGATAGTCCAGAGCAGGTTGCACAAGAACACACTCGGAATAGGTCTGAGCGCCTCCAGAGACAGAAACTCCACAACCTCTCTGGGCAACCTGTTTCAGTACTCTGTCACTTTTAAAATGAAGAATTTTGCCTGATGTTTATGTGGAACCTCCTGTGTTCCAGTTTGTATCCATTACCCCTTGTCCTGTCACTGGATGCCACCGAGAACAGTGTGATTGCATGCTCCTGACACTCGCCCTTCAGATATTTGTAAGCATTAATGAGATTCCCCCTCTTCAGGCAGGACAGACTCATATCTCTCGTCCTTTCTTCATAGGCATATGTTCCAGCCTCCTAATCATGTTAGTGACTCTGCTGGACTTTCTTGAATAGTTCTTTGTCCTTCTTTAACTGGAAAGCCCATAATTTGAAGCAGTATTACAGATGAGACCTCACCAGGGCAGAGCAGAGGGGGAGGAAGACCTCCCTTGACCTGCTGGCACATGCTTCTTAATGAACCCTGGGATGCCATTGGCCTTCTTGGCCATGAGGGCACATTGTTGGCTCATGGTCAGCTTGCTGTCCACCAGGACTCCCTAGTTATTTTTCCTAGAGCTGCTCAAGATAGAACTGCATAATTACATCAAGAAATACTTAGAATCATAGAATCAACCAGGTTGGAAGAGACCTCCAAGATCATCCAGTCCAACCTAGCACCCAGCCCTACCCAATCAACTAGATCATCTAATCTTTCTTGAACACTTCCGGTGACTCAACCTCCCTGGGCAGCCTATTCCAATGCAAATCACTCTCTCTGTCAAGAACTTGCTCCTAATATCCAGCTTATACCTCCCCTGGCACAACTTGAGATTGTGTCCCCTTGTTCTGTTGCTGGTTGCCTGGGAGAAGAGACCAACCCCCAACGGACTACAGTCTCCCTTCAAGTAGTTGTAGATAGCAATGATGTCACCTTTGAGCCTCCTCTTCTCCAGGCTTGAACACTCCCATCTCCCTCAGCCTCTCCTCACAAGGCTGTGCTACAGGTCCTCTCACCAGCTTCATTGCCCTTCTCTGTACATGTTCCAGTATCTCAACCCCTTTCCTGAATTGAGAGGCCCAGAACTGGACACAGTACTCAAGGTGTGGCCTGACCAGTGCCAAGTGCTACCCAAGCATTTGAATTGACAAGATGAAGAAACAGATATCACGGTGTGTGGTGGAGGGGCAGCAGCCCCAGAACTGAGGCCTCTCTATGCCTCTGCATGCCTGGACATGTTTTTCTGCCAGGGACCTATGGCAGCAAAAAGGTTGTGTAACACACACACACCCAGTTTGTGTACCCCTGGGGTCCGCCCAGGTGATCCCCTATTGGGAGGGTCCAGGCAAACAGCTACTGCCTATTAAGGTAAGGTTTGGGCTTACTGCCAGCCTGATTGGTCACTTTAGATGGCCAAATGAGCCACGGATCTCGGCTCAGAGTCTATAAAGAGGGGTGCAAAGGAGCACCACATGTTCAGAGTGTTCAGAGCATTCAGAGCGTTCAGAGCGTTCAGAGGTTCAAGCTCATCTCTCTGACCCACATAGCAGCACCCTGCTGCCCTGACCTGCTTGCATGGCCTAGACACAGAGTCAGGCCCTTCCTTACTCTCTTGCAAACATTACTGAGGCTCAGCCCTCTTGCATTGATCTCAAGGCACAGTTAAGCTGTCTGCGAACCCTTTGAGAAGCAGAGTGCATGCACGCCTGCACTTCATACATATATGGGGAGCCGAGAGCCCCCTGCCTAAGCCTAGAGCAGCCATACATACTGGCTTATTATCCTGCATTTATCTATGGAGCTCAAGTCTCCCAGCAGCCCAGCAGACCCTGCTTGCCAGCCCTCCTGTAAGCCTGGAAAGATCTAGGCCCAGCAGACCCTTTCAGACTGTCTGCTAACCTACAAACACAGCCTGCTAGCTGTGAGACCGTGTCAGAAGCTACACGGACAAATCCTTCTCCTGCACCTGGAAATCCTGCCAGCTGATCATCCCTGGGCATGGCATCCAGAAGCAGCAGCACTGAGGCAGAGACCATTTCACTCCAGGAGAGAAGGTCAGAGAAATCCTGTTTACCCCAGAGACTGGGAACACTTATCATTCTCCTGCAAGCCGGGACAGATCCCAGCCTCACCAAGACCCAAATACTGGGCACACGCTGTGACACAATCCCGGGAGGGTGATTAATGGTTAATACTTAAGAGCAACACATTTAAGCAAGCTTTAATTCCTTTGTAAAATAAGTTATCTCTGTCTGAAGAGCAGACACAGTTTCAGCCCTTGCTGGGCAGACAGTATAGTTGTTAAGAGGCATTAAGCCTAAGGGAATCTTTCTCTCTGTCTATAGTTGTTGATAATTTGATATTTCCATTTAATAATCCAATCCCTGTAAATATATCCCAGCTGTTTTCATAAACTTGCACAATGAACTTAATTACATAGTGGTTGGGGGTGGTACAAATTTGTAAATATTAATTTTAATCAATAATTTTATAAAAAATTAATACCACCTCAAATTAATTTCTCACCTCCCCCTAACAGAGGAGGAATAAGAGAAATCCCCTCCACGACACGCTGCTGCAAAGGTAAAATATTCTGGTTAAGTCTTTTCTTCAAGAAGGACATAACAAATTCAACATAATTTATTCAACTACTCTGGCTGAACTGTAAAGGACCAATAAGTCTGAACTTCAAATCAATCAAAACACAGAGCTGACCCTTGATCCACAATATGTCTCAGCTGAACACTAACCAGTGAGTATTTTATCCTGAAGAAAGCTCTTCCAAAACTATAATAAGAGTGAGCTGATCTACTTTTCAGTTGTTACTTAAGGTGGTACAAAAATTGCTGCTGAAGCCTTTTACAATTTATCTTTGAGGATATTTTCAAATAACAATTTTGGCAATGCACTGAAACTGAAGAGTATATACAGAAGTACTTCTGTTTCATTCTCTCCAACACACCTGCCTGCTTATTTTTCATAGAATCACAGAATTAACCTAGTTGGAAAGGACCTCTAAGATGATCGAGTCCAACCTACCACCTAAAACCTTCTAATTAACTAAGCTATCGCACTGTGTGCTCATCCAGCATCCTCTTAAACACCTCTGGGGATGGTGACTCCACCACCTCCACAGGCAGCCCATTCCAATGCCAATCACTCTTTCCATAAAGAACTTCTTCCTAACATCCAGCCTAAACCTGCCCTGGCACAGCTTGAGGCTGTGTCCTCTTGTTCTGTCACTGGGGAAGGACTTTTCAGGATATCAGGAAGTGACAGGACTAGGGGGAATGGAACAAAGCTGGAGATGGGTAAGTTCAGGTTGCATGTGAGGAGGAAGTTCTTCAGCATGAGAGTGGTGAGAGCCTGGATTGGGTTGCCCAGGGAGGTGGTTGAGGCCCCGTCCCTGGAGGTGTTTAAGGCCAGGCTGGATGGGGCTCTGGCCAGCTTGATCTAGGGTAGGGTGTCCCTGCCCATGGCAGGGGGGTTGGAACTAAATGATCCTTGTGGTCCCTTGCAACCCTGACTGATTCTATGATTCTGTGGGTACCTGGGAGAAGAGATCAACCCCTGCGTGGCTACAACCTCCTGCAAGGTAGTTGTAGACAGCAGTAAGGTCTGCCCTGAGCCTCCTCTTCTTCAGGGTTAGCAATGCCACCTGTTTGTCAATTTCTAGATAACTTTACCAACAGGTAGTTTTGTTTAAGGTTGTGACTAATGAAGTGTTAGGGTTGCCTACCAGCATTACAAATACACTAATCTTAGAAAGGATCTCCCAAACAGAAGTTCTGCATAAATTGTGTATTTGCTCATTTCCAAATGGCTACATGAGACTTCATTCACACTTTGAGTAAAAGTATAAAACCGAATCTTATTGAATTATATTTCTGAGGTCATCCAAGTAAATTAAAGTAAAATAATAAAAATAATTTGAAATAGAGAAACAAAATATTAAATTCTGACTGAGTATTGTTAAAGACTGCCTTTTTCCTTAATGAGACCACCTAAAGCCTCTGGTATCTGTTCTTTTAACTACAAATGCTGACAGAAACTTCTCTGTGAGGAGTCTCAGCTTTATAAGATGATTTATTTCAGGACATGAGAACACAACTATGTTGACCCCTCCAGTGATGCATAGCCCATTTGTTTTCTCGTCATCTAGTTGGAGGAGAAATGGATATGTGGGTGTTTCTGCAAATCAGAATGCAGAGCAACTCACCAGGCAGAACTCAGATAGAAAGACGAATGCTTTTGTAGGCCTAGGTCTATTACTATATGCCAGGTTAGGTTCCAGTTTATTCTGCAGCTGCAGACAAAAACCTGTTTTTTTCTACACATCTTCATGTCTATTACAATTTCCAAGGAGATGCTGCTTTTACCTACACTGTAAGTGATATTTCCGTCTTTATTCTGACACTTTCTGTACAATTGCATGCACCATTTAAATAATATTTTAAGATCTCTGCCCTACAATCTACAAAAACACAGATGGTTGACCTCTTGACATCACTGACTTCATTTGTTTGTGAAATGCTGCTCATTCACCCTTCAAATTCCCTTTCACCTCTCCTCGGTATGTTTCTAATTTTCCACGATGATTGTCAATGCACATCGTATGTACCACGTTCCTTTCCATTACCGTTGCTTTTTCCGCATTGCCAATTCTTGAAGCTATAAAAATGTGGCCAGAATGGAGGTAAAACTGAGTAATTTCAGACTTTGTTTATGGCTGCTTTTCTCACTTGCAAGACATCTATGCCTGAAGCAGAAAGTATCAGCGAGAAAAGCAGACTCCACGCTGTTTCTAAAGTTCTTTATCTCTCTAACGGTTTATTTAGTTTCATTTTTTAAAAAACTACCCCCTTGATTTTAAAAATTATTTCTAAGCAATATTTGCATCCCATACATCCCTTACTGGGACATGAGTTTGACCATAAGACTAAATCTTGGATCCACGTGAGCACAGCTGCCATCATCTGGCCCTCTACTGTCTGTTCTGAGCAATTCTGTTGAATTGCCTCTAGTTCAATTTCCTGCTTCATTTACATTGCAGAAGGAGCCTTTTCTCTGGGTATTTCTGAGTTTGCTTCTGAGGAGCAATTACATCAGATATCACAAAAATTCTCTTGCATTTTTCCAGTTAATACTTCGGTAATTTAAATAACTGTATATGAGGAAGGACTTAAAACATATTGTCAGGATGTAACAGCTGGCATTAATTCTGTTTCCAAGAGACATTCACTTACACTGACTGTGAGACTGCGGGTGCGAAAGGGCTGCAAAAGAAAAGTAGCTGCCTTCTAGCTCGCTCTTATAACGGCACTCTCCTCAATATTTAAGTGATTCTTTCCTATTTCTTTGCAAGTGAGCAGTACCAAGGAGGAACCAAGTGGAAGCTACTGTTCTCATCCCTGTTCCTTTCCACCTTTACAGGCTGAACCAGAAAGCAGAGTAGAAGAAGGTAGGATTACAATAAAGGGTTTTCATTTCCTATCTGTGATGGTTTGGGAGTTACCCTGCCCCTCCCACACTTTTGAATTTGCCCCAGCTAACTCAGACGGACCCTGGGAATATAGATGAAGCAATTTATTTACAGCTAGCAGAATTTACAAGCAGCTATTTACAATATATACAGTTAGATACAATTATATACAGAAATATACAAAGGATAAACAATACAAAAGCACAACTCCCCTCCCAGAAACCTGAGTCCCCAGGAGGGGCTTTCAAACCACCCCAACACCTCCCCTGGCCCTCTCAACCTTACCCCAGTTCTCAGGAAGAAGAGAGGTGCAGCCAAGAGGTTAGGGAGCAAGGTTAGTAGGAGCAGGGTTAATGAGATGTGACCAGGTCCAAGGCAAAAGCAAGAGTGAGAAACGAAATGGAGAAAAAGTCTTTCTTCTTCCCAGAGTTCTCAGCGAGACTGTGAGAGAAGTTGACATCAATTGTTTTCATTTCACTGCCCGTTATCTAGTTCTGTTACCAAAACATTCTAGCTTGCTTCAAACTAGCACACTATCTGACAGGATTACCTGAAAAAAATTCTTCCCCCTTGCCTAAGACACAGTTCCCCTCTAGATCCACCAAGGATAGCATCAGGGGGCAAGCACCCAGCCAAAACTATTCTTAATTTATCAATTGACACTGTCTGCCATAGCAAACTCCTGGCCAAGCTGGCAGCCCATGGCTTGGACAGGGGCACTCTGTGCTGGATTAACAACTGGCTGGAGGGCCAAGCCCAGAGAGTGGTGGTGAATGGAGCCACATCCAGTTGGCAGCCAGTCACTAGTGGTGTGGCCCAGGGATCATTGCTGGGCCCAGTCCTGTTTAATATCTTTGTTGATGATCTGGATGAGGGGATTGAGTTCACCATCAGTGAGTTTGCAGACAATACCAAGTTGGGAGCAAGTGTGGATCTGTTAGAGGGTAGGAGGGCTCTGCAGAGGGACCTGGACAGGCTGGTTCCATGGGCACAGTGCAACACCAGGAGTTTTAACAAGTTCAAGCGCCAGGTTCTGCCCTTTGGCTTGAACAATCCCATGTAGTGCTACAGGCAGGGGACAGAGTGTCTGGAGAGCAGCCAGGCAGAGAGGGACCTGGAGGTACTTGTCAACAGGCGACTGAACATGAGCCAGCAGTGTGCCCAGGTGGCCAAGAAGGCCAATGGCATCCTGGCCTAGTGTGGCCAGCAGGACTAGGGAGGTCATTCTGCCCCTGTACTCAGCACTGCTTAGGCCACACCTTGAGTACTGTGTCCATTTCTGGGTCCCTCAATTTAAGAAAGATGTTGAGGTGCTTGAACATGTCCAGAGAAGGGCACCAAGGCTGGTGAAGGGGCTGGAGCACAGCCCTGTGAGGAGAGGTTAAGGGAACTGGGGGTGTTCAGCCTGGAGAAGAGGAGGCTCAGAGCAAACCTTATTGCTCTCTACAACTACCTGCAAGGAGGTTGTAGCCAGGTGGGGTTGATCTCTTCTCCTAGGCACCCAGTGACAGAACAGGAGGACACAGCCTCAAGCTGTGCCAGGGCAGGTTTAGGCTGGATGTTAGGAAGAAGTTCTTTATGGAAAGAATGATTGGCTTTGGAATGGGCTGCCCGGGGAGGTGGTGGAGTCACCATCCCTGGAGGTGTTTAAGAGGAGGGTGGGTGAGGCACTTAGTGCCATGGTTTAGTTAATTAGAAGGTTTTAGGTGATAGGTTAGACTCAATGATCCTAGAGGTCTCTTCCAACCTGGCTAGTTCTGTGATCTGTGAATTGCAGGATGTAAGCAGGAGTTATATAAATATATAAGCTAAAATGAAGCAGCATGTAAGAAAATGTCAAGTGTTAGTGTTTCTTTTAGCTAGAAGAACGTGTGCACATACTTGGCTATTTTGGAAGTCATTCAAAGAGTTTCTCTGTTTTTAGAAATACACACATGTTGCTTCCCATTATCCAGGAATGTTTCTTTTCTTGGGCCAATTTTTTCCGTGCATGAGGTGAATATAGAAAAAACTCCAGGTAAGGTGTTTAAAGTAATGAAAGCATAGAACCTCAACACATTTTTTTACAGTGGTTCATATATTTTTCTACTATTTTAATTTACTTAAGAACTAGTCTGAGTAAAGAACACTTGAAACATTTTCTTCAGACACCTTGCAAAAGACACATCATAATTACATTTTGAGGTGAACAAGTACAAAAGTGTTATACATTTACTACTGGCTTTTTTTTTTTTTTTCACATGTAGAATTAAAGTGACTTGAAAAAACATATTTTCAGTTTAATTACATGAGATGCTTTTCCAGTAAATTTTTTTCTAAAGGGAGATAAAACTAATCTAACCTGGCTTTTCTTTAACCTACAATTCAGCCAACGGCTTTGCCTTTGCTCTTCCACCTCTACACCCCTCTTCCTCCTCCCCTTCCTCTCCTTCTCCCCTTTGCTTTTTTTCCTATTTATTAGGATCTTTCAACTTTCTCCTCCATTCCCTGCTTTTGTATTTCTCATGCTTCAGTATCCAGCCCAGGAAGCTACAAGTTTTGCTTCTTTGCTGTTCTTTATCTCTTTCCTCCTCATCTTCCATGAAAAAAAAAACCAACCAATTCCCTTTTCCAATACACATGCTATAGTCCTTAACAGAAAGTTCTACTTCTCAGGAGGAGCTGGGAAGTTTCCCATGTGAGTAATTAAGTTGTATAGCTGAGAAGCTATCAATGAGTGCTGAATCTTAATACATTTTTGATGCTCATTTTCACTTTGAATTTTCTCCATTCAGTACTTTTACACAACCTTTGTTTGCATAATCTTAGCAACTATTTCTAAAAGACCAATGAAGTCTTCATAATTTAAATGCACTTTTGTCCATCTTGTCTTTTATTTAATGCTTTCTTCTTCTGTTCATTCTTAATCTCTTCTATCTCTGCCTTGATAAACCTGTTTTCTTCTGTTTCCTAGCTTGCTTTGTTCACATTCCTGACTTTTGAATCAGATAGCAGGTGATTCATTTGACCTACTTGAGATATATATAAGAAAAGGAAATGAATAGTAACACAGAATTGCCTGTTTCTTTTTATTGCCATTAACTACAAAGGGATACTGAATGATTAGTTCAGATACAAATATCTACAAAGGTAGAGGAACTCTATATTGTTCTTCTGCCCAAATAAATCCAGAAAGCAAAGAAAACTCAATGTATTAGGCACCACTGTTTCACTCTGGGCTGAATGTGGAGGTAAGGAATTCATCCATTCTGCCAAGTGTAGAGCTGGACTAGTTGTGGGGGGACAGCAAATAGGATGGACTAGTTAGGAAGCAATGTCAGACTGCTGCAAAGAAAGGCAAACATCTCACTGAGATGATAAAACATGGAAATGCCATGCCAAGATATGTAAGTAAACCTTCTGTTCTATCAACGTGTTCCAAGTACTAGCAAGAGCAAAGTATCCACCCTGGGCTACTTGGAAGTATCAGCTATGAGGAGAAGTTGAACAACCTGCAGTAATTTATCCTAAAGAAGAAATGTCTGAGGGAGGATGTGACATTAGCCTTCAAATACATAAAAGATTGATGAAAAGAGGAGAGGCACAATCTGTTCCCCCTGTCCAAGGGGCACAGGAGAAGATACAAAGAGCCTCAGTTTCAACATGAAACATGATTTAAAGCTCATTTTCCCCTATATTTCTTTAACTGTCATCAGAATAAAAAATATCTTACTCCGTGTGTATAGATGTATGTATTTTAAAAGCCTTTCACGTGAAAGCCAGCTGCCGAGTGCTAAGCTCTAAAACTAAGGCTCTGGTTTCAACTGGCCGGTGCCTAGGGAACAAGAAGAGCACTGTTCGTCTGATTCTTAAAAGGGGTGTGTGCTTGTCGCCATCTCTCTTATCCTTTTGTCTGTGGAGAAACTGGGCACAGCTTGGGGCTATCAGCTGAGAAAACAAGCCTTTAAATCATAAGCTTCAGGCATTTGAGTGAAAAGTAACAGTGTTTGGCTTTTTTAGAGGACAGACTAACACCTCCACCTTATTATTATTTTAGGCTTTTATTTAATTTCATTGGCAACTTAGATATGAACTTTTATACCAGACTGGTGTTTGTGAAAACCTCCTCATTTATATGTGGCTTCCACATCACAGAGACATAAAAGTCTGGCAGAAATATGAGGTAGACCAATGTTACAAAAGTGAAAGTTTCAAAATGAGAAATGAACTCTTCCCTTTTGTGATGGTTTGGGAGTTACCCACTCCCCCACTCTTGTGAAATCACCCAGACTAGACTCAGATGGCTGGAAGTTAAGGGATGAAGCTTTATATTTACAGCTTAGCACAATATACAAGCAGATATTTACAACATATCACAGATATATACAGCTATATACAGAAATAGACAAGTTAAAAATAATACAGAAACACAACAGCCCTCACAGAAATCAGAGTCCACAAAAAGGGCTCCCAACCACCCTTTCATCTTCTTTCCACCCCTCTACCTTATCCCAGAATTTGCCTTACATGCAAGGTGAGGTTGGAGGATTGGCAAGGGCAGTTAGAAAAGCAGAAGGATTGGTTACACGGAAGCAGCCCAGGGCACACCCTGTGACAGAGACACACACACACTGACTCCTCGCTCTGCCTTTGTATTGGAAATTAATAATTGTGTGTGAATTATGGATATTAATTTCTGTATGAATATTAATTGTATCAATAAAATTTTAAACTTCAGGAAAATTCCCTGAGATTCTTTGGATTTCTGGTTGACAGGAAGTAGTTGCACAAAATTAAACAGTTTAAACAATCAGAACTAGGAAAATAGGAACTCAAAATCAGGAAAAGTTCTAACTGCTTATGGAGTCTGGCATTCACTCCAGCATATGTACTCACAACGCTTTTTGGCCTGAGTAAGCCTCCTGTATCAAAGTTGCTTTCAAATGCACAATAATGATCCCAAAGTAAAATATAAAATATTCCAGGCAGAGGAAGAAGTACTGAGTTGATGCTGCTGAGCTGCTAGTGCTAGCATACACGTGGCTACCTGGATTCCCAGGTAACAAGTCACAAATGAGGAAAGGCAGAAAGGCAAGAAAGCAGAAAGGCACGGTTTCTAAATCACCCCCCATTAAATACTTCATTTTGAAAATCAAACTGGTCAATAGATACTAGCACCATTCTTCTGGCCAATGAATTCAAAGCTTCATGCCTCCTTTGACCATGCAGGCATATTGATGGGGCAGCATAAGACACATGACACATGGTGCTAAGCCCCTAGTCTTCAAGGCCTTGCTCATCTGACTCAACTTTCTGGACCCACAACAGGAGGAGGAGAGCAAGGGCTAAACAGGCCTGACAGGATTTATGCCCTACTAGACCAGTCTTACCAATGTTTTCTGTTCTTGTTTTTGTACATCTCAGCAAGCCTATGAAAGAAGCAGACATCACCATCGTTTCCTTTTCACAGCCTATAATCTAACTTTCCTTACTAAAATATTCCAGTAAGCCTTAAACTAGCACAATCCACTCATATGTATTTCACTCAGAGTTTTGCTGAGAACTATCTGTCTAATCTGTGCCCAAACCATCACAAATCTAAACCAGTATTTACAATAATGAATATTACAAGTTCAGTTCACATTTCGTTCTGGCTATCTCAGATGTAGGTGATTCAGAAAACAGCAGTTTGTCTCTTCACAGATGAGATGAGAACAGGGACTCTGAGGTGACATTGGGTTCATGCTAACGTACTCTAGATTCTCTTGTAGATTCTGTCTTTGGATGCCAGGTAATACCTAGAACAGAAAACTACTAACAGTTTGTATTATACACACTAAATTTAAACTCTCTCAGCTAAAGTTAGATTTCTCTGTGGAATACACTGTAATTGCACCGTTATTCTGCATTAGCCAGTAGGTATGACCAAGATCTTCAGCACACACCACCCCCTGGACAGGCTTCCCTTTGCCCAAAGGAGAAAATACCCAAACAATTTTCTCTAACAGATTCTTTTCACATACAACAGGAACTTTTTCACCATCTAATGTTTGTATCAAACCTGATTGTGCAGGTCCTGCTCTGTTTAATGGACCCCCACTAATTACCAACCAGGTTCCTTGTGCTAAATGTTTGTCTCAGCTTTTCAAAGTTCCACCCTGCATGGCTTTTAGGGTGGTTTACAGCAAACTATTGTAGCATTTGATCTTTCCTAAAGCTGGAGCATAGTAGGGTATGTGGTAGATCCACACAATACTGTGGTGTTTCGCCCAGTTTTTTACCAGATTGTTCTTGAAATGAGTTCCATTGTCTGATTTGATTCTCTCTGGAGTTCCATGTCTCCACACGATCTGTCTCTCCAAGCCAAGAATGGTGTTACGTGCAGTAGCATGTGGAACTGGATAGGTTTCCAGCCATCAGGTGCTGGCCTCTACCATCGTTAGCACATACTGCTTGCCAGAACAAGAATAAGGTAAAGTGATGTAGTGAATCTGCCAGGCTTCACCATACTTGTTCTTTGACCATCTCTCACCATACCATAGGGGCTTGATTCACTTAACCTCTTAATAGCAGCACAAATGTCACAGTCATATACAACTTGGGTGAGAGCGTCCATGGACAATTCAATTGACCTATCACATGCCCCTTAGTAGGTTGCATCTCTGCCTTGATGTCCAGATGAATCATGAGCCCACCGAGCTAAGAACAGTTCACCTCGGTGTTTCCAATCAAGATCAGAGTTTGCATCAACTTGAGAAATTTTAGCAGCTTGATCTGCCTGCTGATTGTGTTGGTGTTCTTCAGTAGCAATGCTCTTGGGCATGTGTGCTTCTACGTGCTGTACCTTCACTGGAATTCTCTCCAGTCATGCATCAATGTCCTGCCATAGATCAGCACACAAAATAGGCTTTCCTTTCCTCTGCCAGTGTGGTGGTTTGAGTGTTACCCAACCCCCTCCCCCCACTTTAGAAATCACCCAGACTAGACTCAGCAGCTCTGGAAATTGAATGAAGCTTTATATTTACAGCTTAGCACAAAATACAAGCAGCTATTTACAGTATATACAGTTATATAAAAAAATATACAAGGTAAAAGTTAATATAGAAACACAACACCCCTCCCAGAAACCTGAGTCCCCAGAAGGGGCTCCCAACCACCCTTCCACCTTCTCCCATTCCTCTCTACCTTACCCCAGACATTGCATTGTGCCCAAGGAAGAATGGAGGGTTGGTCAGGAGGGTTAGGAAGCAGGCGAATTAATCAGGTTAGGTAAGAGAGAGAGAAATGCAGCTCAAAGCCCGGACAGAGAGCAACTCCCTTATCTATGTTTGGATTCTTGCTCTTATACCTCTCAGCAAGCCTATGAGTGAAGTAGACATCACCATTGTTTCCCTTTCACAGCCTGTAATCTAGTTCTTCTCACCAAAACATTCTAGCTTGCTTCAAACTAGCACAGGCAACCATTCTTCTACCAGTCTTTTAGCCAAACCCCTAGAGCATTGTCTACCATCCATGAGTCAGTGTAGTGGTAAAGGATAGGCAAACTTTCACATTCAGTCACATCAAAAGCCAGTTGGACAGCTTTTGCTTCAGTAACTCTCCTCGTACGACTCCAAACTGCTGACCTTCATCTTTGCTTGTTCCCAAAAGACTACAGGAACTATCTGTGAACAAAGCATAGTTCTTTTCCTGATCAGAGATATCACCATAGGGAGGAGCTTCTTTCTTGCATGAGTTACTCTTTCCTCTGGGAATTTTATACATTCTGTGCCTTCTGGCCAGTTGGTGATCACTTCCACCAGATCAGGTTGATCGAGATTGCTCATTTGTGCTTGTTGGGTTATCAAAGCCATCCAGGTTGCATCTGTGGCATGATGTGGTGATGAACCTTTGCCCTTGAATATCCAGTTCAGAACTGGCATCTAGGAGCTAAAAGCAATTGTGACTCAGTTCCAATCACATCAGAAGCTGCTTTCAATCCTTCATAGGCTGCTAGTATTTCTTTCTTTGTTGGGGTGTAATTCGCCTCTGAACCTCTGTAGCTATGACCCCAGAAACCAAGTGGACAACCACGTGTCTCATTTGGAGCTCTCTGCCAAACACTCCAAGTTGGACCATTGTCACTGGCAGCCGTGTACAGAATGTTCTTAATGTCTGGACCAGATCGCACAGGTCCCAAGCCCACTGCATGGACTACTTCTCTCTTGATCTGATCAAAGGCTGCTTGTTGTTCAGGTCCCCACTCGAAATTGTTTCTCTTATGAGTCACATCATGCAGAGGTTTGACAATTTGACTGAATTCAGTCTCCAAAATCCCACTGTACCCAAGAAAGATAGAGTGTCCTTATTTGTGGGAATTGCCATGGTGGAGACTTTGTTTGTCACATCCTGTGGAATGTGACAGTGACCATCCTGCCACCGCACTCCCAGAAATTGAATTTCTCTGGAAGGTTCTTTGTCTTGACTTTGCCTCTCTTAACGGTAAAACCTGCAGAATGTCAATGATTTTGTTACCTTTCTCAAAGACTTCCTCAGCAGTTTGGACCCACACAATGATGTCATCGATGAATTGTATGTGCTCTGGAGCTTTACCTTTCTCCAATGCATTGTGGATCACTGGGTGACAGATCGTTGAGCTGTGTTTTCACTCCTGAGGCAAATGGTTGAACTGGTACTGGATTTCTTTCCAGGTGAATGCAAACCGAAGCCTGCGTTCCTTTGCTATGGGAATAGAGAAGAAAGCATTAGCAATGTCTATGGTAGCATACCATTTAATCTCCTTCGATTCCAGCTCATACTGGAGTTCCAACATGTCCAGCACAGCTGCACTCATGAGTGGAGTCACCTCATTGAGGGCACGGAAGTCTACCGTGAGATGTCAGACTCTGTCAGACTTGCTCACAGGCCGGATCTGACTGTTGAAAGGTGAATGAGCTTTCTCAATGACAGCCTGACTCTCCAGTTGATGAATCAGCAGATGAATGGGCAACAAAGAGTCACGGTTAGTTCTATGCACAGTTTGAGTAGCAATTGGCAGTTTCAGATCCTCTATGTCATGATGTCCCACAACTGCAGATTCATCTGAAAGTTCAGGTCTAATGGACAATTTCAATTTACCATCCTCAATCTCTACAGATGCTATTCCAAAAGCCCATTTATGACCTTTAGAATCTTTGAAACAACCTTGCCCCAAAAAGACAAATCCCAGAATGCAAGACGCATCAGGACCACTTACAATATGTTTCTTCCATTCTTTACCAGTTAAACTTATTTCAGACTGCAAGTTGATTAACTCTTGAGATCCACCAGTGATTCCAGAAATAGTCATAAACTCCGTCCCTTTGCAATTGGATGGCAATAAAGTACACTGAGCACCTGTGTCAACTAAAGCCCTGTATTTCCGAACTTTTGAACTGCCAGGCCACCTAATGAATACATTCCAATGAATTTGGTTTTCTTCTCTATCCCTTTCCTCCTCCTGGCTGGAGGAAGTGCACCCCTGTTGTGGAACGGAGTTTAGGGGAATTTATGGGGAATAACATGCGAGGCTGATTTATAAAGGAAAGTTAAAAGGTTTATTACTAAGACACTAGAAATCCCCTTCCCCAAACTTAATTATAACTATCCCACATAAGTTCTTGGTTCACGGTTGCAGATTAAAATAAAAAATGGCTAAAATGAAGAGAGTCTGTGATTTTTAAGAAAGTTCTTTGAGTCTTGAGAGATTATTCAGTCCCTAAATAAAAAGTTTGTCAGTTACTCACTGTCCAAATGCAGTTCAGAAGAGTTTCAAAGTATTTATGAATTTCAGGCGTGTTGTCCAAGCCTCCTGCAGGTCCGGGCTGAGCTGGTCCCTGGCCCTTGAGGCTGACGAGTTCGTGCTGAGCTGGCCGTAATTCTTAATGCTGCAGTGCGAATGCCGAGCAATGCATGTGCAGGCAGGGTGCCATTCAGAAGGAGAGCAGGGTTGAGAGCGAGAGGGCGAAGAGCTCTCTATTGAGGCAAATGCAGCATTTTTATAGTATTCAAAAGAGGTGTGTTTAGCCAGTTCAGGCGATTTTATGTTAATTTTACAGATTGGTACAAAGTTATAATCAATTAATACAATTGGACAATTCTTACCCAAAAACAACCTGTAGGACCACCCAGAGGTCAGCCCCCAACAGATGTTCACCGGGCGATGGGAACCAAGGTCCCTTTCTCAAAACATAGCCAATGTTTACCTTTTACCCTTCTGGAGGAGAAATCTTCTCAGAGGCTCTGCAGCTGCTGAACAGCAGATAGAAATATTGTTTTGATTTTACGATGACTTGGTCTTTATGTGAGCCACGACCCTATGTACAACTGAGGCCCGCAAAAGGGCTCTGCTACCTTCCATGACAACCCCTAATGCTGAACATGGCATGTGGGGTGTGCACAATGATTGGTGGTGTTGTGAGAGAAATTGCAGTTGTTGGAATGATTGCATTTACTCTGGGGACCTGAAGAAGTGACCACTTCTCTGGTATTATTGCTTCTGTTTCTGCCACTCTGCAGTTCCCTAACTCTCTTTAAGAGGACTGAAGTAGGTTGACCATCCCACTTGTTCATGTTCTCACCGTATTGGTCATGCAGAATTATCCACAGTGACACATGCCACTGATGTCTAGGTGGAATTTGTCTCCTGGGCCGCAATTACCTTACAGGCAGTGGGCGTCTGTTCCTGATGGCAGAAACATGCACCCACTTAGATGATGAAGGGATGGTATCCTTTGCCAGATTGGATATAGAGGTTTTAATTTCCTCCTTCAGTTCTTTCATGGTATCTTTTATCTTTGCCGTCGTAGTTTTTATGTCAGAGACTAGGGCAGAATGTGACAAGTTGTCCTCTATCTGCCTCAGATGGTCAGTGAATTCACCAACAGTGAGAGCCCTTCCTGCTAGCCAAGATGTTAGCAGAAGATGAAGGAGCAAGCTTAATAAGCTTCTTTGTGAGACCTGTTCCAAGAGGAATGTCATCAGGCTCATGTGTGCCATGATCTCCATAAAGCACTTCCTTCACAGCAAACTCCTTCAGAAGCTTAATTCCCTGCCCAATGGTGTTCCACTTCTTAGCTGCCCATGGCAGATCATCTCAGGAAGGATATCTCATAGCCACAGCCAACAGGAGGTGTGTCCACAAGCTAACCTTACCAAGAGGACTTGCCGGGTATTTGTCCACTCCACTCTCTCTTGTGAGTGATCCTAGCTGCTTTGCAGACTTGTCTTCTACCTGCAGGGCATTAGCAGCAATAGCACAGCATTTTACCAGCCAGCTTAGGATTGGCTCTCCTGATTCCCTTGCGTATTCCTTTATAACTTCCCTGATCTCTTTAAGGGGATCATTGGAATCCTGGATACCATCCTTTCCTCTTCTTCTGATTGTCTTGGTTGTCCTAGGCCTAGAAATATAACTTTCCTAAGAGCACTCTTATACTCCTCAGAGCCATCCTCCTTCTTGGCAGCCAATCTCACAAAGCTCCTTTCATCACTGTATTGTGATCTAAGTATATTGAGTAAGTCTCTAAGACTGTATTTCTCCTCTTCTTTCTCTCGGGTACCAGAGGTCCCCTCTCCTAAATCCTCTCTTGACTCACTCTCTGTCAAATGTTCTGTCTTAGCCTTTGCTTTGGCTAGAGCCAAAAAGGCTGTAGAAGTTCCTTCTAGCGGGTGTGAATCTGCTGCCTGTAAGTTTGAATCTGGTTTAGGGTTAGAAGCTGCTGCCTGAGGACGTGAACTAAGTGAAGAGACAGTAGTGACTTTAACAGCTGGACCTGTTCTCTGGCTGCCTGCCACGTTATTGTCAACAACCAAGACTCTGGCAGTTGTCCCAGAACCTGCAGGAGGAGGTGTAGCAGTGGACATGGTGGACTCCTCTCGCTCTCTCCCCGAACAGACATTGTTTTGAGAAAGCTGTCCATTATCTCATGTGGAATGCTGGCCAAATCCTCCAGGCCTGTTTGTGAGGAAATCTGCCTCTTTCATTTTCCCAAAGCAGTCATATTAGATTTTTTCATGCACAATGTTAGCATTAGTGATAAAACCAGAATTATTAGGGCTAAGATCATACATGATAAATATACCACTGTATTATGTGTGTAAAACTCAACCATGGGGGTCTCTAAGGTCAGTTTTAGGCAAAATTACCCTCATCAGAGAATATCTTTCAGCTGTTGCAATATTTCCTGACATTAAAAACAGAGTTGGTAACAATTTCAGAAATATTAAAGTGTGTCCCGCCAGGAAGATACTCTCTGAAATCCAAAAAACATTCCTTTAATCTTTCTCCACTGTAAATCAAACAGGAGGGAACCAAGCTTCGCAACAATATAATGGTGGAGTCAAAAGAGGAAAACTGGCCTGGCCACCACCCAAATTAAAGAAAATAGCTTCATTTTAACTTCCAGACTTAATTAGCAATAGATCAAATTTAATTAGCCCCACTTGGAAGCAACAAAATAAAGATGTGCTTGTTTGGGAGTTACCTCCTCACTCTCATGAAATCAACCCAGACTAGACTCAGATGGCTGGAAGTTAAGGGATGAAGCTTTATATTTACAACTTAGCACAATATGCAAGCAGATATTTACAACATATCACAGATATATACAGCTAAAGACAGAAATAGACAAGTTAAAAATAATACAGAAACACAACAGCCCTCACAGAAATCAGAGTCCACAAAAGGGGCTCCCAAACACCCTTTCACTTTCTTTCCACCCCTCTACCTTATCCCAGAGTTTGCCTTACATGCAAGGTGAGGTTGGAGGATTGGCAAGGGTGGTTAGTAAAGCAGAAAGATTAATTACACAGAAGCAGCCCAGAGCACACCCTGCAACAGAGACACACACACAGAGAGACTCTCCCAGTCTGTCTTATCTATGTTTTGTGTTCTGTTTTTATCCATCTCATCAAGCTTATGAGTTGACATCACCATTGTTCCCTTTTCACAGCCTGTAATCTATTTTTCCTCACTGAAATATTCCAATTAGCCTCAGACTAGCACACCTTTCCAACACATTCAGCAACGTACAGACAGAACTAGCAGGGGAAGCATACTGAGGTGGATCAAAAGTGACAGAAAGACAGCTGTGCATACCTGGCGCACATTTCTGGAGCAAAACAGCGTCTGTATACATTAAGCCTTGTAAAGTTTGGGTGTGGGAAGGACTCACTTTTCAGAATTTTATTATTTATTTCTTAGCAGTGGTTCTAACAAGCAGTGGCTGGGAAAACAGCATATTACTGAGATGGCAGATGTCTTTAAAGGATAATGAGTATTTCCACCATAGACTAGGTCTTTATTTCATAAATATTACACAGTCACTTTTTTCTGCAGCCTCTTCAGCCTAATTCAGTGAAGCATAAGTAAACAAGGCTGACAATGCAGCATGATTCACCTTGAAATAAAGAGCTGGACATTTACTGACCACAGTAGGAAAAGTACTTCCTCTTTGAAATAATGAATATAGAGTGTTGCATTCTTTGATAATATCAATTGGCACAGCTCTGGTGATTATCTAGGTGATCTTTTCAGGGTAGGATGGGAATAGTATATTTTTAAATGGATTTTACCAAAATGTAGAACGTGAAGTCTTCTTCAAACTGATGACTCTAAAGTGATATGTTTTATGTAGTTTCTCCAGCATTATTTGCTCTCCATCAATTATTCCTATCAGCATATTTTCAACTAGAGACTACATGTGCCAGTTTTGGGGAGTCCTTAACAGTGGCAAATATGAAGACTGATGAAAGATGTCAATCATCCTTCGATTTCCTAAGAAATTATCTCT
This sequence comes from Pogoniulus pusillus, assembly GCF_015220805.1. Taxonomy (NCBI): domain Eukaryota; kingdom Metazoa; phylum Chordata; class Aves; order Piciformes; family Lybiidae; genus Pogoniulus; species Pogoniulus pusillus. The sequence continues at coordinate 24,579,259 of NC_087273.1, forward strand.
TTGACATATATACACTTCTGTTTAGAATATGCATGAATGTATGTATAGATACACGCATATTTTTCTCATAACATATGATCTCCTCCAATAGCAGCTGGAGCAGCCCTGCTATGAGGATAGGCTATGGGAGTTGGGGCTCTTCAGCCTGGAGAAGGCTTTGAGAAGACCTTATAGTAGCCTTCCAGTATCTGAAGGGAGCATACAGGAGGGGTGGGGAGGGACTATTTACAAGGTCTTGTAATGACAGGATGAGGAATAATGGGTTTAAACTGGAAGAGGGAAGATTTAAACTGGATGCTAGTAAGAAGTTTTTTCCAGTGAGGATGGTGAGACACTGGCACAGGTTGCCCAGGGAGGTTGTGGCTGCTCCCTCCCTGGAGGTGTTCAAGGCCAGGTTGGATGAGGCCTCGAACGACCTGTTCTAGTGGGAGGTGTCCCTACCTACGTTGAGGGGCTGGAACTAGATGATCTCTGAAGTCCCTTCCAACCTAAATCATTCTATGTTATTCATAGATGTAATCTTGCACCATGCTTACCAGTGCATCTTGACATCCATGGAAACTGACTGCAGTTCACAAGTAACATTTAATATGCTGTCTTTTGTAAACAGTACATTTTGCAACTTAAACTGCTTGTTGCCCTATTGCAATCATAAAATTCAGTTCCTGAATAATAATAGGGATGTTAATAAGCAAGAGAATAATAGAATGAAATATAAGTGGGTACTAGTAAGTAACAACAGTTACAGAAAATGTCAAAATTTCTCCATAGTTGATAATGATAACTCAGTTTTTTTATTTTTCTTTTTTTTCTTCACCAATTCCTATAATATTACGAAATTCCTGAATTTCCTTTCTGCTTGCAAAAGGAACCAAAATTCTATTTTTTTTTCCATAAGAGAAATATTTTGTGCTGAACAATTTTGGCCGAGACAGAAGCACAAAAAAAGCAATAGTGTTATTGCTGCCCTCCACCTTCCCCTGGTGTAATGAATCAAGCAGACCTAGGAATTGCTTAAGTAAAAAGATTACTGGATGAGAAAGTGACCTAAATTCCAGGTTTATTTTTAAATTCTATTTTATTTTTTAGAAAAAATATTGTATTATATTACATTTTTTAAGAGAATGCTGCTCTTATAGGTGTCTGTTCTGCTGTGAAAATATATGTCCAACAGCTTTGAGCAGCATGTTAACCACTCATTTGACATCAAAACTGTTTGCTCTCTTGTTTAACCTTTGCCTTGAATCTTCACTTTTAATGAAGGACAAGGTGGAAGGATTTAAGAGTGGCTGGTTGCAGAGGTCAGCGGGTGGGAGAAACAACAGTCCTGTAACTCACCTTCAGTCAATTTAACTGCAAGACAAACTCAAGGCGATGAGAACTGTGCCAACCGTCTATGTGTGCTGACATGCTCCAGAGCGTGTTTGATTCATCAGCTGCACCGTGATTGATTGGCCCAGCATCCTGGCAGAGCCCAGAAAGTTTTTACTTGTCTCCAAATGTGTTTCATGATTCTTTGGACAACCACTGACTGATTGGCATGTGGAACAAGCCTAGATTTGCTTTGGTTTTTTTTTCCCCCATGACTTGGAATATTTGTTTGGTGATTCATCATATACACACATTGATAGGCACATTGGCAGGGTCCAAAGTTTCTTTACATTACAAAATATTGTTTTAAGATTTGTGAGGTAAATTGACTGTTTCCTGCTGACACTTGTAGGTAAATTCTGCTAGTGTGAATTGGAGGGAAGAATATGATCTCCTGCTTACAGCTAGTAAGGGCATTGATGTAGGCTGAGATTACACTTTTTAGCCAGAGAAAAGTTTCTTTTGCTTGAATGTATAGCCAGTCAGTGCACTTTTTTAACAGATGCAAAAAAACCCCAAAACACATTAATTCTTGTTAATATCAGTCTGGCCACTGTAATGAATAGGACATCCAAGCATGACTAAAGGAAAGACAGGCCTTATCTAAGTCTGTAAAGGGAGTAGATTTTTAATGACACTTTAAACTGTGCCACTTGCCTTCAGTCACCAAACAATACCACTGTTCTCTAATGAACTTTTAACCACACACAAATTACTTGAAAGTCAGTGGAGAAATTTTTCAAAACTGGCAACATTTATAGCACTGGGACTCCAAAACTGGAGTGTCAAATCAGATTCTTATTTTGAATACTTGTAGACAACTGTCTTTAGGTCACCCCTTTTTCCCACTCCTTACATGGACAACATTTGTCCAGGGTGATGGATTCATAGTTAGTAATTAAAAAAAAAATATTTAGCATTACATGTCATTGTGCAAGAATTAACTCCGTGACAAAAGTTTCTGGCATGTTGATTTTCCTTTTAGTTTGGGAGGCTGGGGACACTTTTTAAAGTCAGGTTTCCCAGCTACAGTTACGGAAATAGAGAGACTGGCACTTAAAGTATAAACATTATGAACCAGGAAAACCATATCCCACACATTTCTATGTGGTTTGTGCACATTTCTCCAAACTCTGCTCACACAAGTATATTTCTATGTCTGTAGAAAATATTTTCTATCATTTCTGGATTATTATTATTTTTTTTTTCACCCAGAAAAGAGAGAGATGTAACTCTTGTTATTGCAAGAAAGAATGAGGCTTATATGTTTTCAAATCCTCTACCCCCATAAATAGCCTATTTTCATGTCTGTTTGAGAACTAGGGAAGAACATACATTAAGCAAGGCGTCACACAGATCTGCCAACAAAATTGTTGCTCCTGGAGTAGTCTGAGGAGTATATGGAAAGGGAGAAGATGCAGAGGAATGAAAAAAAAACAACCAATTTGACTCTTCTGTGGGGCTGTAAAATAAAGACATTAACACTAAAATTATGTTACTAGCAGAGAAATCATAGCTCAGCAATGAAAATCACAGAAGAATTGAAAATAATTCCTTTTGATTAAAGTCACAGCGTTGGTAGCGTTAAGCTCTTTGACGGGAAGAAGACCTTAAGGGCAACGTTTCCTAAGATGGCTTCCTATGTTGAACTGGTTCCTATTTTCTCCTGGTTGAAAGGGAACCTTCAATTTTCCTTCTTTTCTCCCTCCTTCTTTATGTGAAGGATTTCCTTCTCTGGGCTTGCCTGCAGGCATGTCTATCACCGGAAAGGGCTACCTCATTCTGCAGTTCAAAGCGAAAAGAGCTCATCTAAGCACGTGAAGGTCTTTCTCCCTCCCAGGCAGGGATCCAACTGCTTCTACAGTAAATGTTTATATTTGCACTCCTTGTGACTTCATGCAGCTGAGACATTTTAATGTGTCATGACTTCTGCAGGTCTCCGATATTATTGTGAAGTGACCTTATCAGATGTTTTATAGTTCTCCCTTCATTTAAGAAATTGGTGTCAATATCAATCCAAACCTTTTTCTCTTAACCACCAAATAAAAATACCTAGGTTTGCTTAGAAAGAGGATGAGAAAAATCACTCTTTCCTCCTCAACTGGTGTACTTCTCTTTGGCTTTTGGCTTACAACGACTAAAATTTTACTGACTCCTCCCTTTTTTGAAAGGCTACTTACATTTTAAATTCCACCGCACAAGAGATTTCATCAACTGCTTCTTTCTATTTATTTATTTTTCTCCTACAGGTAAGATCTCAAATGGTGTAAGATACTGCTTTCCCTGCTTCTTGGCTTACTTGAATATGCAGCAATAAATTTGCAACAAGTGATTTATATAATTCATATGAGAGAGAAGTTGATGGGAATGAAACCAGATGTGTCAGTTGTGCATTTTTAAAATAATTAGGTTTTACTTTAGTCAGAGCTATCATATTTTCTTTTACCACATTAGGAACTAAACTCTCAGATGCTATTTATGAGTCTTCACAAATGGAACAAAAAACTCAGCCATTGTGTTGGGGCCCTGAGAAGTGCTCATGCTGCCTACAGAGTGGTCTGAACAGACAATGTGCAATATGTAATGTGCACTGACTTGAATCTTGCAAAGTCACTTATGCACTTGCCAAGAGCAAAATACTGGTATATAAACACTTCGATTTTACTTGGTGCATTTTATTCTGTCATCTTGTACATTTTGTGGTCATTTGTGACTGTTTAAGCAGTGGAAAATTGTACTCATAAAGCCAAGAAAGATTTTGAAGCAAGGTTATCACAAAATCCAAGTAGATAAAGTTGGGTTGATGGAGTCATTCTAAAGATACAGTTTGCTAATAGAAGACTCAGCTAAATTTATCCCTGAAGCCTTCTGCCAATCAGACTAATGGATATCATCACGGAAATAGCGTTTTGTACATACTATTTCCCTGAGACAATTTATTCATTTTGTAATATAATTTTGCATTGAAGTATTTTGCCAGTGTTGTGTTAAAAAGCTCAGGCTTGAAAACATGTATTTTTATTACATGAAGTATTGAGCAATACTTCACCTTTTTTAAAACTTTTGCATGTTAACACAGAACTAGAATACACTGTGGAAATACAGGTACCGCAAAGACGGCTGTATGCAAAACTGAAAACAATGCCAACCTTCAATTTTATAAGTTACTGATGCTGCATACTTTCAGATTAATAATGGAAAAATAATGTGAGAGGATGGAAATGGAGGCAAATTAAAGCAGTTTTGGGGCTTCAGGTGTTTCTGGTATTCCCATGGAAGAACAATTCTGGGACCTGGTGTCCTTTCCTGTTCCTTGAAGGCACGGCAGTCACCCACCATTCCATGAGAAGCAGAGATTGGCCCTTCACCTGTCACTGTATGAAAGCAGTGTGACGAAGACTTTCTGTATTCACTTTAGTAGTTACAGTTCAGATGAAGTAGGCTGCTCCTTCCCCATGCACTTGCATTTATGCACATCATTCTACACCTCTTGATCTCAAAGAACAGAATAACAAGACACCTGGCAACTCACAAGACAATACCTGTTCTAGTGAAATTGTTAATTTTCATATTCTTAAGAGGAATGTGGTTTTATTTGCAGTTCATTCATTCTAAAACAGTATCACTACATAATAGTTCTAACGTGATGTGAAGTTAAATTGAGTTATAACTTGACAGCTGTTGAAGAAGAGTTAAACAAAATTCTTTGTTGAGAGTCTCAACTGTATAGTATTTGGGCATGCTTGTGTTGTGTGACCGCCCATGATTGATAGCCTGAGCAGCAGCACTGGTACTGATCTGTGCATTCACAGGCAGGAGCAGAGCACAGGTTCGGGTGTGCTCCTCCCGTTCCTGGCTCAGAGGCACTGTCAGGTGCATTGATGCTTTTGTGCGCCTACATCAATCCTTTCCACCTCCTGAGTCTTCAGACTGGGCTTCCTTCGATAAAAAAACCCTGCATTATCACAAGAACTGACTCCAGCTCTGCATCACACTGCACCTTTATTAAACATTGTCTGTAATTTATAGTTTAGGTTTTTATGAGGAAAAAAAGAGTTCCATCTGCTTGCTCAGAGAGAAAATAGCTCTAAATAGCAAACGAAAGTAGTGGTTTTGTAACAGCACCTCGTTACATGATGGGTAAATACTTCCCAGACCGAACAGAGCAGAAGCGTGGTTCCAGTTACATGTAATTAGTGGCAAAATCCAACAGGTGGCACAAAAGTATTTGAATTTTATATTGATTTAAATCGCACGCCGCTAGATTACCGACTAAACGACAGCCGTCGTTTCTGTAAGAAAATAAAAGGAAAGAAAAAAAGGCATGTGTGTGAAGGGGGCGCAGGAACAGGAGGCGAAAAAGGGGGTGGGGTAGGGGTGGAACTGGATGCCACTGAGTGCCGAGCATGGATGCGGACGCGGGCGGCTCCCTGCTCCGGGGGCAGCCACGGACAGCCGCTCTCGAGCCCCACTCCTTCGAGCCCCGCTCCTTCGAGCCCCGCGGAGGGGACACGGCGCTTCCCACGACCCTTTCTCCACCGCACCTCGTGTCCCGCCGTGCCGACGGGACGAGCTGCGGGCGCCGGCAGAGAGCCCGAGTGCGGGATGCCCGCAGCCTCCTGAGCAGGCCTGCGCGACTTTCCGCGCTGCCTGACGGGCAGGAAGCGAGGCGAGCGCCCTCCGCTGGCCGCCGCGGGGACGGGAGCGGGGTCCGGAGCAGCTCCGGCCGGCGCTGCCTACCTCCAGCTGGGCGCGGGGTAAGAAGGGGTCTGTGCCGCGGGGTGCGGAGAGGGGAGGATGTGGAAAGTGCGGCAGCCTTATACTCCCTTCACCCCCACAATGGGGAAGAAAGGGCCTGTCTGGACTGGCAAAGGTGAAGGCCGCCCCGTTCTCACCGGTATCATGCCTGCACCTAGCCTGGCTACAGGCTTTATGCCCCGAGTCCCTCGCTCCAAGTGTCGGTCTTGCACCATCAGCAGATCCACAAGGCTGCATCCTTGACTGCTTCTTTTTCCATCTGCACCTGTTGTGAGGTTGCCCCTTTGGTCAAGCGTCTCCTGCTTTTACTAATGTGAGAAACTGACCATCTTTCTAAGAGTATATCAATCCCTGAGTGAAGATCTTGAGCTGTAAATTATGACTGCTAGCTGGTACTAATGATGGGGTTTGTAGGGCTGAGAAGACAACAGATCTTTCTTTTTCTAATGGACTTGTACTGGAGATTTGTTTGGAAGGAGACAACATGAAGATTCCCTGACGTGTGGAAAAGAACATTATAGTGGTATGAGTTACTTGGGATAGTGAGATGCAAGCACAGCTTGGCTTTTCGCTTCTGAGCAGAGTACACTATGAACATGAATTATGGAAATTAATATTGAAATGTTAGTCTAGGTGTCATGAACAGGTTCACAACTGTGTGACTTAAGTTGCTGTCTTTGTTACTAAATTATTGTAGTGAGTCATGCAGAGCTTTACCAGTGGTTTTCATGGCAAACATGAATGTAGAAGAAATAAGGAATAGTTTAAATTCCTAGGCAGTAGGAGAGACTTAAGTGCAAGTCAAAGTTCTATTACAGAAGCTGACTGAGGTAATGAAGTTTGGTAATTGATGGAGTGAGGCAGAGAAAGAGAAGTGAAGAAAATATAAGGCTATTGTAATTAAAAAAACCCAAACAAAACAACAAAACCCAAAACAAAATCACTAGTTTGGCATAAGTGTTTACAGCAAAGTTCTGTGAGAGGCTTGGGCCTATGATAAATTAGTGCAAATTAAATTGTAATTAAACAAAGGTAGGATGAAGCCATCATCTTGTGACTTGTAATAGAGCCAACTTACAGATAGAGAAATGTCAGAATGCTTCATAGTGAAAAGATCCTGCAAAAGTGCTTGAAATGGGATCTGGTTTCCAAGGAGCAAACCAGGGATCTGTATTTCTGTGACGCCAAAGTGGAGCAAATTGTGGTAGTAAATGGCAAATGTACTGCCACTTCAGTGTGAACTCGAGAGAAACCAAACCTCACCAATAAGCAAGAAGTGCCTTAGAAGAAACTAGTTGGTAGGAAGTGAGACTGGGCAAGTACTGTGCTTGACTTAGAACAAACATCTGCAATATATGATGGGGCCCCCCAGTTTAGAAGGGACGTTGAGATGCTTGAGCGTGTCCAGAGAAGGGCGACGAGGCTGGTGAGAGGCCTTGAGCACAGCCCTACGAGGAGAGGCTGAGGGATCTGGGATTGTTTAGCCTGGAGAAGAGGAGGCTCAGGGGTGACCTTATTGCTGTCTACAACTACCTGAGGGGAGGTTGTGGCCAGGAGGAGGTTGCTCTCTTCTCTCAAGTGGCCAGCGCCAGAACAAGAGGACACAGCCTCAAGCTGCACCAGGGGAGATTTAGGCTGGAGGTGAGGAGAAAGTTCTTCACTGAGAGAGTCATTGGACACTGGAATGGGCTGCCCGGGGAGGTGGTGGAGTCGCCGTCCTTGGAGCTGTTCAAGGCAAGGTTGGATGTGGCACTTGGTGCCATGGTCTAGCCTTGAGCTCTGTGGTAAAGGGTTGGACTTGATGATCTATGAGGTCTCTTCCAACCCTGATGATACTGTGATACTCTGATACTGTGATGATACTACTGTGTTTGTAGCCCATAAAAAGTTCAGGTCTGTCTGGTAGAATACTGAGGAAAACCATTGCAGTTAATTTGTCTAAATATGCTGTTTTCCAAATTGATGAAAGGCTGGAGCTAGAGGAATTGTGTGTTTTTCTAGCAAACAGCTTGCTTAGCCAAGATCTGCTTGCGTGGCACATCAGAACTTTTGAAAGGTACTAGGCTACCTTGGTCTTGATCTGCAAGATGCCCTTACAAACTGGGCCCAAGAAAAACATGTCCAAGAGCTACTGCCAATATTTTAGTGGTAATGAAAAATTAAGGGAAAACCCCTAAACTCAGTTATTTGATCATCCATTGCAAAACAAAACAAAACAAAACAAAACAACCTGGACACAAAATCATACCTATACAGTTAATAGTCACAAGTGTTAGATATGAAAGTAATTCTCTTGTTGGAGAAATGGAAGGATATAAAATAGAAGAGTGACCTTAAAATCAGTTCTTGTCTAGGTGGTTGGAGAGCAATAAAACAGGTTTGGCTGTGAAGTGTTCTGGGATAGTGACTCTGGGCAAGGAGAAGTGTTAGTAGATGTGATAAAATTGAAAAATAAATAAAAATTATGAAATATCAAATACCAATATGCCTTAATAGCTCTAACTAGCCTCATCTGAGGCCTCTGCCCACACCCCTGCCTCTGAACCCAGAAACCCCATTTAATCTCAGGCTTAGGAGTTCAAGTATGCCTCAAGTTATGTTATTGATATGCCTCCAAAACCCCAAGGGATCTCAGACCTGTCTTGTAGGTACCTTGTCTCCTGGATAGATGCCTTTAGGTGCACTTTAGGTGAAGAGTGTACTTTATTAGTTATGTTCTGTCTTGTCTTTGTTTTCTGGACTGACTTTGGACTTGGATTGTAACCATTATCTCCAATCCTGTCTTCCTTTGCTCCTGGCTGGACTGCCTGCATAGAGTATGGACCTGGTTCATCACTTTGTCTTGTCTTGAACTGCCAGAGGCTCCTGTTAGCAGTAAGTATCCTGCTCGGTGTAGTGTGTTCAGATGTTGTGTGACTGTGCTTTGTTGTGCCTTTACACTCCTCTCATGGAGTCATCCTTAGCTTGGGCCTTGCCTTCCTTTAGAGAGCAACTGGCCCTTGCTGCTTTCTGACAAAAATATGAATCCTCCTAACTGGTTAAAATCTATTAGACTGTGATTGATAAACATTCATTTGTCCAAAACTGGGATAACTGATCCTACAGATTTGACTTCTGAATTTTGAATAAAGCTGGAAAGCAAAAATAAGGGTTGAGATAATAGGGGGATTCCAGTATGATAAATAAATGCTTAATAAGTGGCAGAGAAAAGTCTTAAAATTTCATCCATAGAAATTCCTTGCACAGATGTGGTCTAGGTGAGGCAAACTGCATGAAAGCAGTATGCTTTCAAAGTTGTTTTTTCAATGAACAAAGTTTCCTGGCTCCAGGGATAGAAATCATAATGGCAGGTAGGTGTAGTAAGTGGGAGCTCAGCAAAGAGGAGGGATTTGTTGAGTCTTGTCTTGAAACTTTCTTAATGGTGTGAAATTAGCAGAATTCCTTGAAATAGAAACAACTACCTGACAGTTTTGCCAGATAACTCTCACAAACAGCAAATACTTACAAAACAGAGGGTTGCTGCATAGCATGAAACTGTGGTTCTGGCAAAAGTACGACTAGAAAAAGAATGTGATGGGTAATGAGAAACTATTGCTCCAGGACATTGGTAGTATTTTTTAAGGGAACAAAATGCCAAGACAGATATAACAGATGGGAATAGCATAGGTGTTTTCTAAACTCTGAATTGACCAAGTATCCCCACCAGAGAAGAGGGAGTTGTTGAAGACTATTGAAGAAAAGTATAAAGAAGCATGGGTGTTCGCTATCCCTCACTCTTATTTGTAGTTTATTTCTTCAGCAAGAGTTAAGAGAGGTAGGATATAAACAGCATACAATGGGGCATTGTTGTGGAGAGCCTGTAGCCCCAAAAGCAGGCTTATTTATGCCTGCTCTGCCTCGACATGTCTCTCTGCCTGCACCAGGGGTAAACGAGCACGAAGGGACACAACAGACCAGGGCCATAAAGTCAGCTGCCCAGGACACCTGATTGTGTAAGTCCCCACATGCCCAGCTCGTGCCTGCCTGGTGCAGGGCCCACCTGATTCCCATATTTGGGATAGTCCAGGCCTGTGGCTTTTACCTAGTATGGTAGGGTTTGGCTGACTTCCAACCTGCATGGTCATTCGAGTGGCCAATGAGACCATTAACTCTCAGCCCAGATTTAATCAATAGGGGTGCACAGGCTCACATGCAGCCTTCCCCACATTACTTGCGGCTCCACCACATTGCTTGCTTGCCTGCCTGCATACGCCTGGAGAGAGCAGCCAGCAGAAGTCCGCAGCACAAGGTCAGAGACTGCCATTTCTCCTGAAACTGGAGGATTCCAGCCTCAAAGTCCACAGGCAGAGACCCTGAAGAATTGGACACTGGCAATAGGCTGTGACATAGTCCGGAGGGTGATTTCTTATTAATCTGAGTTGTGAGTAAATACTTGAATGCCTCTGTAATTTCTGTTACCTCTGCCATAAAGCAGAAAGCAGATTAGACTGTAAGACCCCATGTGGCATTAAGCCGCAGGGAAAACTCTCTCTCTGTTAATAGTTTCAATGTTTGCTAGTTATTAATAAGTTTCTGTAGGTATATATATTCCCATAATGTCTTCATAACTGTGTAAAAACGAATATTAATATTAAAGTTCAGTGGTTGGGCGTGGCGAAAGTTGAAATATTGGAAGTTAATATATATTTTTAAAAATTTATATATATATATATATATATATATATATATATATATCCTCTCACATTAATTAATTTCTCCCCTCCACTAAAATTGGTGTAGGCGTCAGAGTCCTCCTCCACGACAGGCATACATGTCTCTGTATGTATAGTACAGCATGATGACCTTGTGTTACATAGTATAAACTTCTCAAACTGGAATATCACTAATAATCTATGATAAGTGTATGGCCAAAAATCTGAAATTAAGCCTGAGTAAATCAGAGCTGCTCCAAAAGGAAGTTGTTCTCCCATTCTACGGTCAAGGAAGGGAGAATCTCTACTAAGAATGACAATGTATGCTATATAAGGATTACTAGTGCTCTGAGCACTCCCAGATGTGTGCAGTTTTACAGTTTTTAAAAATAGCTGCTTTTGTGCATGGTGAAGGAAATCTGCTTGAATATGACTTGGCACTGACATGGTTAAAAACATCTGTGTTGGCTTCCTTGAGACTCAGAATGGATTCTTGCATGCATGGACTTGGATTGTCTTGAAACAAACAAGAAAGGGTGACTAAATCAATGGCTTATACAGCAAATCTGAGCTTTTTATAAAGAGAAGCAAACGTGCCACTATAAATTAAGTTTAAGGAGTATTTTAACTTTTTAGAAGTATGAGGATTTTCTATGGCTAAGATACTGTGTGCATTTGGTTTCTCAGAGTCAACAATCCTGATGGTCTGATCCTTGACCATCTGGAAAATCTGCAGTGACAATGTTGTGATCAGAGATGTCATGCTGCTGAATCTAAGCTGCACTAGACAATGGGTTTCTCAAAGTTGGAGAGAGGGAACTGCCAGGTGTGTCTCAAAGTTGGAGAGAGAGAACTGACTTTGATTTTCATGGATATATATTCTTTGAGTGTCTGCATAGTTGCAGGTTATGTAGATACAAATAGGATCTGTTTATTTTAATTACTGGTGGGCATGGCTGTGGCAACACAGAATAGTTGAAAAATTCAAATGAAACTATTGATGAACCTAAACTAAGATGTAAGTACCAAAACTGAGAGAAGATATATAAAGCCAGTGTACATGAGATGGCTGGCTGAAAATTAATACAGGTTTGGCTGAAAACTAATATAAGTTTGACCACAAATGGTGATCAAGTACTACAATGTACATAAAGACTGAAATAAGGGAAAATTCTTAGAACAGAGATACCAGAAGATGCATATTTAAAAGAAAAAAAAAGGAAGGTACACCTTTCATGATTCATGAGGCTTCTTGATAGAATCATACAGCTTGTATTTTAAGTTTAAATAGTTGCTTAAAGAACTAGGAACTAGTGATTCATTAGTATGTTCATTGGTGTAATGGAAAAGGACTTTCCAAGGCTACATCATGTGTCTTGGGTTCAAATTTAAATTCCCAGAGACTCTAATAAATTTGATAGAAACAATAACAATTTGTGGAATGCACTCCCCTCTTCCCCCTCCTTTCCCAAAGAGAAGGATTAGATATAGGGAGAGAGAGAGGTAAGCACACCCAAATAAATCAATCTCACTCAATTTGGAAGTTAAAAGGAAAAGTTTTAACAATAACTTAGAGGGGTATCTGAGGTAGGGAAGTTTACAAAGGATAGGGATGGAAAAAATAGCAAAATACAAAATGTATAAATACAACCCGAGTTGTGTGATGGTGGCTTTGTCTGCCTCATGTCTGCCACATGGTGAAAGCAGCTGGTAATGGTGGTATGATCGATGCAGGGAGATATGTGCAGAGTGAAGTGTGTGGCGAGAGAAAGAGAGAGGACAGGAAGTCCCCCTCATTTTATAGGACAGGAAGTGGGGGGAGGAGTGGGCTAACCATCACCTGGTGGCGTGACCCACCCCTGGGGAGGGGTCAAGACCCCTAGGGTCAGGTTCAGGGTTACTCTTCCTGGAGGGTTAACCCTATACAGTCATGGTTCAGGATTACCAGACTTCTATCTACCTCCTACATAGCCATGGCAGTAGATCATGTGAATCATGATTGATCAGTGGCTTTCTCTGAGTAAATGTGATCTGAAATGTAATGTGCTTTTTATTAGGCTGCTTATTCCTTGAGCTTAATGAGAACAAATTTCACCCATTTTGGTCCTTAGAAAATGTGGTGCATAGTCCTGTTAAAGGTATTTTAAGCAGACACAGAAGAACCAGTTTACAGTCCTATAGGCAAAGTATCTTGTCCACAGGATCATTCATTCAGAATGAATAATTTGTTAAATAATTAATAATTCTATATAGAACCAAATTGTCCATTGTCCAAAATACCACATCTGTTTCTCTTGACTGACAATAACAAGACTAAAACCTGCACTGGAGTAAAATCCTAGTGGCTGTCTAAGGATCATAAGATTCTAGTTTGGTTGGTAAAGATTGCAAAGATTATCAGGCAAGTAACTAGATGAGTGAGATGGTGTTTTTGTGGATTATTGGGGTGGGTGGGTTTTGTTAGTTTTTGGGTTTTTTTTTATCCATTCCATATGTAGACTTGAGCTGCTCAGTAAAGCATCCTGGATGTAGTCAGTCTTGTCAGATGAGATGAAAGCTGATGATAGCAGAGCTGAAGGCTGAATCCATTTGTTTCTAGTCTAGTGAGTAAAATCTGACCTCATGGGAAGTCTTTCCAAAAAGAGAGTTTAAGGAGATTTAGCAAGTATCACTGTATATGGGAACAATGATAGACATGTTGCATGGTGGATCAGCATTTTACTGGCTCCCAGCTTCTGTTTTATGTGTATGATTTAATTGGGAATAATTTGATGAGGCAGGAATTGTAAAAATATAGTTATTCTTATTTTCCAGAAAGCCCCACCCCAAAACTATATACAAAACTAGTCAAATTTTATTTACAGGTTCTAATTCAGTTGAGAATTTTTACAAGCATGCTCATGGGCAATTTTGATAATTTAGGAAATTCAGAAAATGGAAAAGGCTAAGCCACAAGATAGTTTTACCCCTCTTAGAAATCAGAGGCAGAGCAGAGAGCCCTAGGGAAAGGCTGAGAGATTTATTCATGAGGGCGGAGTAGCAGTTTGGAGACAGTCCCTGGATGCCCTTCATGGCAGCCTCTGCCAACTACAAGTTATAATCCAGTTGTGGAACCACATGGCATAAGTTCAATGCGAATAGAATCTGCCAAAGTCAGAGTGTCTCCAGATACAGCTTCCACAAGGTAAATCTCATGAAATGGCACTGCCTTAGCAGCGCAGAGAAGAGCTGCACTGCTGGCATGTCCATGCAAACAGCAGCAGTTTACAGCAGATGCAGCATCCTTTCAGCTCAGGGAAGGGAGGGAGCAGGAAGCCAGGGTATGCCGGTCCGAGGAGAAATGGGGTCTGGGTGCCGCAGACATATCTCTCAAATGAACCTAATGGACTTGATGGACTTGTGTGCACTTTCTGGCCACTCTATTTAGATCTTTCCTAGATTATGTGTCCAGTGCCAATTTATACTGGGCACAAAGAATCCAGCCAATCACAATCCCAGATTCCAGTGTGGCCTTTCCCATGAGTGAGTACACTTGTGGAAGTGGGAGGAAAAGGATGCCTTTTGCTGTTCCCTGGTCAAGCCTGCAAGGGGGAGGGGAAAGCAGTTTCATGCCTTTGTCTTCCCCCATTCAAACCTCTGCTAATGGAGGTGGTGGAAGGGAATTTGGAGAGCCCCACAACAGTGTAGGAGAGGGTCCTTCAGAAAGAGACCTCAAAATTGACAGAGAATGGTAGGGTTTGGAAGAGAGCTCTGAAGATTGTGTAGTCCAGGCCTCCTGCTAAAGCATCCAGGTTTTGAGTATCTCCAAGAGATGGAGAGACCACAGCCTCTCTGGACAGCCTATTCCAGTGTTCTGCCACCCGCAAAGGAAAGAAGTCTTTCCTTATGTTCAGATGGAACACACAAGAACCATGTTCTAGTTTGTGCTCACTGCTGTTCATCCTGTCAGTAGGCATCACTGAAAAGAATCTGTCCCTATTCTCTTCAGATCTACCCTTTAGATATTTACAGCCATTGATATGATCTTTTCTCAGTCTTCTCTTCTCCAGGCTAAATGGCCTCAGGTCTCTTAGCCTTTCTTTGTGGGAGAGATGCATTGTCCCTTTTATCATCTTCATAGTCCTCTGCTAGACTCTCTTCAATAGTTCCTTTCCTGTCTTGAACTGAGAAGCTTAGAACTGGATATAGTAATCCAGATGTGGCTTTAACAGAGCGGACTAGAGGGGGAGGAGGAAATCCTTTGACCCGCTGGTCACGCTCTTTCTGATGCACCCCAAGATGCCATCATGATTCTCGACCATGTGAGCATATTGCTGGCTCATGTTTAATTTGTTATTCACCAGAACTCCAAGATCCTTTTCCACAGAGATGCTCCCCACATGCCAAGTCCAGAGCTTAGATTTGTAGAATTTTTAAGTTTATCATTACTGAACCTCTTTAATATTAGTGAACCCCTAACCTGTATTGGTGCGTGAGGCTATTCCTCTCTAGGTACAGAACCCTACACTTGACCTTGTTGGATTTAATGAGGTTCCTTTCCAACCAGGTATTCTCAGTGACAAGGGGGGCGGGGAGGGGGGGCAGGGAGGAGAAAACAGGACAGCTATAAGGATTGGAGTTCATGTGATCTGCTGAATGGGGATTTTCATTAATGATCTGTAGAATCAAATCTCTCATAGTAGAGGAATTAGAGGACTTTAACTGTCTGAGTTGCTTTTGTGAAAGAAATATAGCAAGACACAGATTATTTAACAGATCTTTGATATGTACTTATAATGTTCTTGATACAAACTTTGGGAGAAAAACAGTAGAAAGGAAAGTATTTTAGATTTTATTTTTTATTTTGGCAGTGAACTAAGAGTGTTTAAGCAGAAGACAAGATAGGTGATGGTCATCAGGAGGTGGTACGTATGAGATCACAATTGCTTTTCGGTTTCAAACAACATGACATGGCCTGATGGAGTTGCTTAAAGTCATGACAGCATCACCACTGAAAGGCCAATGTGCACACTGCACTCTCCAAGTTCTGGAGGCACCGTCCCTGCCCTGCAGGAGGTCATGGGGGAACGGCAACTTCCCTGTGACTCTGTGTGAGCAGCATGACCAAGGGCTCCAGTTGGCACTGCTCCATCAGCTCTGCATCACCTGCACTGCTCTGCTTCTGCCAACGATGTGGAGGGCCCTTGTTTTCTAAGTGTGTGTCTGCCACCAAGAGCTTGAGACGATTCCTATGATAATTCTGTGAGCTGCATTGGGGAGTGGTGATATCCTTTCCTGTACTCTTCAACTCTCTCTTTCTCTCTCTCTCTCATTCTCTATCTCCCTCTCTTTCTCTCTCTACTTTTCCCTATTCTTTTCCTTCCCATTTTCCTTCTTCTCTGCTCCAGTCTAATCAAACTCAATTCATCATCTGTTTGGTATGGTTCACCTTCATTTACTCAAAGGGAATTATTTGAATTTTAGCATGACTCCCAGCTACTGACCAGAGTTGGCACAGGATAACTGCATTGTGACAGTAACCTAGAAGAACTACTGGCAAAACAGGAGCTGGGGATTTTAGAGATATAGTCTTCAGTAAATTCAAACATCTGCAAGATAAAATTTTCCATGAAACTTAGTCTGAGAGACAAGAGAACCAAAGAGGAACAGGGATTCCTTAAAAACCTACATAGTAAGGACATAATGTCATTTTCTATATTTGCATGAAAAATAAGAAACATACTAAGATAGTAGCTTTTTAAAATCAATAAGTCTTCATTTACCTCAGATGAAAGAAGGATGCAGAGAGGAAGTGAAAAGATCATGTTACTCTGAGAAACAATGACAAAATCAGGAAGGTAATTGCACAAAATAGGAAATAAGTTGCACACATCATAAGAAATAATTGTTTGTGTGCTGCAAAGGGGAGAAATGTGGTTTCTCTTGACCTAGGAGGTAATTTTTTGAGAAAAATATGTGCATGTAATTATGATCTGAAGACCTCTGTGCGGAAATGTGTAGATACTCAGCATATATTGCTACATGACTGTTATTATGGATGTACAGTGCATGTGCATATTCTGAAAGCCACTTCTATGTGTCTCCATCCTGAAGCAATGGATTTAGCATCAGAAGCTGGTTTGTTTGGTCATCAGGCTGTAGTTGCACATACTATCTGGTAAGGCCTCCCAGAGATGATTCTATTATCTGCAGAGTGTTGGAGAATAAACATTTTATGAGTCCAGCCATTACTGCGTGGCTCCTTGTGTTTTGAGAGAAGTGCTGAAATTGCTTTTTTGTCTTTGACAGTGCAAAACTACTTTGTGCATGATAAGAATCTAGGATTGCTTTTTTTTTTATTTATTTAATGAACTAAAGATTAAATAGCAATTAATACAGTAATTACTGACACAGGAACCTAATAATATGATTGTGAAAAGTGTCATGCTATCTTAGAGTGAAAATAACTCTTAGGTGACCAAATACACACTGCTGATGCTAGATTTCGCCTTGTTTCTTCCACCTCAGCCTTCTCTTGTGTGTATTTCTGTTTCATTCCATTCTTGTCCTGGCAAAAGTTCTAATGTAGCAGTAGTCCAAGGTGGATCTGTGTAGCAACCTGATGGAAAAGTAACTTCGTAGGTAAAAAGGTGAAATTAGATCCTGACCTGACTCACATTACAGTTGTATTAACTCTTGAACAAGGTGGGTTATATGGATGCATGGGAGAGGATAAGACAGGTAGGCAGGACTTCCCACTTGGCAGCAGGCCACCCTTAGTTTCTGCCTTCAGAAATGGAGTGACCTCTTTAAGTGAGATCATAAAGAGCACTTTTTTTCTGTTATTCCAACTGATGACAGATGTAAAATTGTCTCTGAAAACAGGCTGCAGAAATGGACATTCTCTCTTTGAGGATAAAATATAGCTCAAATAAATATTTATTAGTGATTGATGTACCTGGTTTTGTCTTCTTGGAAGTATCAAGATCTAAAATAACAATTCATTCATCATGCATAAATATAAATTATGTGATGTTATTTCCTGGCTATATACATCATGTGTTAATATAGAAAGCTTTCTGTGGAGCAGTTTGCAAAAGAAATTCTAGTTGGTAAAATATTTCATCAATATTGGATGTACTTGCTGAACAGATTTTGTGAGAAATCAGAATTCTAGACCAGGATAAGATTGAGGAGCTATGGATCACCAGGACTTGTTCAGCAGAGACCACATTGCAATAAAAATTCAAGCAATCAGTTCCAGAGAATGAAAATAGAAGCATATTTTAGCTGCAGTGAATGTTCCATTCTATGCTTTAGTTATATCATAACCACCACTCTATCAAAAATCCCTGTTGATTTTCTTTGGGAATGCAGCCAAAAGATGGAACGCGATTCTAGGTTCTTGGGGACTACTCTGTTGTCTTGCATATTGTAAAACTCATTGTGTTAAGAAAATGAAGTGTTTGTTAAATTATGCAAACCAGATTGATACAGACTGTATACAACCCAAGATACTGATAAATATATCCATACTTTTACAGAATGCAGTGTTTGCTGTCCCCCACTTTATTTTCCTCAAACAATCATAAGTGTCAGCAGATTCAGTTCATAACACTTTGAGTGTGATTAAAATGGAAAGAACCAAGGCATGAGTTTAGTGGCATTGCTTTCCAAACCAGGAAAAGTGATGATATTTGGCAACATGGTATTGATGGTTTTAACAAAGCATCTATTCATGTGTTTTTTGCTTGTAGTTTCAACCGCTGCACTGTGTTCCGTGATGCAAAAGTCGAATGGTTATGGTGATAGGAATACTTTACAAAATAAGTATTATTATACTGGTTTGTTTTAATAAAAGTATTATTTGTGCAATAAGGCATGAAATCTGAGCTCTTTAAGTAGGCTGTGTATACAAGCCATTCAAATATTGTTTACAGCATAGTTTATGCCCCTGATTAAGACTTCTGCTGTAAACCAGAGTTCTTCATCAAGGTACCTTCATGAATCCTTACATGGATTTCCAGGCTTACAAGAGAGTGCCAGGATTTGTTAAAGCTCTACAGCAAAAGAGAATGTGAAATAGCTTATCTTTTCTTTAAAAATATTCAAAATTGCATAAATTGGTGTTCAGGTAATCCAAAGAGTTACTTACAGATCCACTGTATCTGAAATGAGTACTCAGATGTGGCACAGCCTGTTCACTGCACTGCAAAATATGCCAATGTCAGCATTCCAGCATGGATATGTAATTGCCATTACAAAATATAGAGGTTACCTTAAACTTGACTACTTTGCATGACATTGTACTGATTCCAAGACCTACCTGAAAGGTTGAAATCCAGATGTCTTCCTAAACCTGTAGGCTTCCTAAGGCTGCATCTGTCTGCCATTGCCTGATGAAATTGAAAGGGGAGATTTTTCCTATCTTTTCATCCTCTGGAAGATGTTTTCATCACCGAGAAAACTTCTGCACTTGCTTCTCTTGCTTTACCCTCTGGCTGATTGTGCCTTGAGTGTATAATCAGATGGCACCAATGTTGAGGTCTGTCAGCACTTTGATGGACCACTGGTGGAATGGAGTATTTAGGAGGTGTAAGCCTCCTGAAATTCTTGAAGATATACACAGTTTGTCTCAGCATTAGGTTAGGGAATATTCTTGTTGATGACTTCAGGCATGTATTATGTCCTTTGGCAAGGGTGTGCTACTTTTAAGAGCTGCTGCCTGAAGGTTACTACTAAGAGAGCAAATTGTGGCAAATTACTTTCTCAGCAGTATGATTTGAAGCATACATTTGGGGTGAAAGGTGATTCTGAAAGTTGCTGAATTTTTAAGATCCCCATGATTTGCACACCTTTATTTCCATGTGGAGCCACACCTAGTGTGAGCTGGCCTGCTCTGTTCCTCTTTGGGTTTATGGAATGGCAGAAAAGCTGCTAGGCCTATCTTCATGCAAATATGAGGACCTGAGAAACTGTGTTACAAGTCAAAGCTCAACCTTTTGAGACTTTTTCCACATTTCAACAATATTGTCCTGTGATGAAGAAACAAAGTGGGAGCTTGTGGTCTCTTCCTTATTTTATCTGTTGATGTTACTGTGAAGAAGTTTTACTCTTTCTCAGTCAAGAGTGCGTTGAATTTTTTGTACTTTTTCTTTATTCATGATAGTTTCTGTTCTCTATTCATGGTGATAACCGCTGATTTTAATAGTCATCAAAATACTAATTCAGCTTTTGGCCCAGTTCAGCCTATCATTGGTATTTGTTCAGACTGACCAAGTAATGATCTGCTTGGGGATTTGTTTTTGTTTGTGTGTTTGTTTTTTTGTTTTTTTCTTTACTTTGGTGTACTGTGCCAGGCAAAAAAACTTGGCAAGTCCCATTCAATTTCCATTGAGTTGGGGAGGTTAGATGACCCTGATAATCCTCACTGCAGTTTTTGACTCTTTGCTTGTAGCTAGTAGCCTACTTAGTGATGATTCTTAATTTAATCAGATCTAAAGTTTTCTCCAGGAGTCTGGAATACAGATTCCTAGTTATCCTACTACTTTGATTTAAAGGTATTTTAGTGTCTGAATTCCTCAGTTAATCTGAGTTCCCTGAAGAGCTCCCTAGATGTAATGAAATCTACCCTTTTGAAATTAATAATTGAGTTATGAAACTATTATTTTAGCCTTTGAATTTAATTTAATTTAACTCAGCTCTCAATTACAAAGCATTTACATTTTCACTACATGACAAAATAAAATTGAAATAATTTAAAGTTTTGTTGTCTTTGTCTATGTTACACAGGCTTGTTGGTTGTAACATCCAAGGATGGGTTGTCTCCATTCGCATTGCAAACTGTAACTACAGTCTACAGTTAGTCCTGATCTTTGTGAGGAAGTTTGTCTTCTTTCACAATAGATAGTGTCACAGCAGCTAATAGTATTTTTGTTTCCAATGATTTTACAGTGGTCTTTATCCGTATTTATATATAATCATCTTGATTCCAGCAGAAACTCTTTTATCTTTAAAAACTGAGCTTCTATTAAACCTATGCTTTACTTCATAATACCTTATAGCTTGTTGCATATCCCACTGCTTTCATTTTTAATGTCATCTTTCCTTGATACTATCAGTCCTCTGTATCTGTACTCCATTTCTAAATTCTGTGTTACCAAGCTTCTGTTTCCTTCTTAACATTCATTTTTTCATCCTGTAAGTGTGTTTAAATATTTTCTATTGTGCTGAGAGAGCTCCTGAGAGTTTTTCACGTATCATAGTTATTTCTTTCTCTGTTGCTTTTGTAGAGCTGACTCAGGAATGTCATTTCCTGTTATCTGATTGATGTTCACAGTCTTAATTCTTTTTTTTTACCATATGTTCTCTGCTACCACAGTTTTTTTTTAAATCCATGTCTGAATTCTCATTTATCCTACATTTTGTCTTTCCACTAGTGTTTTGAGATCTATCATTTCACAGTTTAAAACTGTTGTTGCCACTTGTGTTGGCTGTAATCCCAGGTAGTTATTTCCTTGGGCATTCAAGTCAAATTTACCTCTTGAAAAATTACTTCCTTCAGTAAATGCATCTTGACAGTTAAAGACTACAAAAGTTACCCTATACCACTCATCCTTTAGCTATTGGTTACTTTAATCTCTTCTTAGGCTTTTATTCCTTCTCTGGAGACTTATGCCCCTGAAGTCCTATTTGTTTGCAAGTATTACCTGAAGCAGCTAGTTTCAGTGAAAATTGGGCAGTATTGGTTCGAGGCCTTTATAATTGCTTTCCAGGTTCCTTGTCCTGCTTTTCAGTTGCAGATTCACTGGCCAGTTGCACCTAACAGATGTGATTCCATATTGGCTTTTCAGTTCCCTTTCATGACTAGTCTAACAGTGATAAGTAGGCTGTGCTTGCACAGATCTGCCTCCATGTGGTGCTGTGAATCTCCAGCACTCTCCTCTGTGTGCCATATTTGTTCATATTTAAATGTCTTTTCCATTTTCTTTCCTTGGTTCTGTGTGCTGACCTGGTTTGCCTTCAGTTTCTAGTGCCTGATAGCCTCATCTTATTTCAGAGCTAGCATCCATTTTCTTCCTTCTTGCTGCCCTTATGTTTTATTTTTATTCTCTAGGGCATCAAATCTCCTTCTCAGTTCTGTTTCATATTCCCAAGTTAGCCTGGTCCTTTGAGTTCTTACGTTTTTCTTCCATGAGCAGCTATCCTCAATTAGCAGTGCTTTTCACCTCCTCTTGTTGAGGTATACATCCTTTTTTTTTTCTTTTTCCTTTTTTGTTTGTTTATTGAAATAACTTAGAATGTCAATTGAGTTCAGATTACCTGCTGTTCTCAAAGGTGACATAATCACCCATGCTACTTGTGTCTTTGTTGTGGTAGGCCTGATAGGCCCAAATAGGCTTATACATGTCCTGCCTTACCTAGGCATGGTTTTCTGCTCCACCAGAGAGGCAAGTGCAGGAAACGGACACAAAAGGACCTGGAGCCACAGAGTCTGGCCTGCCCAGGGTCCTGTGGTGTAAGGTACACACACTTAGCTTGTGCCTGCCTCGTGCAAGGCCTGTGCTTTTCCCAAATTAGGGAAAAGTGAGCCTGTGACTTTGCCTAATATGGCATGGTTTGGCTAACTGCCATCCTGATTGGCTATTCTGTGTCCAAAGGGCAATTAATCTCAGCCCACATTGATAAAAAGAGATAGGCAGGTGAACAATGTGCTTTTGCTTCCCTGCTTTGCTTCCCTGCTCTTTGCCTGCTTCCCTCTCTCTGCTGTGCCCAGCCCTGCTGCTCTTGCACACTGCCTTATTTCTTGCCTGCTGAACTCCACTGCTGCGAGTTACCAGGAGCAGACCCTGGATGCCTGCATGTGATCAGCCTGCGTGGCCAGTGTGACATCGTGCTGAGACTGCATGACATCTGCCTCTGCACCTGAAGGTCCTGCCTAGAATTCCTGGACATATATACAGATTGTCCAGAAGAAGCCAGAAGACAAGGTCAGAGATTGTCTGTATCCTTTCCCCAGAAGCTGGGAAGATTCAAGCCTCAATGTCCAACAAGACAGAATCCCCTGAAAGCATTTGGGCATTGTCTGGACTGTGGCTAGCCCCCATGAGTGGGTACTAATTATAATCTGTGAGTAAATGCTCAATGCCTCTTCGTAATTCTCTATTGTCTTCTGCCATAGTGAAGAAAGAGCTCCTTGAGCCCACCTACTGGGCAAACGGTGTATTGGCTGCAAGTGAATTTGACCTCAGGAATAGACTGTTCCAGTTCAATTAATGTTTATATATTTTGCTGTTTATATTAGATGTAGATATTATCCATAGAATGTTTCCATAACCGTGTAAGAGCCAAAATATTATTAAAAGCAATGGTTGGGGGCGGAGAGAATTCTGAATAGCAAAATTAATGAACAATATTAACTTGGGAAAATATCATCTTGCATCAATTAATTTCCCCTCCGCAACAGTCTTGAAACTTCATGATTTCTCTTGTTAAAGATATTACATCTTGTGTATGTTATTGTACTGTTTACTGAGGCAGAATTGAGATCACACTGTGCCTCCTTTGCTGCACAAAAAAAAATGTTTAATATATTTATAAGACTATAGGATAATCTCTTTTGTTCTGTACTATATAGAAATAGTAACTTACAATGAAAAGTCTCAATGGCATGTTTAAAAATGTATATTTTTAGGAATTGTGACTGTACTTTGGAACTAAATATAGACTTTTACTAATCTGAGTAGAGCTGCAGTCCCACGTTTCACAGCACAAATATGTTTTGTGAAAAGAAGGAGCAGTTTCAACAAGAGTCATAAAATTGTGTTGATTGTAATAGATCTTTCAGATCATCAAGTCTGCTAACCTAGTGTTGTGGAGGCAGGAATTAATGTGTGCCCGAGTCGGGAATTTTATACAAAATAGTTATTTTATTTTCCCAAAAACCCATCCCCAAAACTATATATACAAAGATTAATTTAGTTTAATTAGCAGATTCAGTTGTATGAGAATTACCTACAGGGATACCATCAATAATCTGACTATTTTGGAAGTCAGAAGTTGGAAAAGGCTTTAGCTATTAATTAATAGCGGGTTTCTTACTAATAAAGTGAGCCAAAATAACTCACGATCAGGCTGGCTTCCTGGTGAGATTTGTCTCTCTCATTCTCCTGCAGAAGCTGTGGGAGAGTCGTTAAGAGGTATTCAGCTCTTACAAAGGTGTCAATGGGGAAGCAATCCTTTGAAGCTTTCTGTATTCACCTTAGGCGAGTGGGGAGGTGGGGAGTCTCAGGCAGACACCAACGTCCAAGGCAGGGACGGACTTCAAGGCGGGAACCCCCAAAGGTGGGAAGACCCCAATATTTATAACCTTCGCTAGACAAAGGGCAGAGTTACCACACCTTAGGCGCGAAAGCGCACAGCCAATCATAGCCTGATTCCAGTGCGGGCACTGCACGGGGCACTCCTCGTGCGGGCAGGACCCCTTTGCTCACCCCCTTCATGGCTGCAGGGCAGGCGAGGGTGGGGGGGAAACCAGGCAGCTTTCCCTCTTCCCCCGAAGTCCGGGCAGGAGAGGAATTTAGGGGTACAGGACTCCGGGACACCTAGCACTACCAAGTCATTGTGTCCCTCAGCACCACATCTACATGTTTTAAATACCTTCAGGGATGATGACTACACCACTTCTCTTGGCAGCTTGTTCCAGGAAGAAATTTTTCCTAATGTTGAATCTAAATCTCCTGTGGCACAACATGAGGCCATGTCGTTTTGTGCTATTGCTTGTTGCTTGAGAGAAGAGACCAACCCCCACCTCACTACAGCCTCCTTTCAGGCAGTTGTAGAGTGTAAGGTCTCCCCTCAGCATTTTTCTTTCCTCTGAACTGAACAAAACCAGTTACCTTAGCAGCTTCTCATAAGAATTGTGCTCTAGACTGTTCACCAATGTTGTCCTTCTTTAAACATACTCCAGCACCTTAACAACCTTCTTGTAGTGAGGGGTCCAAACCTGAACGCAGTATTTGAGGTGGGGCCTCAGCAGTGCTGAGTACAGGGTGACAATCACTTCCCTGGTCCTGCTGGTCACTCTATTTCTAATACAAGCCAAGATATTGTTGGCCTCCTTGGTCACCTGAGCACACTGCTAGCTCATAGTCAGGCAACTATCCACCACTTCTCTCAGATCCTTTTCTGATGGGCAGCTTTCCAGTCACACTTCCCCAGGCTTGTAGTGTTGCATAGCATTGTTGTGACTTAAGATCAGGACCCAGCACTTGACCTTGTTGAACCTGTTACCACTGCCTCGGACCATTGATCCAACCTGTCCAGATCCCTCTGCAGAGAATTCCTCGCCTTCAGCAGATCAACAGTCCTGCCTAGCTTGGTGTTGTCTGCAGAGAAGCTCCATGTCTACAGTGATGGGAGAATTGTCTCTAAACCAGAAAGAGAAGGACCTCCTGTGAGCACAGCTTGAGTACAGGCTGGGTAAATGGACAGTGAGGTAGACTGAACACTGTCTAAAGAGCTGAGTTCAAAGGGTTCTCAGCAGAGGCACTAATTTCAGCTGGATGTGGATCAATACTGGTGTATCCCAGGGGTTCATTCCTTCAGATCTCAGTATTCTGAGTTTCATCACCAGGGTAGAGCATGAAGGAAATCCACTCACCTCGTTAGGTTTCTTTGGTGAAAACTCACACATTTTCTGAACATACTGAGTAAACTAGATCCCACAGGTGTGAAACCATTTATTTATTGTGTTCTGTAGTCTAGATGTGTGCTGTAAATCAGGTTTGAGGACTGGATTGGGATTTTTGAGGACTTCTTCAGGAACTTGAGAATTTATAGAACCTGTAGAATGTTTTGTGGTCTGAAGATTTGAAAATGGCATAGTGCCACAATGCTGAATTATGCATGATTATACAGGGAGCCTGAACCAGGATCCATGGGTCAGCTGGTTCTGTGATGAAGTAAAATCTCTCTGTGTTTTTAACCATTTTGAATCTAATGCTGTTGAATTTTATGTGTTACTAATCATAGGTGATTTTTTAAATTACAAGTTATCCTAGTAGCGGTACTTTGTGGCCAACTCATCTCTTTAGCAGTGATTTGGTGTTGTAGGTTTTTTTGGTATCATTTGCTGTAAAACTGGTTTCACATCATTATAAATCAGTTCAAAACCCCTTCCAATTTTTCAAAACAATCATGAAACCTAGTATACCATAATCAAATAGAGTCTTTAAAATAACTGTAGTTAGTTGTTTCCCAGATGTCCAAAACTAATAGGTTGGACTTCTACCACTTTGCCGTTCTTTATTTGAAAATTATTTGTTTCTCTTTGCCTCAATGTTATTTCTTATATCCTTTGCTGACAAGAGCACCCTAAAATACTTCAATGTAGAGATTGCTGGTTGTTCAATAGATGCAGAGATTCGTAGAGACTACCACATGGGCAGCTGCTGCTGATGGAGGTAACACTGGCGCATCAGTCGAACAGAGGTTCTGTTCTATAGGGCCTGATGAGTGAAGTGTTAAAGAGTGAGGAAGAAATTCCCATATTTGCCTGGGAAAAAAGGAAAAGGTGTTAAGGATATATGGGTTCTAGATCCCTTACTTGGTGGCTTCTGGTAGATGTTCACTGAATATCTATGTGATTCAAGTGCAGTTTTTCCCTCCAAGGTGTGAGGCTGTGTACCTGTGTCACAGTTTGTGCAGCAGACTCGTGATGGTTCGTTACTGTGATCTCACAGTGCAAAAAAACCTCAGGATGGTCATGCCAGGAGATTCACTTCAATCAACAGCAAAACTTTGTTGTTTGCCCATAGAATGGCACATGATAGGTAGAAAAAAGTGAGAGAAGAATAAAGTGAAGAGAGAAAAAAGAAAGAGGTTTGTAGCTAACACAAATACTGGACCTTCCAGTCCTTTGTTGATCCTGGTGGGAAAGCTCTCCAAGTCTTGTTGCTAGGGAGACATCTTTTATAATCAGTTTCACACCTGCTGATGTCCAAACTCCACTTCTTTCTGATCTTTGTGCTCCTCATGAGCAAGGCTTCCATGCATGCCCAAGGAGGAGTGTCTGAGGTGTGATCTGGGCCCAGAGAATCATATAGAGGCTTATCCTAGATGTGGCCTGCCTTGGAGGCATGTAACTGTGACCTGGAGGTGTGTTTTCATATTATGATGACATTTTAATGAGCAAAGGTTCACAGTTCCCTTAGCAACACCAGGGCTTCAATCCCTTTTGACAGCAGTTATGATTTTTCATTCCAAAGGATAGTGAAACTATCTGTCATGCTTGATGTGTCCAGACTCTTGGTACCAGGTAGGCCTCTTCCCATAGGACCTGCACCTGCACATCCATGGAGACTGCATTCCATTGTACAGGCGCAATGGCTTCATGAGAAATTCGTATACGGAGCAGGCTGCTGCAAATTCATACTAAGATGTTAGCCTGACTACTAGTCCAAGTTTTGGGGTGTGGGAGTCCTGATTCCTGATAACAAGGTTGAGACAGAGAATGCTGTTTGGACTGCCTCTTACACCCAGTTTCGTGGGGACAGTGCTAGTCACTGTGGATACCTGTGACTCTGGAAGAAACTCTCGCAAGAGCCAGCTGTAGCTGGCACAGGCTGCACAAGTGCAGGGTACACAGTGCTGAGACTGAAAGAAGCAAACCTCTGTTGTATCTCTGTACTCTGGTTTTGAGACAGGACTTGACATGGAAAGTAAAATGTACAAGGTATACTTGTTTGGTTTTCTATTGTCTTTTGTTTGGTTTTCTATTGTCTTTTGTTTCCCCCCTTCCAAGGCCCTGCAGTTACAAAGTGAGGCCCTGTTGCTATGTCTTCAATACATTTCAGTACTCACAATACTTTGTATACTTACTAAGGGTAAGTGGGACCATTGTTAGTACTGAAATCTATGGAAAATGTAGAAACAGGGTTTCGCTTTGTAACTCTAGGGCCTTGGAAGGGGGGAGGGGGAAAAAGAGAATAGAAAACCAGCAAGTGAGTAGTTTAGGGTATTTAATAGTCTCTAACTAAGTGATTCTAGAATAAGACTTGTACTATGTGGTAAATAAAACTTACATTTGAGTTAAAATTGTCAAGATGAAATAGCACACCAAATGCATGGAGCTTTATTATAGGCAGAAGTAAAACTTCTCCAGCTGTAATAGTTGTCACTAAAAGTCTCCAATATATTCTAATAACTCTATATTGCCTGTTTGTGTGGTGAGGAGAAGCCTTAAAATACCAAAAGTATGCTATGGTTAAAGAACATGAGTAAAGATGCAATAAGTAAATAAAATTTCTGAAAATGAGAAAATATAGATGAAAAATGGATCTTTTTTATCTATGTATGTACATGCATTTGATGGGAAAAAATGCTGATGGATCTTTCTCAGGTTTAGTTATTGATGGATGAGATATCTGAGCAAATGGACAAAAAGGACAAGAATAAATCTTCAAACAGACATGACGTTCACTCAAGAGCTTAAAGAAACATGGAGATGGAGCAGCTATATGAGTGAGATATGTGCCCAGTCACTTAAATCTATCTTGGTATCAAAGATGGCTAATTGATACTAGTTTTTAGAAGAGTATCTCCAGGGAATATCTAGAGAACTACATGCCAGTAAATTCAGTGCCAGGTAAGCTGGAACCTGTGTCTCTGGTGAGACGCTGGAACAGGTTGCCCAGGGAGGTGGTGGAAACCCCATCCCTGGTAGTTTTTAAGGCCAGGCTGGATGAGGCTCTGAGCAACCTGATCTAGTGTGGGATGTCCCTGCCCATGGCAGGGGATTGAAGCTAGGTCCTTGAGTTCACACAATCACAGATTCACAGAATCAAGGAATTAACCAGGTTGGAAAAGATCTTTAGGATCACTGAGTCCAACCTATCATCTAACTCTTCTAATTAACTAAATCACAGCACTGAATGCCTCATTCAGCCTCCTTTCAAACACCTTCAGGGATCTTGACTCCATCAGCTCCCAGGCAGGCCATTCCATTGCCAATCACTCTTTCTGTGAAGAACTTCTTCCTAACATCCAGCCTAAACCTGCCCTGGCACAGTTTGAGGCTGTCCCCATTACAGCCCTGACAATTCTGTAATTTTATGGAACAAATTGTTCTGAAGAATATCAGTATTAGATGGACAAGTGGAAAATGTGTACTTGGGATAAGTATTGTTAGTATTTATTTTGTTTTGTATAAATAAAATTTAGGTCTATCAGTGCTCTCTGGATTCCATAAACATTTCCTGAACCAATTTGTCAAGATTTTCTCAAAAGTCTTTGAAGAACTACGAGATCATGGGATAACAGGAGAGGTTCTCATAGGGATTAATAGTGGATTATAAACTAGGGAAGAAAAGGCATGATGGTTTAATCCCAGCTGGCAACTAAGCACTATGCAGCTCTTTGTTCACTCCCTCCCCTTTCCAGTGGGATGTGGAAGAGAATTAAAATAAATGTTTGAGATAAAAACAGTTCAAAAACTAAAATATAATGATAACAATGAATACTAATTTGTCTGAAAAGGAATAAAACAAACAAACAAACTAAAAAAAAAAAAAGAGAGAGAGAGAGAAAGAAATCCTAGACATGACAAGCAATGCACATTGCTCACCTTCTGCTGGCCCATGGCCAAGCAGTGATCCAACCCCTCTCAACTGACACCCAGCAGTTTCTATACCTAGCATGATGATTTGGAGCTATACCTAGCTCTATGGCGTAAATTATCCTTTCAAGTAGTTGGGGTCAATGGTCCTGGCCATATTCCCTGCCAACTTCTTGTGCACCTGCTTGTTGGAAAAAACATAGGAATCTGAAAATACTGAACTTAGGATATCACTACTTAATAACAAACAAAACATCAGTGTGTTAGCAATGTTATTCTCACACTAAATCCAAAGTATAGCACTGCACCAGCTATTGGAAGAAAATTAACTCTATCCCATCTGAAACTAGGACAGAAGGGCATAAGTAAAACAATTTTTTTTCTCATAGTGGAAGAAATTTGCCAATAAAGCCTGCTATTCTGTGCTGTGCTGTGCTTTTTAGCATATTCATAAATGATCAGCAAAAGAACAAATATTGAGGCAACAATGTTTGCTGATGATACCATCTAGTGATAATAAAGAACTGCAAAGCAATCTAAGAATGCTATGATAAAACAGCTGATTAAATTCAATGTACATTAATAGATAATGATGCCCTTAAGAGGAGGGGGAAAAAAGAATAGTCCTATTTTTACATGTTCTTGGATGGATTGTGAGTTGACTGTTACAACCCTGCATATAATTTTTAGTGGTAATAGCTTTATGGAAACAGGAGAGAGTGCTCAGAGGCAGTCAAAAATCAAAATGAAGCATTATGAGTACTGTGAAAGGAACAGAACAAATCAGAACCTCATTATGCTATTTTGCAAATCCATCATGTACAATCATTGTGAATATAGTGTGGAATACTAGTTTCTCAAATAAAAAATAATAGTATTGAAGAAATGATGATTATGTAAAAATGAAGTAGCTCAAATTTTTTATTTTAGAATAGACAATATAAGAAAATAATAACAATAACAACAAAAAAGGACTTAATTTCTGTATGTGATATAGCCAAAGAGCCATTTCCTGTTTCTCCTTGCCTCATTTTTTTTTCCAGGCTTCTTTCTTGTTTTGTGATCAATTTATAGTCAATATGTGCAACCAGAGTATCAAACCCCAGATTATTCTGTAGCCCAAGATTAACGCTTGACAAAAGGGACTTTTTACTGTGAAGGAAGTAAGTGTTGACATACATATGTGAAGTGCAGATGCCATCCTCTGACCCTGCAGTCATGATGGAGAGTCCTGTGGGAATCAAAATGGGAGTCAGCTAAATGTGATAAATGATGTATCTCTGGAGTGCATCCCTGTGTACCCTGGATGCAGTAAGACTGAGGTTAGAAACATAGTAAACTGGTATTCTTGCCTCGTGTAATATTGCATGGAAGTGACATAACTTAGAACAAAGCACTGAAAATAGTCTGTGCCAAGATAGCCAACACTTCACTGCTACCTCACTGTTATACAATAAGAATGTTAAAAACAATATTTTACCCAATCACTGTATTCTATAAGTTGCAGAATTACCACAACTTGTAGCATGGTATACAAAGAAGACTGCTGCTGTAGTGATAAATGGCTTTGGCTTCAGCTTTGGCTATTATGTTTATATATTCTTGTGTAGCTGTTATTCTGTCCATCACTAATTAATATATACAGAGACAAATCCAACATACTGTAGTGTGAAAGAAAACACACATAATAATGTTGGTGTCTCCTAAAAGTACATGGAGGTCTTCATTGTGTGGCATATTCTGGAAGACAAAAGGGAAACAACAAAGAAGGAAATAGTGCACACAATTTGAGAAGAAACAAGACTTGTAGTGGAGTTGTATCACTTCACAAGAATTTACAAGAGCTCAGAACACATACAAGTATGTTTAATACCACTGCTAGATTAAAATAATTCCTGGCAAAGATAATGGATAATCACAGAATCACAGAACTTTAGAGGTTGGAAGAGACCTACAGAGATCATCAAGTCCAAACCCCTGCCTAGGCAGGATCCCCTAGGGTAGTTTGCACAGGAATGCGTCCAGTTGGGTTTTGAAAGTCTCCAGAGAAGGAGACTCCACAACCTTTCTGGGCAGCCTGTTCTAGTGCTCTGTCACCCTCATTGTAAAGAGATTTCTTCTCGTGTTAAGGTGAAACCTTCTGTGTTCAAGTTTGTAGCTGTTGCTCCTTGTCTTACTGCTGCTGACCACCGAAAAGAAATTGGCCCCAGCCACTTGACACCCACCCCTCAGATATTTGTACACATTGATAAGATCTCTTCTCAGTCTTCTCTTCCAGATTAAACAGTCCCAGATTTCTCAGTCTCTCTTTGTAAGGGAGATGCTTATGTCCCCAAATCATCCTTGTGGCTATCTGCTGGACACTTTCTAGCAGGTCCCTGTCTCTCCTGAACTTGGGAGCCCAAAATTTGACACAGCATTCCAGGCGTGGTCTCACTGGGGCAGAGTAGGGGCTGGGAGGGAAGAACCTCCCTAGACCTGCTAGACACACTTCTCTTCACGCACCCCAGGATGCTATTGGCTCTCTTGGCCACGAGGGCACATTTCTGACCCATGCAGAACTTGTTATCTGCCAGCACTCCAAGGTCTTTCTCCACGGAGGTGCTTTCAAGCAGGGCAGCCCCTGACCTGTACTGGTGCCTGTTGTTATTCCTCCCCGA
Organism: Pogoniulus pusillus; assembly: GCF_015220805.1. Taxonomy (NCBI): domain Eukaryota; kingdom Metazoa; phylum Chordata; class Aves; order Piciformes; family Lybiidae; genus Pogoniulus; species Pogoniulus pusillus. The sequence continues at coordinate 24,611,334 of NC_087273.1, forward strand.
ATGCAGGACCCTGCACTTGTCCTTACTGAACTTCATGTGGTTAACCTTCATCCAGCTCTCCAGCCTATCTAGATCTTGTTTGGTGGCAACACAGCCTGACAGGCTGTCAGCCACCCCCCTGCCCCAGTTTTGTACCATCAGCAAACTTGCTGGGGGCACACTCAATGCCCTCATCCAGATTGTTGATAAAGATATTGAACAAAACTGCACCTGGTACTGATCCCAGGAGAACACCACTGGCCATAGGCCTCCAACTTAATTCTGTGCCACTGATGATAACTCTGTTGTTGAGCCAGTTTTTTACCTACCTTACAAACCAACTGTTTATGCCACATCTCCTGAGCTTATCTATGAGCATGTTATGGGAGACAGTGTCAAAAAGACAAGGTGTATGACATCCACAGCTCTGTCTTCATCTACCCATTTAATCATATTATAGTCTAAATCTGATATCAACTGGGAATTTTTTTTCCTTTGTCTTTTTGGTTGAGTTGAGTAATAATACACAATAAGCCATGCTGAGGTCAGGGACAAGCATTAGAACAGAATATAGAGGTAGCCAAAAGAAGATAGATAATTTCAGGGAAAGGCTTCTGCACAAAATATTTTAAAGGAACACAGTGAATAAAGGTACTGGTGAAAAACACTTGGGGAAACAATATAAAAATATATAAAAGCCCCAGCATGAAAGATGTTCAGGCTCACACCCACCTGAACCTGAGCCAGGAGTGTGCCCAGGTGGCCAAGAGGGCCAATGGCATCCTGGCCTGCATCAAGAATGGTGTGGTCAGCAGGAGCAGGGAGGTCATTCTGCCCCTGTACTCTGCACTGGTTAGACCACACCTTGAGTACTGTGTCCAGTTCTGAGGCCTTCAATTTAAGAAGGAAATTGAGATGCTTGAGCGTGTCCAGAGAAGGGTGACGAGGCTGGTGAGAGACCTCGAGCACAAGCCCTACGAGGAGAGGCTGAGGGAGCTGGGATTGTTTAGCCTGGAGAAGAGGAGGCTCAGGGGTGACCTTATTGCTGTCTACAACTACCTGAAGGGAGGTTGAAGCCAGGAGGAGGTTGCTCTCTTCTCTTAGGTGGCCAGCACCAGAACGAGAGGACACAGCCTCAAGCTACACAGGGGGAAATTTAGGCTCGAGGTGAGGAGAAAGTTCTTCACTGAGAGAGTCATTGGACACTGGAATGGGCTGCCTGGGGAGGTGGTGGAGTCACCATCCCTGGGGCTGTTCAAGGCAGGATTGGACGTGGCACTTGGTGCCATGGTCTAGCCTTGGGCACTGTGGTAAAGGGTTGGACTTGATGATCTATGAGGTCTCTTCCAACCTTGGTGATACTGTGTGGTACTGTGATAATTGTATATGGTTGTAAATATGTGTATATATTGTGTGTATATGCTTGTAAATTTGTGCTATGCTGTAAAATATAGCTTATTACGTGCTTTAATATGTGCTTTAAATGGACTTCAGATCAACAGTGATGTGGATGCTATTAGGGCTTGCGCTGTAATTTATGCATGTATAAATAATGCCTTAAAATGTGCTAAAACTTTCAGCAGAAAATAAAGCAGGAAAATCCATCTGGGCAGCACAGGGGAAAAAAAGTCCCATGCAGTAAAGTGAAGTGAACGAAAATGTTAGCCTTGACTGCTCATCTGTTCTTTCAGTCCTCTGAGAAAGCCTTACCTAAACATGCTCTTGCTAAAAAGGTCATTGCAGAATGAAACCCATTTTGGCTAGCCATCATCTACTTTCGTAACAATAACTCCTATTGGGAGACTAAGCTGTTTGCAGTGAAATGTGGTGTGTTGTGAAGATAGTAAAGCCTCTCCTGAAGAGAAGCGTGGGATCTAATTGACAGTGCATTTCAGTTACAGATGGACAAAACCTTTTCTTTTTTTCACAGAGAACCAAAAGCATGCATGTCTGTGGAGTCAGAATGTTGTGTTCCAAATACAGGCCGAGCAAAATAAAAACCTGGACATTTTGGTGTTCAGGGAAGCCCCATAACTTATAAAAGCAGTGCTGTGCTGTGCTGTTACAGATGTGACAATTCTGTAGTGGAGAAATGGATGGCTTGAAATGTTGTTGGGAAAGATAATGTGCATGATACATTAACAGGTACTGCAGAGAGAGAGATGTTTTCTTCTCTGCATTCAATAGGAGATGAATTGGTGATCACTCAGCCAGTTTACTCAGGAAAAATGTTAGAAAACAGTATCACAGTACTATTAGGATTGGAAGAGACCTCATAGATCATCAAGTCCAACCCTTTACCACAGAGCTCAAGGCTAGACCATGGCACCAAGTGCCACATCCAACCTTGCCTTGAACAACCCTAGGGACAGTGACTCCACCACCTCCCTGGGCAGCCCATTCCAGTGTCCAATGACTCTCTCAGTGAAGAACTTTCTCCTCACCTCGAGCCTAAATCTCCCCTGGCGCAGCCTGAGGCTGTGTCCTCTCGTTCTGGTGCTGGCCACCTGAGAGAAGAGAGCAACCTCCTCCTGGCCACAACCACCCCTCAGGTAGTTGTAGACAGCAATAAGGTCACCCCTGAGCCTCCTCTTCTCCAGGCTAAACAATCCCAGCTCCCTCAGCCTCTCCTCATAGGGCTGTGCTCAAGGCCTCTCACCAGCCTCGTCGCCCTTCTCTGGAGACGCTCAAGCATCTCAATGTCCCTTCTAAACTGGACAGCTACAATGGGGAGAGTATGATTGGGGTAGGAAGGGATCTGCTGGTTAGAAAGATGTCCTGTGGCTTCTACAGCCATCCTGGGACATAGTTTTCCTAAAATGAGATGGAACAATCTCACTATTATCACTGTGTGATAATGTTCCAGGAAATCTCAGAGTGTTAGGTAGTAGGTTATTTAATGTTTTCTTGGGAAAGGAAGAAACAAGTAAAATACTTCAAACTGCCAGTGCGCGAGGTTTGGGAATGGTTGTTGAGTGGTGTGAAAATCTGTGTAAGCTATAGCAAGTCAGTTAGATCTTATACTGAAAAAGGGTTTTGCCAGGCTTCTTTGCTCTCAACATTACAAACTTAAAGATGCAGAATGTTTTTTCTCTTATTGTCTCAATATTTCAGATTGCAATAGCTTAAACAGGAAAAGTTGCAGAGCATCCCAGCAGAATTACCAGGACCTTTGTGTTACATGCATTCTGCAAGGAATGGTCAGTGAGTTCACCTCTCCTCAGGTGGAAAAGGAGACTTGTGCATGTAATGAGATGGCTGTTGTAAAACTGAAATTTCTGTAGGAAAAGAGACATCCTTTTGTGCCTAACTGTAGTTCTCCATTCCACTCCTTTGCTGCTTTTGCCAACACCCGTGGTAAAAATAAAATGTTTCTTGTCAGAGAAAATGAAATATATTGTTTTGCCCCAAAAAGAAAGTAGCTTCGCTTTTTCATATTGTTGAGGAGAAAACAAATGTGTTCCTACCTGCTGCTGCCAAGCTGACTTTTTCATTTTACTTTGTGGTGATTTGGCCCTGGCTGGGGGCCAGATGCACACCAAAGCTACTCTATTACTCCCTTTCTTAGATGGACACGGGAGAAGAAAGACGTAACAAAAACGCAGGAGACAAGATAGAAGCAATTTAATAAAATGCAAAGCCAAAGCAAAGGTCATGCATGGAAGCAAGAGCAAAGAAAGATGTTATTCTTTTCCTTCCACCAAGTCACTCCTGGGAAGCAGGGCAGTGATACACATAGTGGTTGCTCCCGAGGACAGATGCCATCATTTAATGTCCTTACACTTTCTTCTTTCACTTAGCTTATTTATCTTAGAAGACATCACATGGCATGGAATAGCCCTCTGGGTCAGCTGGCCTGGCTATGTTTCCTCCCAAGATCTTGCCCACTCGTCAATGTACTCTTAGGATTTTGGAATGTTGGAAAAGTACAGCCTTGGTGTGTGGCTCACCAGTAGCCAAAACACTGGTGCAGCACTAGAAAGATGCTCTCTGTAGGATTAACTCCAGCTCAGCCAAACCTGATGCATATTTGGTCAAGTTTTTATGTTTATTCTTTAAGCAGAAATCTGTTGTTCACTCAGACATGATTTTTATGTCTTAGTGATCAGCTGTTTCTTGCTTATTTGCAGAACAAAAGGCTAAGCCTCAATATGTGCCCTGAGCCCTTACAGAGCAGAGGAGAAGGGACTGTGGCTATCTGCATGCTGCTCAACTCAGTGCAGTGTAAAGCAGTGTCCACCTCTGTACAGAGAATTGTGATACATATAGAAGGCAAAAGGAGTAACATGATACTCTAATTGAAATATAATTAGCTAAATTGGGATAAGAAACATATGCTGAATCATAGAATCATAGAATCATAGAATCAACCAGGTTGGAAGAGACCTCCAAGATCATCCAGTCCAACCTAGCACCCAGCCCTATCCAATCAACTAGACCATGGCACTAAGTGCCTCATCCAGTCTTTTCTTGAAGACCCCCAGGGATGATGCCTCCACCACCTCCCTGGGCAGCCCATTCCAATGGGAAATCACTCTCTCTGTGAAGAACTTCTTCCTAATACCCAGCCTATACCTACCCTGGCACAACTTGAGACTGCGTCCCCTTGTTATATTGCTGGTTACCTGGGAGAAGAGGCCACCCCCCACCTACAATGCCCCTTCAGGTAGTTGTAGACAGTAATAAGATCACCCCTGGGCCTCCTCTTCTCCAGACTAAACAGGCCCAGCTCCCTCAACCTCTCCTCATAGGATTTGTGCTCCAGGCCCCTCACCAGCTTTGTTGCCCTTCTCTGGACATGTTCCAGCACCTCAACATCCTTCTTGAATTGAGGGGTCCAGAACTGGACACAGTACTCAAGGTGTGGCCTGACCAGTGCTGAGTACAGGGGAAGAATAACCTCCCTTGTCCTACTGGCCACACTGTTCCTGATGCAGGCCAGGATGCCATTGGCTTTCTTGGCCACATGGGCACACTGCTGCCTCATCTTCAGAAATATGTGTATTCATGAGATTTTTAGTTATGGTTAATATTATTGATGTTACACCTTTGGTAAAAGAACATGGTTCTGATTGGAAACAAGTTACGCATCTCTAGATGTTTGTCAGGTCAATAAAACCGTGAAACTTACATTTACACACTCTGAGTAAGCAGTCAGGAAAGGCAGAATAAACATAGTGAATGCTTTCTCTTAAAATAGATGTCTGGCCTGTGTTTAGCTTCTATTAGAGATATGCCTTAAAATGGGACTACTGAAGCATGGGGATACTGACTGCTTTTTCCCTCCAGATTTAACCCATGTTACACAGGTGGCTTTAGAATGAACCTAAGTTTTGACAAGGATAAATTACACTTTGATTAAATGTGACTGTTTCTATGCTTCCGCAAAGTAATTGGTTTCATGTTAGAAGGGACCATTAGATCATTTAGTTCAAGCTGGCAAGGTAGCACAGCCCTGAGATCATTACGTGCATAGAAACTCATAATCCTTTACACTCTTTCAGAAAAGTAGGCAACCAAAATTTCAAAACTGTAGGAGATGATTGATTATCTCATTGTTAAAAAATGGTAACATAATTTTATTTGAATTTATTTAGTGTTAGTTATGAGTTATGAGTTCTCCTTTTGCTCTTCTCCACTAAATTAAAGACCCTTTTAAACACCCAGTGATTTGTTTCAATTTATATACTTGCTCACTCTAATGAAATCACTGCTTGATCTTCTTTTGGTAAACTGATGGAACTTCTGAATTTATTTAACGTAAGGCTTAGCTCAGTCTAAATCACCTTCATACTTCCTCTGCATATATGTGTGTTATATATATGTATATATGTATACCATTTATGAGACTAGTATTACAGTATTTTCATAGAATCATAGAATCATAGAATCAACCAGGTTGGAAGAGACCTCCAAGATCATCCAGTCCAACCTATCACCCAGCCCTAACCAATCAACTAGACCATGGCACTAAGTGCCTCATCCAGTCTTTTCTTGAAGACCCCCAGGGACGGTGCCTCCACCACCTCCCTGGGCAGCCCATTCCAATGGCAAATCACTCTCTCTGTGCAGAACTTCTTCCTAATATCCAGCCTATACCTACCCTGGCACAACTTGAGACTGTGTCCCCTTGTTCTATTGCTGGTTACCTGGGAGAAGAGGCCACCCCCCACCTGGCTACAATGTCCCTTCAGGTAGTTGTAGACAGTAATAAGATCACCCCTGAGCCTCCTCTTCTCCAGGCTAAACAGGCCCAGCTCCCTCAACCTCTCCTCATAGGACTTGTGCTCCAGGCCCCTCACCAGCTTCGTTGCCCTTCTCTGGACATGCTCCAGCACCTCAACATCCTTTCATCATAGTTCTCAACAACAACCTGAGTAAAGTGTATCTGTTATTCTTACATTCTGCTGTTCTGTGTACATTCATTCACAGTAGCATTTGATGTGGCAGAGAAGAGTTGGGAGTTTCTGCTCATTTGCTTGACAATTGTTTAGGAGTCGCTGTGGGTGCAGTCACTGTTTTTCTGGATACAGTCCTTTGGTCAAGTTATGTGGCTGGTGGTCCTTGCGTCTATATCCTTGGCTGTATGCTGTGAGAATGGGCTTAAAATGTACAAAATTGCTTTTCACACCACTCTGCAGGAATTCCATCTCTATCATACTTAATTTTGAGGTGTTAGAGAGCAGCCCCGGGGGGAGGGACTTGGAGATGATGGTGGACAAGAAGCTGGACATGAGCAGACAGTGTGAGCTTACAGTGCAGAAGGCAAATCATATCCTGGGCTGCATCAACAGAAGTGTGGCCAACAGATCCAGAGAGGTGATTATGACACTGCTCTGGTGAAGACCTCACCTGGGGTCTGCATCCAGTTCTGGAGCCCTTGTTGTAGGAAGGTCATGGACCTGATGAAACAGGTGCAAAAGAGGGCCACAAAAATAAGCAGAGGGTTGGAGCACCTCTGCTATAAGGACAGGCTGAGGGAACTGGGGGTATTCAGTCTGGAGAGGACAAGGCTTCAGGGGGACCTAATAGCAGCCTTCCAGTACCTGAAATGGGCTTACAGGAAAGATGGAGAGAAGCTGTTTACAAAATCCTGCAGTGACAGGATGAGGGGCAATGGGTTCAAGCTTGAGAAGAGAAGATTTAGATTGGATGTTAGAAACATGTTCTTTACTATGAGGGGTGGAACATCGGAAGAGGTTGCCCAGGGAGGTGGTTGAGGCCCCTGCCCTGGAGACATTCAAAGTGAGGCTTAACAGGGCCCTGGGTGACCTGGGCTAATGGGGATGCTCCTGTTGGCTGCAGGGTATGGACTAGATGACCTCTAGAGGTCTCTTCTGGCCCGGACCATTCTATGATTCTATTCTTCTATTCTATGATCTACAAATTTGATAAAGAATGATTTTTTGTTTATTTCCAGATAATTTAAGAAATATTGAAAGGCATCAGCCTAGGTGACAAAAAATAATTATCACTTGATGGTTCTTAGTGATTATTTAAGTCACTAAATAATTACTATTCAAGTTCCATCAGTCATTCAGATTGTTATTCATTTTATGTGATTTTGAGTGACAGAGCAGAGTGCTATATTTTTTTTTGCCTCTTTAAAATATTTTAGAGACTACTTGTCCACTGTTGGCATCTGTTTAGTGTGGTCATTGAAATGCATTTTCAAACACCTCAAATCACATGTTGATGTTCCTAGTTTTTTTTTGATCTGGAATATGTATGATTTGCAACCTTTTATGGAATCACAGAATTGCTGCACTTGGAAAGACACCAGGAGACTGTCTAACCCAGACACAGAAAGCAGGGTCAGCTAAAGCAGGTGTTCAGGACTGTGTCTAGCAGGGTTTGCATATTTCCAAGGATGGAGACTCCACTACACATACTGGCAGTCAGCTTCAGTGTTTGACTACCCTCAGGGCAAGAAATTTTTCTTCTTCACGGTTAAATGGAGCTCCTTTTATGTCAGTTTGTGCTTGTTGCCTCTTGCTCTGCTGCTGAATGTGGCTGAGTCTGATTCTGTCACCTTTATGTCTCTTTTTTATGTACATTGGTATAATGCCCATGAGCCTTCTCTTCCATGTGCTGAATAATTCCAACTTTCTCAAGCACTTAATTGGACTCATGTTGTGAAAGGGAAAATTAGTGCGAGATGATATATTTTTTGCCAAATTACTATTGTTTATTAATTTTGCTGTTCAGAGCTGTCACCACCCCTGACCAATAATTTTAATAACATTTAGGCTTTTACATGGTCATGGAAACATTCTATGGTTAATATCTAAATCTAGTAATAACCAGCAAAATACATAAATGCTAATTGAACTGCAAGAGAAGATTCCCATGGTCAAATGCCGCTTGTGGCCAATGTACTGCTAGTCCACTGGATGGACTCAAGGAGCTCTTTCTGCTCATGGCAGAAGGCAGTAGATAATTACAAACAGTCATTTAAGTATTTACTCACAAATTATTATTATTACCCAAGTCGTGGGTCCTAGCCACAGATGCAGACAGTGCCCAAATGATTTCAGGGGACTCTTGGTGGCTGTTAAGACTTGATTCTTCACAGACCTCTGGGGAAAGCAGGCAGACAATCTCTAACCCTGTCTCCTGGCTCCTCTGGATGATCTGCATATGTCCAGGACTTCTAAGCAGGACTTTCAGGTGCAGAGGCAGGATGTTGTGTGCTGTGCAGTCTAAGCATGATGTCATGCTGACCACACAGGCCAATTGCATGCAGGCATACAGGGTCTGCTCTTGGCAAACTCGCAACAGTGGAGTTTACTGGCAAATGAGAAGGCAGTAGACAATAGCTGCAGGCAATGGCAGAGCATGGCAGAGCACAGCACAGCAGAACAACAGCAGAGAACAGGGGAGCATGATGTCCACCTGTGTGTCTCCTTTTATCAATGTGAGCCAATATTAATTGCCCTTTGGACACAGAATAGCCAATCAAAATGGCAGCTAGCCAAACCTTACCGTATTAGACAAAGCCATAGGCTCGCTTTTCCCAAATTTGGGAAAAGCACAGGCCTTGCACAAGGCAGGCACAAGCTCAGTGTGTGTACCTTGTTTACCACAGGACCAAGACAAGTCTGGGCAGGCCAGAGTCCTTAGACTCAGTGGCTCCAGGTTCTTTTAAGTCAACCTCTCTTGTATTGAGGAATCCAGACTTTGGCACAAGATTGATGATTTGCTCTCACCAGTGCTGATCAGAGGCAAAGTCACCACCTTCTCTCCACTGGCAATTTTCTCCCTACTACAGCTCCATTGATATGAGGGCACATTGCTGACTCATGGGGAGTTTGCTTTGCTGCAGTTACTTTTCTAATAGTTGGCCCTTTTTGTGTACTGATGCATGGTGTTATTCATCCCCATCAGCAGGACTTCGCATTTCTGTGTTGAACTGCATAAAGTTCCTCTCTGCCTATTTCTGTAGCTCTCTTGAGATATCTTAGTGACAAAGGATGAGGAAAAGGCAGAGGTGCTTAACACCTTCTTTGCCTTAATCTTCAATAGTGGGACAGGTTGTCTCCAGGACAATTGGACTCCTGAAGTGGCAGATGGACTCAGGGTCCAGTATTGTCCCCCTGTAATCTATGAGGAAGAAGTGAGTGACCTGCTGAGCCACTTGGATCCTCACAAGTCCATTGGACCGGATGGGATCCATCCTAGGGTGCTGAGAGAGCTGACAGATAAGCTGGCCAAGCCACTCTCTGTCATTTATCAACAGTCCTGGCTCACTGGAGAGGTTCCTGAAGACTGGAAACTGGCCAATGTGATACCCATCCACAAGAAGGGTCATAAGGAGGAGCCAGAAAACTACAGACCTGTGAGCCTGACCTCAGTGTCAGGCAAGGTGATGGAAAAGGTCATCTTGAGTGCCATCACAAAGCACCTACAGGATGGCCAAGGGATCAGGCCCAGCCAGCATGGGTTTAGGAAGGGCAGGTCCTGCCTCACCAACCTGATTTCCTTTTATGATCAGGTTACCCACCTGGTGAATGTGGGGAAGGCTGTGGATGTAGTCTACCTGAACTTCAGTAAAGCCTTTGACACCATCTGCCACAAGAAGCTCCTAGCCATGCTGGCAGCTCATGGTCTGGACAGATTCACTCTGTGCTGGATCAAGAACTGGCTGGATGGCAGAGCCCAGAGAGTGGTGGTGAATGGTGCCACATCCAGTTGGCAGCCAGTCACTAGTGGTGTTCCCCAAGGATCAGTGCTGGGCCCAGTCCTGTTCAACATCTTTATTGATGATCTGGACGAGGGGATTGAGTCCAGCATCAGTAAGTTTGCAGATGACACCAAGCTAGGAGCAGATGTTGATCTGTTGGAAGGTAGGAGAGCCCTGCAGAGGGACCTGGACAGGCTGGATGGGTGGGCAGAGGCCAACAGGATGAGATTTAACAAGGCCAAGTGCAGGGTTCTGTACTTTGGCCACAACAACCCCAAGCAGCGCTATAAGCTGGGGACTGAGTGGCTGGAGAGCAGCCAGAAAGAAAGAGACCTGGGGGTACTGGTGGATAATAGGCTGAAGATGAGGCAGCAGTGTGCCCAGGTGGCCAAGAGAGCCAATGGCATCCTGGCCTGCATCAGGAACAGTGTGGCCAGTAGGACCAGGGAGGTTATTCTTCCCCTGTACTCAGCACTGGTCAGGCCACACCTTGAGTCCTGTGTCCAGTTCTGGGCCCCTCAATTCAAGAGAGATGTTGAGGTGCTGGAGCATGTCCAGAGAAGGGAGACAAAGCTAGTGAGGGGCCTGGAACACAAACCCTATGAGGAGAGGTTGAGGAAGCTGGGGTTATTTAGCATAGAGAAGATGAGGCTCAGGGGTGACCTCATTGCTGTCTACAATTACCTGAAGGGGCATTGTAGCCAGGTGGGGGGTGGCCTCTTCTTCTAGACAGCCAGCAATAGAACAAGGGGACACAGTCTCAAGTTGTGCCGGGGTAGGTATAGGCTGGATGTTAGGAGGAAGTTGTTGGCAGAGAGAGTGATTTGCCATTGGAATGGGCTGCCCAGGGAGATGGTGGAGTCACCATCCCTGGAGCTGGTCAAGAAAAGACTGGCTGAGGCACTTAGTGCCATGGTGTATTTGACTGGATAGAGCTGAGTGATAGGTTGGCCTGGATGATCTTGAAGGTCTCTTCCAACCTGGTTGATTCTGTGATTTTATGATTCTTTGGATGGTGGCACACCTATCTGGTGCCTCAGCCACTCTGAGTTTTTACCTTCAGCCTCACAGTGATATTAGCCAACTCCCTCATTACTCATGGGTGCATGCTATGAGGACCCATGGACTTGTATATATTCAGTTTCTCTAACTCGGTCCTTCATCATCAACAGTAAATCCTCCTAAATCCAGACTTTCTCACTGGTCTCAGGGGTTTGAGATTCCTGAAGACAAATCTTATCAATGAAGACTGAGATGAAGTACCTTGGTCTTTGTTCACCAGGTTACCTTCCCCATTCAGCATCAGGCCCATGTTTTTAATCTGTTATTTCTTTTGCTGTTAGTCCTCTAGAAGCCTTTCATTTCACATAGCTGGTGTTTGGCTTTTCTAATACCATCTTTGTACACACAAGCAGTATCTATGTATTTCTTCTGGATGACATGACTGCATTCCTGTCTTGCATGCTTCCTTTTTGTGTTTAAGTTTAGTCAAGAGTTCCTTGTTCATCTGTGTGAGTCTCCTGCCACCTTTACCTGTCGTCTTACATGTGGGAATGGATCTTGAGCCTGGAAGTCCTTGAAGAGAAACCATTCTGAAGCACTTGTAACTTTGCTTGAAAAGAGTAAAACAGTCTTGGAACTGCAAATAGTGCAGGAATAGAAGTGTTTTAAAGTTAGGTGTTGTAAATTTCTGGGTTAAGTGGAAATGCCACAGAAATATTATTTCTTTTAATTTATGTCTGCACAGGGAAATATAGAGGTGGAAAACCAGACAAAAAGTAAACTGAAAGGATTTTGAGAAACAGACCCAAATTAATCTTTGAAGTTTTGGCTTCTAAAAGAAAACATGAAAGTGTAGGATAGCTGGAAATTTAAATGGACTGCAGACAATCAACTTTGATCTTACTGAGTTTCTCTAGGTATGATGTAATTCCTGACAGGCCTCCAGGTCAATGCATATGCCTTCAGTTCAAATGAATGGAGCTTTCTAAGATACAAGATAACTTCCATGGTGTGTAGGAGCATGGGTGATGTTTCTGATTCTCACTGTACCTATCAAGCAATCATTGCCTGTTTTGCAGATCTATATAAGACAGCATGCAAAACTGCATTTCACTTTGCATTAATAGGAAAGATAACACATTCTGCATGTTGCATTTTCAGAGATAGCAAGGGAAGAATAACCTCTAACATTTTGCCTTCTTACGATGATCCCCAGTGCTCAGCTGCTGAAGTTTGGGAAGGGAGATTTTCTGCAATTTCTCTTTTTTAAAATTAGACTGCACTATACTTTGACATCAGTTCCATGGAGACAGATTAGAAGTATCAAATATTCCAGTTCTGCAATATAGCAATGGGGGGGTTGAGGAGGGGGAAGAAAAAGAGGCCTTTTTGAAGGAAAAAAAATACACTTTGTGTATTAAGATTTCAGTTTTAAATAAATGAATTCAGTAAAGAAAGTTGGAAATAGCAAAAAGTTCTGTGATCATGTTATATTTAGACACTACATATTTGAGAAGGGTGTACACTTCAGTGAAACTGTTAGGAGGTTAGAGATTTGAATGCATGAGAAAGTTCATTTTGGGAGTACTGTTTCAGCTCAGGTTTATTCTTCCTCAAAACATTCCATATTTGTCTTTTACAATAAATTCTGTTCTTGCAATAGTGATTGCTAGAAGACAGCCAGCTCTATCATTATTTGAATATGAATCTTGCATAAGGAGAACAGGATATGCTAGTAAAAGGAGGCAATGGTCTGTTTTGCTTTATCTGATTGCTTTAGCACCTTGCAATTTCCTCATCCATCAGGCTAGCCAAAAACGTGTGAGTCTGAAAATCAGAAAGAAAGGGAAATAATTTGATGCTGTCAGTCATATGTTCTGGCAACACATTGTGCAAAAATGTGCAAGAATGTTTGCAAGTGGTTTGGATGGGTGTGTGGAAAGATGTGGATCTGAGATACCTTTTTCAAAAATAAAGGAAGCTGCTCTTAACACAGAAAGAGCTTTTTATGTTTCCCTGGTCTGAAAATTATTGGCAGCTACAGGCAGTCCCCATCTGGGAATTTGGAGCCTACTGTCTCAATCAAATTAGTTGGTGATACTGGAAGGAGCGAGTGATATTTGGAGGAGCTGTATGTAGCTTATGACAACAAAAGACTGAGTCAGCAACATGTGGCCAGCAGCTCCCAGACATCTGGTATAAGCCATTTTCCTGAGGAATTAATTTTTTTTCTGGAATATGCCTTCCAAGTCTTCCCTTCTCTAACTTGCAGAAAATTAGATGAAGGAAAAAACCAAATACTGCATCAAAGTTTCATCATTAACTTGACAGGAAAGGAAAAACGTTCAGTTTGGCCTTTTTAATTTTTCTTTGTGATGTCTTAAGAAGGACTGATGATCTATTGATCCTGGGCTCTTTGTGGAGAGGCAGAGATGAGAAGGATTAGGGTTTTCTTTCCCTGCTCTATTTTTACCCTTGAAAGTATTTGGGATGTTGTGGCGTGATTAACTGATGTGGTCCAACAGCTTTTTGTTGCTCCCGGGGAACAAAGCACCTGTAAATCTGGTTTAAAAAAAACATAAAAATTCCCAGTGGGCCGTTTCCCCCCCAGTTTTCTCTTGGTATTGGATTTCTCCAGTGGTGCGGAGCTGACACAGTATTTCCAGGTCTGTCTTTCTAGCTGGGCTTGAAGAAATGAAAGAGGTCAGAGGGACAGAGCACAGGTGCCACTGTATCTTGTTCAGGCATTGGCTATTGTAACTCATGAAGGTTGTAAATTGTAGTGGAAATAGAGTAATTGTCTATCCACAGGGGAACCACTTGGGCTGTAACACTGTGGTAAGATATTACTGCCCTGCTAGAGGAACTCTGGGGCCACCGAGGAACATCAAAACAACCAGCCAGTGGATCAAGCTGCTAAAGTGTTCCAAACAGACTTAGGGAACATAAAGGTGAACTATTTTTAGCTCCATGGGTCCATGACAACATGTAATTGCCAGGGTCAGGGAACCCAAAAGCCTCTTTTGCTGCTTCCTGGGTAGCGATACTGTGCAGCTCCAGATATTGCAGGCTCCATCAGAATGCTCCCTGGCACCCATGACCTCTTTTGCAGAGATTCCATATTCTTCACTTTGAAGTTCCATTTCTTAATGCTTCTTTGATAGCTGGCAGCTGCTAGTTCCTGGACCAGCCCCCTGTATTGCTATCATGATATCTTCCTGGCAAAATTTCAGCCTAGCTCCTTGAAGATACTTACCAGGTCTCCAATCTCTATCAGTCCTGCTCTGGTTTACCATTTGTACAGGTATATTTTTTTTTTTAAAGATTTAGTTGGGTTGTTTATTTGTTTGTTTTTGTAATAAACAAGTTGTGATACTCAAGATATCAGAAAGCTGCTTTGCCGTTCACCAGACTGGGATTTTACCCTATGCCATCAAAGGGATGTTCAGTTGTCATACATTATTCTAGAGTTTATGAAGGTGGAAGGATAGTACTGCAAAACAGTTTTAGGTAGAGGATTATAATGAAAACTTATTCATAATTATATTATGTGTCCCTCTTATGTATTTTGTCTCTCAAGGGAAAAGTTTAGTTTATTCCACACTGGATATTAAGAATAAATTATTCTGTGTGTGTTGAAGCTGATGAGGTGTCATGCTAACTGTGACATGACACTAAGGGTTAGGCCATTCCACCAAACCAGGGACAGCTTACCTGTGATCTTGGGTCTGTTCCTGAGCAACTGACAAAGGGAGCAGTTTCCATGTCCATAATGTGTTCTGACTTACGGAAACAGGGTTAGACTGAAGAAATGAATTTCTCTCCTTTGACAATCAATTAAGGATGCTGATTAACTCCACCTTTTACAAAAGCTGGGCACTAGGATATAGTAGTATGATGATGAGTTATGAAAGTTTTCAATTCTGTGTTCATATTCCAAAATGTTTCTTGGGCAATGTATGCTCCATCATATGTCCACATTATGATGTCTGACTTTCATGAACTATGATACATTTCTAGTTCTGTGAAGTTGATCTTTAACTGATCAACTTAGAATTCTGTCTTCTACAGAAAACAGTTACATGAGACATGTCAAGAAGCATTCTTTCTAAATACTAGAAGCCCTCATGAAATGTTTTTGAGAACAATTCTGAGTTAACAATTTAATGGGAAAGGTGAATAGCAGGGATAAATAGCTTCAGCAGTGATGCGTAAAGGTGCACTTTGCAATTAGGCTGATCAATGCCTGTTATTAATGGTCATGTAAGTAAGCAGACCACTTCTGTGGCTTGGTTTAATGTGGCCATAGACAGCAAAAGTAGCTAAACTTAATTTTCCACTTTGTGTTAATTTTGCAGTTTGTAAGTAACAGAGAAAGTAAACGGTATGTGATTACAGTTCTTAGGGTTGTGCCTCCCTCGATTATATTTGTTCTACTATTTTCATGAATATTTGACTAATCCAAGAAAACAGGGTGAAAAAATGTCAGCACCTAACAAATGTTTTCAACCTTCTTAGAAGAGCTTTGTATGAAATGAGAGCAGAAATTAGTTACTTTTGCAAGAATCTTTTCAATTTCTCTTTTTCTTTTTATTATGTTGGTGTCCTGGTGTACTTCTTCACCATCCACAAGATTTTAGGTGCCAAGGATATGCATGTATGTAGTGTCTAACAGAGGGACTTGTGAGTTTATGGCTAGGGCATATGTTTTCTCCTAAATGGAAAAAAAAAAAGAATATCTGAGTTTGATTTTTTTTTTAATTGTAATTTGTGTGGTCAAGCAGCCTTCACTTTATGAATTCACAAGAGGTTCTAAAACTCCCTTTAGTTTCTACCAGGAAGACAAATAGGTCATCATGTTGAACATCTTTGTCAGTGATATGGACAGAGCAGCTGAGTGCACCCTCAGCAAGTTTGCAGATGACACCAAGCTGTGTGGCACAGTCAACCTGCTAGAGGTCAGGGATCCATCCAGAGGGACCTGGACAGGCTGGAGAGGTGGGCCCAGGCCAACCTCATGACATTCAACAAGGCCGAGTGGAAGGTCCTGCATCTGGGTTGGCACAATCCCAAACACAAATCCAGGCTGGGTGGCAAATGGCTGAGAGCAGCCCTGAGGAAAAGGACCTGGGGTCTGACTTGATGAAAAGCTCAACAAGAGCCAGCAGTGTGAGTGCAGCCCAGACAGCAACTGTGTGCTGGGTTGCAGTAAGAGAACCATGGCCAGCAGGGCAAGGGAGGGGATTCTGCCCCTTTACTCCAGGTGGGGTCTTAGAAGAGTGGAGTACTGTGTGCAGTTCTGGAGCCCCCAACACAAGAAGGACATGGAACTGTTGGAGCAAGTCCAGAGGAGGCCACAAACGTTCTCAGAGTGCTGGAGTAGCTCTGCTATGTGGACAAGCTATGAGAGTTGGAACTCTTCAGCCTGGAGAAGAGAAGGGTACTGTAGTACTGAAAAGAAAGGGTACTATAGTAGCCTTCCAGTGTCTGAAGGTGGCCAAAGGAAGGCTGGGGAAGGACTATTTACAAGGTCTCGTAATGACAGGATGAGGAGTAATGGGTTTAAAGTGGCAGAGGGGACATTTAAACTGCATGTTAGGAAGAAGTTCTTTCCAGGGTGGTGAGACACTGGCACAGGTTTCCCAGGAAGGCAACCTGGAGGTGTTCAAGGCCAGGTTGGACGAGACCTAGAGTGACCTGTTCTAGTGGGAGGTGTCCCTGCCTATGGTGAGAGGTTGGAATTAGATGATCTTTGAGGTCCCTTCCAACCTAAACCATTCTGTGCTTCTACAGTTCTTTGCAAAAGCTGCTGATCACCATAGGTGTAACTGCAAGAATGTGAACTCTCCAGGGCTAAGTGTATTGTCACTAACATCATTCTTGTTTGTGTTGTGCTTATTTGATTTGCTTGCTGATCTTGCTGGTTCCTATCTTTCTGTGCATGTGTGTGTGCTGTGTGCAGGGGTGAATTAGCTACTTCTACTGCATACAGTTATCTCATCAAAGTAGAACAGGCTCTGAGGGGCCACTTGCCGTTCCTGCACAATACACTGTTAGTAATGCAAGCAATTGCTCCATTATTAACTGTCAGGCTAAAGTTATTAAGAATCAGCCTTAGGATGAGGGAAGTATATATTAACTATAACATACTTTAAATGAGATAAAATTGCAGCTATGACTTAATAAGATACTCCTGTTTTGAATAGACTCTGACCTGAGAGCATTACACAGCAATTAGATGCTGGAGTCGCTTTGGCTGAAGCATATGCAACTAACGAGACACAAAGCACTGCAACAGAACATTAATACAACCTAATTACTAAGAAGTATAGAATGGAAAAGCTCATGGTGATCTAAATTCAGGTAGCACTATTCTACAGATATGTATTTCCCAGAAAAGAAGTCACACCTTTGGAAAGCTAAGGCATCAGTGCAAACACTTTGTACACTCATCAGAAGTCTGAAGAAAAGTTAGTTGCAGTTAACTCCAACTGGGAGAAGCAGGGAGAGGTTGTTCAGGAATCTGGAAAGAAATAGAAATTTGTTAGATTAATTTGTTTATTTATTTTCATATGTTTGGGAAAAAAAAAAACCAACAACCCACAGCTGAATGAGTGCTCAGCTTCCTGCCTTTCCCTCCTTCAGATCACTGGATAAAATGACCATTCATTCCTTGAAGCTTTGCATTTGAAAACTTCAAGGTCTATCTGAAAAGTAGAAGAAAATGTCATTCAGTGCAGCTCTAAATTCCCAATTTAAAAAAATTGTAATAAACTATTTGGAAGGATCAAGAATTCATATCAACAATATAATTTTGGCCATGGTTTAGTCTTGCACAGTTAATGAAAAGTCTGAGAAATACAGAATTCTAGCTTTTTTTTTCCCTTCAAAATGCAAAAGTTTTGCACATTTTTAGTATTGTTATTTAAAAATGCAGCGATAAGAAGTACTCCTGAAAAAAAAACCAAACATTTAATAATATGTCATATCTGGACTTTAATGAAATATTGATGCTAAGTTATGATAAAAAAGAGTACTTCTTTCCCATCTTTCTTTTATCTAAACCATTTAATATTTAATACTTTATAATAGAGAGATAGAGTAGACCAAAGTAGAGTTTGATATTGTTTTATTATGCATGATTTTATTACTGGACAAGAGTTTAGATGGATAAAATGTTTAGAATATTATAGGAACAGATACAGAATATTTAAAGCTATGCAATGCATTCTGTAACAGATCCAGAAATCCAAGATATTCCTTGCCAAATGAGACCACAGATACAACCCCAGATTTAAAGAAAATCCAAATCTACCCAATTTGCAGAAATCTCTACATTGATGTTCCTTATAAGTCTCTTCCAACTTGAATTATTCTATGGTTGTGGTGATTTGGGTGTACCCTGCCCCCCCACACTTTAGAAGGTACCCAGCTAGACTCAGTTGGCTCTGGGAATATAAATGAAGCTATTTATTTACAGCTAGCACAATATACAAGCAGATATGTACAATATATACAGTTATATACAGAAACATACAAGGTAAAAGGTAATACAGAAACACAACTCCCCTCCCAGAAACCTGAGTCCCCAGGAGGGACTCTCAACCAGCCCTGCACCTTCCTCCTGCCCCTCTCAACCTTACCCCAGTCCTAAAGACGAAAAGAGGTTCAGCCAAGAGGTTAAGAAGCATAGGTGAGTGGCAGATGAGGTTAGGGAGATGCAGCTCAGTCAGAAGCCAGAAGCAGTGAAGACAAAATGGTGAGAGTGTTATCTAATGTTTACATTCTTCTTCAGCAAGACTCTGAGGGAAAGTAGACATCACCATTGTTTTTCTTTTCACAGCCTATGATCTAGTTTTTTTCTCACCAAAACATTCTACCCTGCTTCAAACTAGCACAATGGTCCTATTCCATTGTTATCATAAATAGAGCAAAGCTGGTTTTGATTTGTTTGTTTGGGTTTTGGTGGTTGTTTTTTATTTTTTTTTTAAGAAAAGGTAGTGCCCTGAATGGCATCTCAGATATGGAGTCTGGCATAAAGACCTCATCCCCCAGCCTGCATTAATAATGAGGATCCTGCATTTGGTTGTCCCACCTCTCCAGCTTGTCCATGTCCTTCTGGATGACATCCTGTCCCTCTAGCATATCAACAGCACCGCTCAGCTTAGTGTCATCTGCAAACTCGCTGATGGTGCACTCGACCCCACTGTCTATCTCATTGTTAAAAATATTAAACAGTACAGGTCCCCATACAGACCCCCGAGGAACACCACTTGTCACCAATCGCTGTCTGCAATTCGAGCCATTGAACGTTACCTTCCTGATGTGACCATCCAGACAGTTCCTTATCCATGGAACAGTCCACGCATCACATCTGTATCTCTCCAGCTTGGTGAGTAGGATGTTGTAGAGGACCATGTCAAAGGCCTTGCAGAAGTCTAGATAGATAACATGGATAGGTCATCCCTCACTCAGCATCACAACATCACAGAATTAACCATGTTGAAAAAGACCTCTGAGATCATTGAGTCTAACCTATCATCCAACCCTTCTAATTAACTAAACCATGGTGCTAATTGCCTCACTCAGCCTCCTCTTAAACACCTCCCGGAATGGTGACTTCACTCCCCTGTTTCTCTGTAAACCCAATGAACATAGCAGGGTTGTTCCCAAAAAAATGGGAAGATGGCTTTTAAAAGATAAAGAAAACAAAAATAAAAATTATAGGCAATTTAGAATAGAAATTACTCAGATGTTGAAACTCTGCATTGGTCAGGCAGGACTTGCCCTTAGTGAAGCCATGTTCGCTGGTTTTGATCACCTGCCTGGCCTTCGTGTGCCTTATCAGAACTTCCAGGATAATCTGTTCTATGATCTGCCCAGGCACAGAGGTGAGGCTGACAGGCTGGTAGTTGTCTTTCTACCCTTTTCAAAAGGGTACAATGTGTCCCCTCTACTAGTCACCAAGGCCTTCACCTGACTGCCAGGACTTTTCAAGTATTGTGGAAAGTGGCTTGGTAACTACATCAACCAATTCTCTCAGGATTCCTCTCATTGGATCCCACAGACTTATGTATATTAAGGTTCCTCAGGTGGTTACGAAGCTGATCATCACATACAGTGGGAATGACTTCACCGTTATCTCCACCTTGTGTTTTTTTTATCTTGGGAGGTGTTTGTTGCCAGTGAAGACTGAGAAAAAAATATTGTTGAGAACCTCAGTCTCCCCCTTGTCTGTTGTCACTAGCTCACCATTATTGTTCTTGCAGGGTATGTTTTCTTTAGCTTTCCTCTTTAAATTGGTGTACCTGGAGAAGTTCTTGTTATTCTGCAAGTTTAGCTCCAAGCATGCCCTGGCCTTTCTGACCTTATCCCTACACAATCAGAAAGTGTGTCCATACACTTCCTAGGATACCTGTGACTGCTTCCACTGCCTGTGCAGCTCATTCTTGGCTTTTTACTTTTCCTGTAGGTCTTGGCTCAGCCATGCTGGTCTGTTCCTTTCCTTGCTAGGTTTCTTGCACCTGGGAATTGAGATCTCTTGCATTCTATGGACCATGTCTTTAAGATCTGCCATCTCTGTTCTGCTCCTTTGTCCTTGAGTACCATTTCCCAGGGTGTCCTATTGACTAGCTCCCTGAAGAGATGGAATTTTGCTTTTCTGAAATTCAGGGTCCTGACTGTGCTGCTTGGCCAATTTGTGTCTCTTACTACTGTGAATTCTACCAGTGCATGATCTCTGCAGTCCAGGCTGCCTCCAATCTTGACATCCCTGATGAGCTTGCCTGCATCATTGACCAGTATTTCATCCCCTCAGGTAGGGGTTTCTATTTCTAGTCTCAAGAAGTTATTGTCCTATGTCTTGCTGCATTATTTTTCCATCAAATGTCAGGGTGCCTGAAGTTCCACAGCAGAAATAAAAGCCTGTGAGCATGGTGCCTCCTGTAGCAGGAGTAGAAATGCTTCATTGATAGGCTCGTCTTTATCGGGAATAGACTGACCATAAGGTTTCTCTTAATCTCTATTGCCTTCCCATAAGCTTTCAACTTGCTTGTGGCTATTCTTAGAGACATCTCTTCACATTTAATCAATTTCTTAACATAGAGGGCAACACCTCCAACCCTTCTTCTCCTCCTCTCCTTTCTGAACAGCTTGTAGCCATCGATAGCCACACTCAAGTCATAGGGTTCATCCCACCAGTTTCAGTAATGGCCACTACATCATAGCCTTCCAGCAGCAAGGTAGCTTCCAGCTCCTCCTGTTTGTTGCCCCTGCTATGTGCATTCATGTACACAGCATTCAGCTGTGCTGTCAGCCATGTCCTCTTTCAAGAGAAACACCCCTTCATTCCCCTAAGGTGTTTCCCTGGAGTTTCCCTCTTGGCTGCTTCTACCCCACGAACCCTTGGCTCATCTCTGTGAGAGTTTGAATGTGCTGCTGTGTCCCCAGCATGCTTCAGGCCAGCAGGCTGAAGGCCTTTAATAGCTCCTCATCCCACCAACCCTGGCATGTCATCCCACACCTTGTCATATAAAAGACATATCAAATCCCTCTATTTTCTGCTGCTGGGTCTTAGATTGTAATCTCTTGGAAACAAGGACCAATGTCTTGTTCTGACTATAGTCTTTGAAGCATGTCAGCAATATCTGGCATAATATAAGGCTTGACAGTGATCCAGGCTCAAAACCCCAGCAACTCTTACTTTAAATTAATCTTTGGAGTTGAAAAGTGTGTTCTCTGCTTGCAGGGAAGTTGGATCCTTAAGTAGAGCATCACTGTGATAGCCAGAGAGAAAAAAAAAAAAAGTACAAGTCAGGTAACACCTTAAATGTATGCTTTTTCTGCTACCCAAACAAAATGGTGCAAATCTAAAACTGAATTGGGAAAAGCATCTTTCTTTATATTGCTTGCATGAAGGAAATCACCTCTTTTAGCACAGATTCTATTAACTACAGGGAAAAACAAGTTGCTTCAAGTTACTGTTTCCTCAGAAGCACCTACTCATTAAACACATAATTAAGCCCAGTTAGCTATACACTTCATTAAAGGAGTCTGAAATGACCTAAGAATATATTCTACAGATAAAAGCCTAGTTAGATATTTAGAAGTGCTTAAACAATGTGCTTGAAACATCTTGAGTCATCTGGATAACCTCACAGTACAAGCAGAGTTGAGCAGGTAATCAAGAATAAGAGAAACTAAGACCTCTAAGCTTAATGGTATTTTAATAGAAAATGTTTCTTACATGATAAGAAGAACAGAGAAATTTCTCAGTGATTAGCATTAAATGGTGTGAACGAGCCCAGAACTTCTGCTTTGTGACAAAAGTAAAATGACCACTTTTTTAGATAAAAGATGGAAGAAGCTTTGATCTATTTCCTAAATTAGTATTTCTGCCCTTATTTTAAACATTTGGCCTCAGCAGTGTAAGATCTTGTACAGTGGGCAGTACTTTAAGCTCCCTGAGGAGTCTGAAATGGCTAAATGTGCTCAGAGCTTGCCTGATCAGCTCCTGTAACTATGCTGAGTTTAACAACAAGGGAGAAAAACCAAAACCATTATGCTGGCATTAGCTGTTGCTATGCCTGAAAGAGCCTTTCTCAGAAGAGGATCTGCTTTGGTTTCAGTCTGGGAGAGTTTGAATTCAAGGTGAGACTGATACTGATTTTTAATGGTCAAAAATGGTCACTTAAATGTATTACAGAATTGTCAATTAAAAATATTTCTAAATGAGTGGTAGGAGGGTATTTTTCACCCTGTGTCTCTTAGTGAAGAGCTGTCATTAAAGCAGTCTTGCCTACTGAAATCAGTATTTGAAATCCTTACGAAAAGGCAGTCTGACTATGATACTGAAATCCCAGACCTTGGAACTTAAGTGTAAAGTAACAGTCAAAGGAGGAAAGAAGAATCATTGCTTCCTTGAAGCAGATTGCAGTGTTGAGTCATTCAACAGTCAATAATGAAATTGGTAGCACCCTCAACTGCACATATTTCATTCTTAGAGTAAACTCTCTTGTCCTTCTTGGGGATTAATAGTTGTAGGGAGCTACTCCTTCAGCAGTCAAGTGCTTTTTCACATGAAGATTTCTTTTGCTGCCTTCTGGGAGTTAAATGTGCTGGCTGATGGACTTGAATCTTCTGGAGCTGGACACAGAAAAAGAATGTCCCACTAAAGGCTAAAATCCTTTAGTTGCTCTTTATCTCTTATACAGAATTTTCCTCATGTATCTACCCTAGATTAATGACTTTCTGGTAATTTGACCACGCACAAAACTGGATGGTTACTCCTACTATAGTAAATCCTATTTTGGAACAGTGGCAGAATGCCACAGGATGTAACCTTTCTAAAAGATTAAATATTTATCTTCTCACAGAAATAGAAAAGCTATGTTAAACATTGAAAGGCTATGATTGAAAGACTATCACACTTTTGCCTCACCTCTCTATCTCCAAATAATTGTGGGCTGGGATTTTGAAAAGGGAATGTGGGATTGTTGAAGTTCATGTTACAGATGACATAATTTTTAGCAGCAAACTGTGGCATGCTGGAACAGTAGCAGCATTTTTGCAGAATTTCTTTTTTTCTTTTATAAATAGTGAATTTGGTGCTATGCTGACAAAATGGCTAATGTGATCCTTAGGTAAAAGGAGAGAAGGATCAATGAGTAGGTGATTTTTACCTCTTTAAAGCAAGTCAGTGAGACAGATATTGAGAAGGTAAATAGTGCTCTGCTCCCCACAGTCTCGCTGTGATCATATTTCAAAAATGGGGCCAGTTCATAAGTAAGCTGCAAAAATGATGTAAAGGCTTTCCAGAGGCAGACTTAGAAACCTCCAGCTGTTCAGCAGGAGAAGGAGAGACAAAAGATTCTGGTAACCTGATTATTGCATGGAAGTGTTTCTGAGGTGAACAAAAGACTGTTGAGATTTTCATTCTGTTTGGGAAGCAGGATGAGAGTCACTTGCCTATCATGCAATGAGAGCAGCAAGCACTGCAATGTACTGTGGAGTGAGTGTGGGGGTTCTTCACCTGACATATCTTGGCAAGACCAAGGGCAAATACTACTTTAGGCAAGTTGAAGCTTTCCACTGCAGCCTAGAATAGCTGGAAGATAACAATGTGTGTTGCAATGAGTCAGATTTTGAGTGCTTGAAGGGATCACTTCGGACTTAATTTTTCTGATTATTTTTTCTTTAAAGACTGCTTTCTTCTTGCATTTTAAATTTTAGAATTCACCCTAGAATCCTTGAAAGACAGTCATAAACCCTGCCTCTATTTCTGTCTTTACCTTACACCAGTAGCTTAAGAAGTGCAGATCCAGAATACCCTTTTTCTGCATATTTTTTGTGGATATGTTTTCCTAAGACTCGGCTATGAGATCAGTGTCTGTATCATTTGCTCTTTGGACTGTGAAAGGAAGGTCATGCCACCTGAGCAATGCTTTTTTGTATTGCTCTTTATTGCTTCTGCAACATGGGTTTGTTTTTGTTTGGTTTTTTTTTTTTTTTCAGGGAAAATGGGTAAGAAAGAGGAACCTAGAGACTACTAACCTGTCAGACTCACCTCTGTGCCTGGGAAGGTCATGGAACAGATCATCCTGCAAGCCATAGTGGAGCATATGGAGAACCAGGAGGTGATTTGAGACAGCCAACATGGCTTCACTAAGGGCAAGTCCTGTCTGACCAAACTAGAGGGTTTCTGTGATCTTGTAACTACATCACTGGACAAGGGAAGACCAACAGAGGTCATTTATCTGGACTGTTTAAAGCCTTTGACACAGTTTCCCACAAGATTCTTCTCTCTAAGCTGGAGAGATATGGATTTGATAGGTGGACTGTCCAGTGGATAAGGAATTGGTTGGATGATTGCATACAAAGAGTAGTGGTCAACAGCTTGATGTCCAGATGGAGACAGGTGGCAAGTGGTGTCTCTCAAGTGTTTGTATTAGGACCAGTACTGTTCATTATCTTCATCAGTAATATAGACAATGAGATTGAGTGCACCCTCAGCAAGTCTGCAGACAGTACCAAGCTGAGTGGTGCACTAGGTAAGGCTGAAGGACAGGATGTCATCCAGAGGGACCTGGACAGGCTGGAGAGGAGGGCTGAGAAGAATCTCACGAAGTTCAATAAGGCAAAGTGCAAGGTTCTGAACCTAGGTTGGAAGAATCCTTGATGTCAATACAGGCTGGGGGATGATGAATTTGAGATCATCCATGCAGGTAAAGACTTTGGGGTACTGCTAGATGAGAAGCTGTGCATGAGCCAACAATGACCACTTGCAGCCCAGAAGGCGAATTGCATCCTGGGCTGCATCAAAAGAAGTGTAGCCAGCAAGTTGAGAGAAGTGATTCTGCCACTCTACTCCACTCTGATGAGACCTCACATGGAGTACTATGCCCAGCTTTGGGGTCCCCAATACAGGATAATTTTAGACCTGCTGGAGTGGGTCCCGAGGGGGACCTACAGAAAGGCTGGAGATGGACTGTTTACAAGGGCTTGTAGCAGTAGGATGAGGGACAGTGGTTTTAAACTGGAGTAGGGTAGATTTAGGTTGGACACATGGAAGAAGTTCTTTACAATGAGAGTGATAAAAATACTGGAACAGGTTTTCCAGGTGTGTGGTTGAGGCCCCATCCCTGGAGCCATTCAAGGTCAAACTTGATATGGCCCTGGCCTGATTTATGTGAAGGTGTTCTTGCTCACTGCAGGGAGGTTGGAGAAGATGACCTTTGAGGGTCCCTTCCAACCTGATGCAACCTGTGAATCTGTGTGAAAAAGGCCTGATTGTGTTTATCAGACTCTGTTAAGGCATCTTTCTCATCTTAAACTATTTCCATATATATATGAGATTCTTTTGTTCCTTGGTTTTCTGAATAAATAAATTGAAGAGTCATAGCTTATGGACAAGACATTTAGAATGAATAGAGAGTAATTGTCTCAGAAACTGGAAAACCATTGCCAAGTTTCTAGTTGGCAGTGAAAGCCCTGCTCAGAGAGGAAGACTTTATAAAACATGTGGGATTTAAGAAAGTTTAGCATAGCAATGTTTTTTTTTAAAGAAATCCCTGCAGAGAAAAATGTCCAGCACAGCACTATCAGGAATGTCCAACAGTGGCAAAACATCTGCTTTCTTTCACCCAGTTGTTGAATCCTCTGGAGAAAAATGAAATCTCATCTGTGCTGGGCAAAACGGCTGAATCTGGAACCGAGAATTGTAAGCGTCTCACCAAGGGGTCAGTTCTAAAAGAGCAGGAGATGCTGTGCACTGTTCACACAGCAGAACTCATAAGAATATCTCACAGGCTTTCAGCCTCTTACAACTGTGGAGAACAAAAGGAAAACATTAAGTAAGTGGACAATTGTCATGTATCACCAAACAATATCCTGTTTGTCAGTCACTGCTGACAGCAGATGACAGCGATACAGTCTTTTCCTTATCATCATGTCTCCTGTCCCCTTACAATGGACTTCCTCTAAACCCTGACTGCTGACCTTTCACC
Source organism: Pogoniulus pusillus (assembly GCF_015220805.1). Classification (NCBI taxonomy): domain Eukaryota; kingdom Metazoa; phylum Chordata; class Aves; order Piciformes; family Lybiidae; genus Pogoniulus; species Pogoniulus pusillus. The sequence continues at coordinate 24,638,001 of NC_087273.1, forward strand.
TCAGTGCATGGTTCGTGTAGATGATGGATGAGCCTTTTTAGGCTCATAAGATGCGATGGTGGAGGGAAAAATGCCAGCAGAGATGATATATTTGCTTTGCATTTTCATAACATTAACAGCTTCAAGATAGACAAACAGTTGCACAGGCTAAGCAAAATAAATTTATCATGAATGTTTTGGTCCTCTTGCCATTCAGCATTGAATATTGCTCTCATACTGACAGGGAAAAGTGAGTGAAGCAGGAGACTCTGAAGGAGGGAAGGAATGGATGGTTGGAGCTGTAAAGGAACAGGCACTGAGTTCTACTGCCTAAGTCTGAGCTCAGGGAATACGGAGCAACCCGCTTTAGGAAGAGAATAAGATCCAGTCCTTGGTGCAGTATTGTGATGGTTTGGGTGTTCTCTGCCCCCCCACACTTTGGAAATCACCCAGACTAGACTCAGCCAGCTCTGGAAATTTTGAATGAAGCTTGTATTTACAGCTTAGCAGAACATACAAGCAGATATTTACAGCATATACAGTTATATACAGAAATATACAAGGTAAAAGGTAATACAGAAACACAACAGCCCTCCCAGAAACTTGAGTTCCCAGGAGGGGCTCCCAACTGCTCTTTCACCTTCTCCCACCCCTTTAAACCTTACCCCAGTCCCATGAAAGAATGGAGGTTCAGCCAGGGGGTTAGGAGGCAAAGTGGATTAATCAGAGAGACGTCAGAGAAGCTAGGGAGAGAAAAAAAAAAATCAGGTCCAAGCTCCCCAGCAGAAGCAGTAGTAGTGCCTTATCTATGTTTGGATTCTTGTTCTTATACCTATGAGTGAAGTAGACATCATTCTTGCTTTCCCTTCACATCCTGTAATCTAGTTCTTCTCACCAAAACATTCTAGATAGCTTCAAACTAGCACAAGTATTGATGGCCACACTGTGAATTAGACACTTGAAATGGAAAGAGAAAGCATTAAAATTGTGAAGGCAGTATGTGTTGGTTTTTTTTAAACAGTTTGAGCATAAATTTGGTTTGAGCTTGTTTCTAATAAGACAAGCAGCATGAACTTCTTTCTGTTTGTCAGGCCTCATGGTCAAGAACAAACCAGTGTATTTTAGAAGAAAGCATGTTTTCTGGCAAGGCTTGTTTTTCCTCCTTCTTATCATCTGTCAGATATAGGTGTTTATTCAGAGAAGTCTTGCTCTGCCAGTCCAGTGGCTTATATTTCTTCTATCCATGGTGCATTTAGCACTGTCACCTTTTTTTCTGGTTGGTTGAAGAGCCTTTAAGTTGCTGAAGGATGGCTACCTTAATAGGCTTCATTTTAACACTGTTTTACTTGGCTTGAAAAACAAAACAAACAAGAAAGACCCACATTCTGACTTTGAAATTTTGTTTACTAAACAAGATCATGGATCAAGGCAGTTGTTTTCTTACTGTGCCAAGCAAACAAAATTAGCTGTAAGCCTTTTTCAGCCTGCGTTTCATATTGCATGATGTCTACTCATCACGAGGAGGTTCTAATTCAGTGGTGACACCAGTGGCTGTCCACACCACATGATGGATTCACGGTGCAGGGAGCTGCCTTACTTACTTCACCTATAATTTTGCCTATAGAATCATAGAATCATAGAATCAACCAGGTTGGAAGAGACTTCCAAGATCATCCAGGCCAACCTATCACCCAGCCCTATCCAATCAACTAGACCATGGCACTAAGTGCCTCATCCAGTCTTTTCTTGAAGACCCCCAGGGACGGTGCCTCCACCACCTCCCTGGGCAGCCCATTCCAATGGGAAATCACTCTCTCTGTCAAGAACTTCTTCCTAATATCCAGCCTATATCTACCCTGGCACAACTTGAGACTATGGTGTACTGCACTTTTTTTTGGTAACTGGAAGCATCCCCATGAGAAGGGAACCTCAGGCACAAGAGTGTTTTGCTGAGTGGCTCATGGGATGGATACATTTTAAATATAGGAAAATGCTGTCAGAAAAAAGTGCATTTACTGAAGTAAGTACAGCCACTATTTGAACAAATTTGCTGAGAATTTTGAGTATCTGGGAATTAAATAAATTTTAGCCATTTCTACATTTAGGTAAGTATTTCAGACACTGAAAAGAGGGGGAAACTCCCCAAAAGTCCCATCACAAAAAAGAATGTGTGGATGTAGTCTATCTGGACTTCAGCAAAGCCTTTGACACTGTCTGCCACAAGAAATTCCTAGCCAAGCTGGCAGCTCATGGTCTGGACAGCTTCACGCTGTGTTGGGTCAAGAACTGGCTGGATGGCAGAGCCCAGAGAGTGGTGGTGAATGGTGCCACATCCAGTTGGCAGCCAGTAACTAGTGGTGTTCCCCAAGGATTAGTGCTGGGCCCAGTCCTGTTCAACATCTTTATTGATGACCTGGACGAGGGGATTGAGTCCAGCATCTGTAAGTTTGCAGATGACACCAAGCTAGGAGCAGGTGTTGATCTTTGGAGGGTAGGAGAGCCCTGCAGAGGGACCTGGACAGGCTGGATGGGTGGGCAGAGGCCAATGGGATGAGATTTAACAAGGCCAAGTGCAGGATTCTGCACTTTGGCCACAACAGCCCCAAGCAGCGCTACAGGCTGGGGACTGAGTGGCTGGAGAGCAGCCAGGAAGAAAGAGACCTGGGGGTACTGGTGGATAATAGGCTGAAGATGAGGCAGCAGTGTGCCCAGGTGGCCAAGAAAGCCAATGGCATCCTGGCCTGCATCAGGAACAGTGTGGCCAGTAGGACAAGGGAGGTTACTCTTCCCGTGTACTCAGCACTGGTCAGGCCACACCTTGAGTCCTGTGTCCAGTTCTGGGCCCCTCAATTCAAGAGAGATGTTGAGGCATTGGAACGTGTCCAGAGAAGGGCAACAAAGCTGGTGAGGGGCCTGGAACACAAATCCTATGAGGAGAGTCTGAGGGAGCTGGGGTCATTCAGCCTGGAGAAGAGGAGGTTCAGGGGTGACCTCATTGCTGTCTACAATTACCTGAAGGGACATTGTGGCCAGGTGGAGGGTGGCCTCTTCTCCTAGACAGCCAGCAATAGAACAAGGGGACACAGTCTCAAGTTGTGCCAGAGGAAGTATTGGCTGGATGTTAGGAGGAAGTTCTTCCCAGAGAGAGTGATTTGCCATTGGAATGGGCTGCCCAGGGAGGTGGTGGAGGCACCGTCCCTGGAGGTGTTCAAGAAAAGCCTGGATGAGGCACTTAGTGCCATGGTCTAGTTGACTGGATAGGGTTGGGTGCTAGGTTCGACTGGATGATTTTCAAGGTCTCTTCCAACCTGGTTGATTCTATGAAATAAGAATCTTTCTGACTATGAAAATTAAAGAATAGTTGAAATATCATAATTCTTTTAGCATCTTTGCAAATTATGAAGGGTAGGTGCTGAAAGTCAAGACTGCTATTTGCCTTTACATTAAGTCCTAGAATTAGTCTGCTATTCTACTTTCTTCCCTAAGCAAGATTCTCATGACCATCCTGTGATAATGAAAGTGTCTTCTTTTTCAGCTTTGCTTCTCATTTAATAAAAATAAAAGGCTGGAAATAAAAGCTAGGCCATGTAAATAAAACCAGCATGCCCAATGTAGCATGAGGAGTATAGAGAGTTGCTAAAGCACGGTGTTTTTACAGTGCCTTGATTTGTGCTTTAGCGGTGAACTTGGCAGTGTGTGCTGGCTTGAGGCTAATTCGAATATTTTTGTGAGAGAAATTAGGTTATTGTCTGTGAAAAGAAAATACAGTGATGTCTAAATTACCCATTCGTTCTGCTGGGCCACATAAAAGCAAGGACATAAAGATAAGACAGTCTCTGCCTGACTTTTGCCATATTAACTCTTCCACCTGACTCTGCATGTTTCCAACTAATCTTTCTGCTTCTAACATCCCTTGCAGACCTTTCCAGCTGATCTTGCATGTAAGGGAGATTCTGGGATAAGGTAGAGGGTGAAAAGAAAGTGGAAGGGTGGTTGGGGGCCCCTCCTGGACAGTCTAGCTTCTGGGAGGGGTCTTGTATTTATTACTTTTCATTTGTATATCACTCTATATGGCTGTAAATATCTGTAATATATTGTATATATATGTATATGCTTGGAAATAGTGCTAAGCTGTATATATAAAGCTTAATTCCTTAACTTCCAGCTGTCTGAGTTGAGTCTGGGTGAATCCTCGTGTGTGTGGGGCAGGTGATGCCCAGAACCACTACACAGTGCTAGGTTAATGGTGAGACTCTATGATTCTAAAGGTCTTTACCAACTTCAATGATTCTGTGATTACTTTGTATCTTGTACATGTGCAATGATGCGTAGTCATTTGTATGCCTGGTACCCTGCTGGCAGCAGCATGAAATGAGCTGAAGCCTTGTGAACTGAGGAAGTGACAGCAATGTACCTTCAGGAAGTCATAGGTGCAGCCTACCTCCATGTAACACTACCTTGCAGCTCCAGATTACAAAGTATTGGAAAGGTTGAGTACAAGAACCGCAGAAATATCTTGTGTGCTGAGGAAGGTGAGTTATAGTTAGTTTTAAGGAATTCAATCTACCCATTTCACTGAAAAGAAGATTTGAACGTGACAATGCCAAAATACCTTCGTGCTGAGAAAATCATGTGCTCTGTAATTTAAGAGAGAACAGATTCATGGTGGGAAGTGTTAAAGGCATACATATTTGAATAAGAAATTGATCCTATTTTTTAACAGTGAGGGCACTGAAACACCAGCACAGATTACCAGTGAAATTCATGATTTCTACACCTTTTGAAGTCCATGCTGAATGTCTTTCTAAAAGAAATGTTTTATCCAGACAGATTTTGGGAATATGAATAAGAACTGCGTGAAATTTAAAGACTTCCATTACATGAGACACAAACATCTAAGTAATTGTCCTTCTGACTTTAGTTTCTCTGATTTTATTAAAGGTAAGTGTTAGATAGGGGATGAATCACTGTTCTGAATGCTATTTAGTTCTGTTATTATACTTAACATTTCATACAACTGTTATTGTCTTATGAGTCTTGGTGAGAGAATCAGTTTGTGGTGTCATTTTTTGTAATTGGTTGTGATGGTTTGGGTGTTACCTGCCCCCCAAAACTTTGTAAAATCAGCCAGACTGGACTCAGCAGCTCTGGAAATTGAATGAAGCTTTATATTTACAGCTTAGCACAATATACAAGCAGACATTTATAATATATACAGTTATATACAGAAATATACAAGGTAAAAGGTAATACAGAAACACAACTCCCCTCCCAGAAACCTGAGTCCTAGGAGGGGCTCCCAACTGCTCTTCCACCTTCTCCCATCCCTCTCTACCTTACCTCAGACATTGCCTTGTGCCCAAGGAAGATTGGAGTGTCAGCCAGGGGGTTTAAGAAGCAGGTGGATTTAGTCACACAGATGGCAGGTTAGGTTAGGGAGAGATGCAGCCCAAAGCCCAGACTGAGAGTGACTCTGTTATCTATATTAGCATTCTTGTTCTTTTGCATCTCAGCAAACCTATGAGTGAAGTAGACATCACCATTGTTTTCCTTTTCACAGCCTGTGATCTAATTCTTCCCACCAAAGCATTCTAGATTTCTAGCTAGGATTCTAGCTAGCTTCAAACTAGCATGTTGGTTATGTACTTTTAACAGTGTCTTTAGTGGAATAGAATTTAAATGTCTTCTCTTTCCAACATGGCCTTGTCTGCTTGACCTGCCTACCCTAACTGGTCCCCTGTTTTCCAGGAGTGTAACATGACTGTTTTAGAAAGCTCCTCTAAGTCACTGAAGAGAAGCAAGATGCTTTATTACCACCTGGGGAGGTAACTGTATGGTCACTGGTGATGACCAATGAGTCACCTCCCTTAGGTGAGGAGCAAAGCATCTTTTGTTCACTGTTCCAGAGGCGCTTTCATTTTGCAGTACATCTGTAACTACCTTTCTGGCCAACCCTACTATGATGTCTTAATGTAAAATCAGTGTGAGGGACAGACAGTAGCTGTTAAATATAGATTTTAAAAATATTTCCTTAAAATGTTCTGAGCATGATAAAATACCATTCCTCTTCCTGATAAACATTGCTATGCACACATTCCAGCACTTTGTAGGTAGTGAGGTTGCTTTTCTCTTAATATTAGTGTGTTTGATTCTGTGGGTTTTGACATCTCTATTCGTTTGTCTGACAAATCTGTGTGCTGACTTGTAAAAAAAAATAAAATCAATATTGTTTTCCCTGGCACTTTCTCTGCAGTTGAGTTGATTTATTATCACAGTTCCCTTTCCCCTCTTTTTATCAGTGTGCTTCTATTGCTTTAGGGTTGAGTACCTGATAACATCGCAGGGTAGAAGACACACCGAGAGTTTCTGTGACCTTATCCCCTGTGTGATCTTGTCCAGTGTGACGGTGAGCCATGGCTATAAAGCTGAACAATGATATTATCCAGACTGTTTGATCAGATTTATGTTCTGTTATGTTCAAAATAGAGACAAACTAGAACCAATAAACAAAATTTAGATTTATGTTTGAACTGTGCTTGTCCAGTATTTCTGTGGCTAAAGGGAGAGTAAACATCAACTGAGTAAAACTTAATTTGCCTGCAAAGTAGCATGTGCTGCCTAGGAGTCACACAGCCCACAGTTCTTCTGGGATTTAAACCAGGCAGAAAAGTGAGCTTGTTGTTGCTTCTTAAAAATGTAGCTTTATTACTGTTGTTTCTGTTAGTCACTGTTAGTCACAAGGTAATATTAAAGAACTTCAGTAGAAGGTCAGACCTGTATTGGCCTAGACATGTAAGGAAAGAGAATTCACAGGCAGTATTTCAGAACAGATGAAACTGAAGGCTGCAACAGGTAAATGTGCTGTGAGCACAGTAGTGCAGACACCTTCCTCACACAAGGCTTCTCAGGGAATATGTGTTAACTAAGTTCATTAAACCTGCACCTAATGTGTCTATAGGCAGAACAGAGCCACTTTTACTCTTGGAAGAGAGTATCCTCTTGTAATGACTTCTGCCTGTTGACTTTCCTTCTCTGCTAACCACCTCAGAAATGTCAGCCCACTCCTTGCCATTATCTACAGATATAGTGAGAGAACTATGCTTGAAGGTAGGCTTCAAAGCAGGATTTTTTGAAGATGTTTTTCATATTGGCAGTAATACCATAATGGCAGATGCTTGATGGGGAGGCATATGTGTGTCCCTGCTTGGGGCTGCAGGGGTTGGGATATGGAGAAGAGAACTTGACAGCAGAGTAAACTCATACATCTGATAGGTAGAGCAAGGCAATTGAGTGCAGTCTAATAAGAACGGGGAAACAATGTGTCAAGTCAGTTAGTGGAAAGATGCAAAAATGTGATGATACAGTTAGAGAAACCAGAGAGGAGGACAGTTCTAGCAGTTATTAAACTTAAGGTGATTTGGAGGTCAGCCTCTGGCCACACAACATCAGAGGAGATGATGCAAGTGAAAAAATCCCAAACCATCAATTTGGAAACAATGTCCTTGCACTAGTGCTCTCTCTTTTCTCTTCCCTTTCCTGCAGGGACGTAGGAAAATATGGCAGCAGGACAGTGAAGTTGGCAATAAAAGGAGCGAGAAGATAGGGGACAGCAGCATTACCAGTGCCTCTGGTGCTGCTGCTCTAATGCAGCATGTCTTTAATGATGTCAGAAGCCTCAAGTCTCCTTCAACTCCCTCTCAAAAAGGTAAGCAGTGACTGGATTTTTCTATTTTTCTTTTACCCTCTTGCTTCTTCCAATAGTATGTCAGAGGGGAAAAATGAGAAAGATAGAGCTTAGTAGCTTTGACATTTCCTTCTGTTCTCTCCTCTTTGAGACAGAGAAAACTCTGCTCCATCTTCTGCTCACCTCATCAGCTGTAGGTCTGCAGCACCTACAGGCGGTTCAGAGCTGGTGCAGAAACTGCTCTAGAAATGAGCGGAGTTTGGAGCATTATATTTAATTTCAAAGCAAAACAAAAAATTGTTCTGGCGCTGGATTAACTGACTTGTAAAATGTGTCCACTAGGCCTTCATATATTTTGGTGGCACTTCTCAAAAGAACCAGCTTACACAGCTGGACACACAACCAGGCCCCAGTTACACAGAAGCAATCACACTGATGCCAATGTATATCACCTTGGCAACATATATTTCATTACCTTATTGCTTTTGTCAACCAACGTAATCTTTGTTGTAAAAGAATGAAGTTGTTAACATATTTTAGTTTCCAGAGACTCTTAAAAATTAATTTTATTACCCCAGTTAAAATCTTTGTTAAATGTGCAACCACTCACTGACAAATCTGTTTTTTCTGCTTTCTATTGCTCTTTTAAGATGTCACATCAGTACTTTTTTTGTTGGGTTTTACTCCCACTTCCTCAGAAATTCAACACGTTTCATTTTAGCAGTTGTTTTTTAGCATCTTGCTTAAGTATGGTGTTACAGAGAGCATTTATTTACCATCATACAGTGAGATAAACTGTCTTTTTTCCAGATACTGAGCTATGATTTTCTGGAATTACTTGTTTCTGTTTTAGTTATGGAGAAATATGCCTTTACCTTGTTCTTAGCTCTGCTGCAATGATAGACTGATTGCTTTGCTACTCTTCCATTATCAGCAAGCTATATCTTCATAGCTACTGTCATACCTTTCAGGACACTTTTAACCAATAAAGGCATCTTTCTTAATTGCTTCAGGCAGAAGCTTTTCAGACTTGTATTGAAATGCTTTTACACAGTTCCCAGTTATCATCCATTTTTTTCTGCTTACATTATTTTCCCAGTGGATTTGGTCATATGTTAATTCAATAGCTGTGCTAGTTGTGTGGTTCAAGAGCTTCAGACACAGCGATATTGGGAGGTAGACAATGGTGTAGAGATTTGTTCTGTGAATTTTTGGCTTCCATATTCACTGGCAGTTCCCTGCAAACCCATGTTCAAGAGCAATGTTCTCGCCTCAATAGTTTCTCAACAACTCCATGCAACGCTATAGGCTTGGGGCAGAATGGCTGGAAAATTGCCAGGTAGAAAAGGACCTGGGGTTGCTAGTTGACAGCTGACTGAATGCAAACCAGTAGTGTGTTCAAGTGGTCAATAAGGCCACAATTGTCTTCTGTCTGCAATAGCTTAACCAGAAGGATTAGAGAAATGATTGTCCCCCTGTACTCTGCACTGATGAGGCTGCATTCAGTTTTGGGCTCCTAACTACAAGACAGAGATTAAGGTGATGGAATATGCCTAAAGAAAGACAAGAACATTGCTGAAGGGTCTGGAACACAATCCTCATGAGGTGCAACTGAGGGAACATGAGTTGTTTAATTTGAAGAAGAGGAGGATGAAGTGAGACCTTATAATTCTTTATATCTACCTGAAAGGAGGTGTTTTGACAATGCAGTTGAAATCTCTGAATGTAATTTCCTTTTTATTGTCACAACCTCACTCTCCTACAAGAATGAAAATAAATATCTTCTTCTTTCATAAACCACAAAAGAATGAATTGTCCACTCTTGTCTACTCTGACTACTGATTGTAGTCTTGAGTCTATGAGGAGAAAATTAAAACAATTTAATTGAAAGTCTTATGAAATTTTCAAGCATGTAGGAAAAACAGGCTGTGTGGTTAAAAATAACACAACTTTTTGATTATAATAAACACCATAGCTAATACTGTAAAAAAAACCATCCCAACCATCCCAAACCTGCAAGGCTTTCATAAATGGGCTTTTCTGAATTTCAAGAACATCAGAGGAAATATAACAGTTTTAGAACACTTCTCCTATTTTCTCAATAATTTGCTCTGAATACTGACCTGTACTCCATCAGTACCCACAAGTCCTTTTCTGTAAGGCTGCTCTCTATCAATTCCTCCTCTAGCCTCTATTAATAACCAGAATTGTCCCTACCCAGGTGCAGGACCTTACACTTGGCCATGTTGAACCTTGTGAGGTTCACCTTGGCCCACTTCTTCAGCTTGTCCAGGTTGCTGTGGATGGCATCCCATTCCTCTGGCATGTGAACTGCAACACCCAGCTTGGTACCATCTGCAGACTTGCTGAGGGTGCTGTCAATCCCACTGTCTGTGTCACCGGTGGAGGTACTAACCAGCACTGGACCCAATACAGACCCCCAAGGGACATCAAGCTGTTGACCACTGTCCTCTGGGTGTGAACATCCAGCCAATTCCTTATCCACTGAAAAGTCCACCAGATCCACATGTCTCCAACTTAGAGAGAAGGATGTTGTGGGGTATGATGTCAAAGACTTTGCAGAAGTCTAGATAAATTACATCCATTGTCCATCCTTTATCCATTGATGTTGTCACTTCATTGTAGAAAGACAGGATTTGGTCAGTCAGGATTTGCCCTTAGTAAAGCAGTGCCAGATGTCACAAATCACCTTCTTGGTCTTCCTGTGCCTTATCAGAGTTCTCAGGAGGATGTGTCCCATGATCTTCCCAGGCACAGGCTCACAGATTGGTAGTTCTGGGGGTCCTCCTTTCTAAGCTTTTTAAAAATGGGTGAATGTTTCCCTTCTTTCAGTCAGCAGGGAAGACAGCTGACAGCCACAACTCTTCAAATATCATGAAGAGTGGCTTGGCAACAACTTCCAAGTTAAAAGACAAGTATTTTAATTACTGGTGTCAGCCCAGGGGTAAGAAACTTGTAAATGCTTCCAATATCATATAGATACAATTTTCTGTCCCACTTGTGAAGGTAAGATCATGACTATGGCTTCACTTTTGAATTTGTCTTCACATGCAATATGTGGCAATGGATCTTCAATTTTCTAAGTATGTCTGGGAATTGAGATAGCTTACCATTCTGTGAAAAAGTGATGTTAGGTAGGTTATACCACAGAATAATTTTATCTGAGTTCAATTTATCAAATTTGTCTTTGATATAAAAGTGATTTGAACTTTTCAATTAATATTGGCTGCTCTCCAGGACCATACCTTTCAAGTACTCTAGTAGGGAATGTAAAATGAAGAGTACTGTTGCTTTAGGATTTATAGGTGCATGTTGGTGGCATGTCCCTTTCTCCTGAAACAGGATTTGGCTCTATGCTGGGTGTGGCTGAAGCAAAAAAGAAAAAAGGAGCAGCACATGTTTGAGAACTGAGCTCTCAGTATTTACCTGATACGAGTTTTGTAGCTTGCACTGAGGCATGATTGATCATTAGCTGATAGTACTACTAGAGCATTATTTAGTAGCATTTTGGCAGTTAGTTTATTTAAAGCCTTAATTCCCAGAGTTGAGTGGCTATGCTACCATCTCAGCTTTCACTTCAAAACATTAACGTATTTTCACTCTTCCTGGTGATGGGAAGAAGCTTGAAGCATTGTCCTAGTGCACTAAGCCAAAAAGACAAATTAGAAGACAGGATTACAGGATCACAGCATGTTAGGGGTTGGAAGGGATCTCGGTGGATCATCAAATCCAACCCCACTGCCAGAGCAGGACCATAATCCAGCTCAGGTCACACAGGACTACATCCAGATTGGTCTTGACAGTCCCCAGAGAAGGAAACTCCACAACCTCTCTGGGCAGCCTGTTCCAGTGCTCTGTGACCCTTACAGTAAAATTCTTCCTCATGCTTGAGTGGAACTTCCTGTGCTGTAGTTTATACCCGTTAACCCTTGTCCTATCACAGGAAGCAACTGAGAAGAGTCTGTCTCCTCCTTCTTGACACCCAGCCCTCATATATTTGAATACATTTATTAGAACCTCTCTCTGTCTTCTCTTCACCAGACCAAAACCCCCATGTCTCTCAGCCTCTCCCCATAAGGCAAGTGCTCCAGCTCCTTGGAGCTCATTGGACTCTTTTGAGTAGATCTCTGTCCCTCTTAAACTGAAGAGTCCAAAACTGAATGAGATATTTCAGGTGAGGTCTCACCAGGGCAGAGCAGAGGGGCAGGAGAACCTCCCTTAATCTGCTGGCCACACTCCTCTTTATGCACCCCAGGATCCCATTGGCCTTCTTGGCCACAAGGGCACATTGCTGTCCCACACATAGCTTGTTTTCCACCAGGACCCCCAGGCCCTTCTCCATGGGGCTGCTTTCCAGCAGATCACCTCCTAATCTGTACTGGTGCAGCTCTTCAGGCTGTCCAAGTCTTCCTGAATGACCACACAGCCTTCAGATGTAACAGCCAAGCCTCCCAGGTTGGTGTCATCAGCAAACTTGCTGAGCAGACTCTCTGTCCCCTCATCAATGTCATTGGTAAAGATATTGAACAAGTCTGAACCCAGCACTGATCCCTGTGGGGCTCCACTAGTTACAGATTTCCAGCTGGACTTGGCACCACTGATCACCACTCTTTGCACTCTATTGTCTAACTAGTTCCTAATCCACCTGTCTATCTGCTCTTCTATCCCACACTCCCTGAGCTTGCTCACAACGATGTTATGTGAGACAGTGTCAAAGGCCTTGCTAAGGTCAGAGTAGACTACATCCACTGATCTCCCTGTGTCTACCTATTTGGTTATGGCATCATAGAATGCTATCATGTTAGTCAAGCATAATTTCCCCCTGGTAAATCCTTGCTGACTACTCCTGATAACCTTCTTCACTTCAGTGCCTTGAGATGCCCTTCAGATGGAGCTGCTCCATTGTTTTTCCAGGGATGGAGGTGAGGCTGACTGGTCTGTAGTTTCCTGAAACCTCTTTCTTGCCCTTTTTAAAGACTGGAGTGACATTGGCTCTCCTCCAGTCCTCAGGAACCTCTCCTATCTGCCATGATTTGGCAAAAGTGATGGAGAGTGGCAGAGAGACAGCATCAGGCAGTTCTCTCATCACTCCTGAGTGCATCTCTTTGGGGCTCATGGATTTGTGAATATTCAGTTTTTGTAACTGATTCCTAACTGATTGCTTCATTACCTAGTGGAGAGTTGTCCCTCCTCCAGTTTCCTTTGCTTCACCTTGTGGCTGGAGCTTATAGGGGAGTTCAATCTTGGGAGTAAAGACTGAAGAACGGAAGGCATTCAGCAACTCTACCTTTTTTGCATCCTCAATTATCAGGGCTGCCTTCTCATTCAGCAGTGGACTCACACTTTCTTTATTATTCCTTTTCCTACTGATACATCTGACAAAGCCCTTCTTGTTCACTTTTAATTCCTTTGCCAGTTTTAGTTCCAAGAGGGCTTTGGTCTTCCTTGTTGCCTTTCTACATGCCCTGACAACTTCTTTATAGCTCTCTCAAGTGACAAGCCCCTTCCTCCATGAATTGTGAGCTTCTTTCTTCCCTGAGATTATCTTCAGAAGCTCCTTCTTCATCCATGCAGGTCTCCTAGAATATTGACCTAATTATTTTACTCAAGGGAACACACCCATCTTGCACTTGAAGGATATGGCATATAAAAATCGACCAACTTTCCTGAGCTCCTTTACCTTCTAGAGCCCTAGCCCGTGGGATTCCTGCAAGTACATCTCAAAAGAGCACACAGTTAGCCCTGCAGAAGTCCATGCTTGTAATCCTACTTATTGCCCTGCTTCTTTGTGTAATACCAAATTCCACCATGTCATAGTGCCATAGAACCATAGAACCATAGAATCAAACAGGTTGGAAGAGTCCTCCAAGATTATCCAGTCCAGCCTATCACCCAGCTCTATCCAATCAACTAGATCATGGCACTAAGCTTTTCTTGAACACCTCCAGGGATGGTGACTTCACCACCTCCCTGGGCAGCTCATTCCAATGCCAATCACTCTCTCTGTGAAGAACTTCCTTCTAATATTTAGCCTATAACTCCCCTGGCTCAACTTGAGACTGTCCCCTTGTTCTGTTGCTTGTTGCCTGGGAGAAGAGACCCCCACCTGGCTACAACCTCCTTTCAGGCAGTCATGATCACTGTTGCCAAGGCTGTTTCCTACCTTCATGTCCTGAACCAGTCCTTCTTTGTTAGTTAATATAAGGCCCAGTATTTCCTTGTTAGTTACTATAAGACCTCAGTATTTCCTTATTTGTAGGTTGTGGGTGTCATGGAGGGGGATTCCCAGTACCTACACCTATTTGGCAGAGGGGAGAAATTAATTAATGCAAGAGAATATTTATAAAAATATATATATTTATTAAACTCCAATATTTTCAACTCTCGTCACCCCCAACCACTGAACTTTAATATTATATTGTTCTTTACACGATTATGAAGACATTCTAGGATATATATCTACAGAAACTTATTAATAACTAGCAAACATTCAAACTGTATACAGAGAGAGAGTTTTCCCCACAGCTTAATGCCGCCTGCGGTCTTACACTATTTGCCCAGCAAAGCTGAGCTGAAAGCTGCTCTCTGCTTTATGGCAGAGGTAACAGAAATTACAGAGGCATCTACTCACAATTCTTATCAATGACTCTCCAGGGCTGCGTCAGCCTGTGCCTAGTGTCCAGTTCTTCAGGGTCTCTGCCTGTGGACTGAGGCTGGAATACTCTGGTGTCAGGGGAAACGACAGTCTGACCTTAATACTGCTGGATCCTGCTGGCTCTCTCTCCAGGGGTACGCAGGCAGGCAAGCAAGCAATGCGGCAGAGCTGCAAGTAATATGGGAAGGCTGCATGTGAGCCTGTGCATCCCTATTGATTAAATGTGGGCTGAGAGTTAATGGTCTCATTGGCCACTCGAATGACCATGCAGGTTGGCAGTCAGCCAAACCTTACCATACTAGGCAAAACCCACAGGCCTGGACTCCAAATATGGGAATCAGGTGGGCCCAGCACCAGGCAGGCATGAGCTGGGCGTGTGGGGACTTACACAATCAGCTGTCCTGGGCAACTGACTTTATGGCCCTGGTCTGTTGTGCCCCTTTGTGCTTGTTTGCCCCTGGTGCAGGCAGAGAGACATGTCCAGGCAGAGCAGGCATAAATAAGCCTGCTTTCAGGCCTACAGGCCCTCCACAACAGTAGGTTTGGTTTTGTTGTTGTTTTTTTCTTTCTCAATCAAATTCATGATGCTTTGGAGTCACAGCAATGATGTCTTTGTAAGGGGTTTGATGTTAACCCCCCCTGCACAGCTACTCAGCAAACGTTAAACTACTATGGATACTAAACACCAACCCCCCTATGTCTATGGAAAAAGAACATATAACAACTGCTTTCTGTTAATTACTTATCTGTGATCTTGACATAACATTACAAATTAGATGCTTATAAGTGCTGCACACTTACAGCAAAGCAAAACTGTTGATAATCGATGAATGACCTATAAGCCACATCTGTATATGGTATCCTGTATTGTAACCTGCATTGCTACTTCATGGCTAGTCTTTGTGACACTGAGAGTGGAGAAGCAGTGAAAACAGAACTCATTAGGGCTGGATCATTTTTCTAGTTTAATTTTATTTTTTGTGTGTTTGATTTTTGTTCTAAGCATTGAGAACCAAGGTTAAAGATGTGACATAAAGGCTTGTTAATGTGAATTATTACTGAGAATAACCCTTTGAAATATAGGTCTGTGGTAGTTTAGAGCATACATTTGACCTGAATCTAAATTATAAACTAGAAATAGGAAAACTCCAGAGACATTGACTAGAAAAAATAGCGAAGGGTAAATAAAATAGGGTGTTGGATACAAAAGATAAATAATAGATAAGTCTATATCATTCCATTCACTTGCAGATTAGGATAAACTGTGCTGCACGAACTCTTCTTTCTTTTCTCTTCTCTGCTCTGGCTGGAGCATTTGCTACACTGACCTTGTCTGAGACTCTTGTTACGGCTGAGTGCTAACAGCAGCCCTCTTTCTCTGTTTTCTCTCTGGGGCAAGAGCTATTCCTTTGTCCCCTTGTCCAGAGGGATGGGGGGCTTGTGTTATTTCTGAATTGTAAATAATTGTAAATACATGTAAATATATTTTGTGTACATACATTGCATTTTTATGCTTTTAAATTTTAGGTTGCTTGTAAATATAGCTTCATTTTGATTGAAAACCTTCTGAGTTAGTCTAGTGATTTTATTTTGGGGGTAATTTCAACCCATCACAAGCTCTTTGGAATAATTAACAACAATATTGCTTCTTGATCTTTAGTTGCAAGGTCAATTTCTGTCTGTTCAACTGATCAAACAGTGCTTTTTAGAGGTAGCTCTTTTGAAAGGGCTTTTTCTAGCACCTCACCCTAGAAGTGCAGTGGCAGAGGTGAAAGGGAGAATGAACTAGACATGGGTAGTGAGTTAGTTATTTGAATGGTCTAGAAGTGTGAATGGAAGCTTAGGTGTCAGAACAGGCATCTTGTGATGTCAGGATGTTAATTTACTGTTGCTGTCACGAGCTCCTCTGTAAAAGGGATCCACAGTGGTGGTAACAGAGATGACAGCTGAAGCAGAAGATGGTGGTGATGTAGGAGAAATTGATTTTAAACCTTCTGAGTCATCCTAGAAGGCCAAAAGATAAAGTTTGATTTGAAAATTAGCCTAAGAGCTTCGTACTGAAATATGATCAAGTTTGAATGCTATGCCTGTATTTGCTTTACTATCTCTGCTCTTTTAGTAGGAGCTACCCTTTTCAAGGTGTTTTGCTTGTGAAACAAGACCAGAGAGAGAAAAGAAATTCCAGAAGGCTGGAAAATCTGCACTGCCAGGAACCAAAGATTACTTTTTCCTTTTGTAAGCAAAGGGACTAAATGTCTCAAGTTATTGCTAATTAACCTGTTGAATATGAGCAGTCTGAGTACTGTTTAGTTCAGCTAGAGTTGAAAGCAGACCCATCTAATGCATTCTTAGTAGCTATACCATTAAATGAGTTTAATGAGTCTCTGCTCATACCGTCATGATGTTGATTATGGCGCTTCTGTCCCTAAGCTTGTTCACATTGCCCAATGAGCAGGGCCTTGACTTTTCTGGGTCTTCTGCCAGGAACTCATGTTGATTGCATGCTGCAATCAGCAGTCCTGGCAAAAGGTTTTTAAAAAGCTGGCAAAACTCACTATCACAGGGATGTTGAGCCAAAGGAATTTTTAAAACATCTGGTGTTAAGAAATAATTGAGACTTGCCTTTTTTTTTTTTACATAAAATGAGACATTTCTCTCAGTCAAAATGACTTTTTGATTCCAAACTTCTTCATCTCAAAGTACCACGAAGATACTTTATTTCTATGATTCTAAGATTCTATTTTTCATAGTTATGTGTGCACTTTATGTTCTGTAGCTTTCCATATCTTTATTTCAAAAGTGGTGGCAAGGGAAGGGAGCAGTGTTACCTGATTATGTGTGTCATATATCAAACCATGGTGATTCATGTCCTTTCTGAAATTTCATGGCCAGCCTACGGTAGGAGCGTGACATGAGGTGACTGTGACATAAAATAGGACCTCTGTTCTGTTAATTAATTTGTTCTTAGTAAGTGTGCTAACACAGGCTTAGATACTTTTTTTATAAATCATCACAAATGTGATGTGATTAAGTTTTTGTTTCTTTTGTGATTCAGAGATTCAGTCTTACAGTGGGCTGTGCCATCCTCTGGAGTAAAGCAGTTATAGAAAGAGTGTGGTCTTCTGTGCTTAAATTAATTTAGAAACAATACTGCACTTTATATTCAACAGAAATAAGGGTTCTTGAATGAGTGGAGTAGCTACAAGAAGCCAGAGATACAATCAACTGTAGTCTATGGACTCAAAAGAAAAATCTTGTGATTCATAAAAAAAGTGCTTAAAGGTTGCTGAATGATTTAAGGCCAGATTAACAAACCACTACAATGCAATTTATGGCTTAGATAATGGGAGGTCAAACATGTAGTACTAGCTGACTCAAATTTGATCTGACTGAAAGATAAAACTCCACTACATGAATCATATTAACTGAAAGTCTCTGCTTTACATTTCTCACTGATGGCACCCTGGGGAGGCAACTTTCTTTGCATTTCACATCCAATTTAAGCACATCATTGATGAAAAGATGGCTAAATTGGTGCACTGTTTTGTAATAAAATACCTCGCAAATTGTTTATCTGATCAATGGAGAATGCAGTCTCAAGCTGTCCAGGGCTAACGTGCTCATTGCACTAAAATAGTAAGGTATTGACTGTCAGAGGGACCTGGGAATTTCTAGACGTGGTTCAGATTTCCTCAATGAGAGCAACATATTGCATCAGAATAGTAGGTTGCACAAAATTAACTCTGCCAGCTGAATTCTCACTGAAATTAAATAGATGTGAGTAGAGGGCACTAAGCACTTAGCAGGAATTGTTCAGCTTCTCCTATGATTAGGTTGTAAGGGACAGGAAGGGTTCTTTTTGTTACCTCGCTTAGGCAGGCTTTACACTACTGTAATTCCACTAACTTTATTCAACATAGTCCTGCAGCATTAGAGGGGAAATCATAGAATCATAGACTGTCAGGGGCTGGAAGGCACCTTGAAAGCTCATCCAGTCCAACTCCTCTGCCAGAGCAAGATCACCTAGACCAGATCACACAGGAACTTGTCCAGGTGGGTTTTCAATATCTCCAGACAGAGAGGCCCCACAACCCCCTCGGGCAGCCTGTTTCAGTGTTCTATCACCCTCACAGGGAAGAAATTCTTCCTCATGTTTACATGAAACTTCCTATGCCTCAGCTTCCACACATTGCCCCTTGTCCTGTCATCAGGCATGACTGAGCAGAGCCTGGCTCCAGCCTCCTGGCACTCACCTGTACATATTTATAAACATTGATGAGGTCACATCTCAGGCTTCTCTGTGTCCTATGTGTGTTATATAGCAAATGTTTTCAGAAATGGAGTGGGACACACTGGTGCCTGAGGTGGTATAGAATGTCTCCTCCCCAGGCAGGAAGCAACTAGGGCCTCCTCAGAACCAAAGTGACATGGAGATGCTGTCTCTTCAGGCTAGAGCTGTGCCAGCCATGAGGGTAGCTGGGTGGAGAGCCTTCCTCTGAAGTGTGTCCTGATAGGACATAAATCCTGCCAGGCCGGTTTAACCCTTGCTGTCCTCCTCCTGTTGTGGGTCGGGGAGTGAGTCAGATGAGCAAACAATAAGGATTTGGCCCCAGCAAAGCCTTGAGGGCTAGGAGCTTAGCACCACATGTCAGGTGTCTTGTGCTTACTTGGTCAAAGGAGGCACAAAGCTTTGAATTCATTGGCCAGAACAATGGTGCTAGTGCCTGTTGGCCAATTTGATATTCAAAACAGAATCATAGAATCATAGAATCAACTAGGTTGGAAGAGACCTCCAAGATCATCCAGGCCAACCTATCATCCAGCCCTATCCAATCAACTAGACCATGGCACTAAGTGCCTCATCCAGGCTTTTCTTGAACACCTCCAGGGACGGTGCCTCCACCACCTCCCTGGGCAGCCCATTCCAATGCCAATCACTCTCTCTGTGAAGAACTTCTTCCTAATATCCAGCCTATACCTACCCTGGCACAACTTGAGACTGTGTCCCCTTGTTCTATTGCTGGTTACCTGGGAGAAGAGGCCACCCCCCACCTGGCTACAATGCCCCTTCAGGTAGTTGTAGACAGCAATGAGGTCACCCCTGAGCCTCCTCTTCTCCAGGCTAAACAGGCCCAGCTCCCTCAACCTCTCCTCATAGGATTTGTGCTCCAGGCCCCTCACCAGCTTTGTTGCCCTTCTCTGGACATGTTCCAGCACCTCAACATCCTTCTTGAATTGAGTGGCCCAGAACTGGACACAGGACTCAAGGTGTGGTCTGACCAGTGCTGAGAACAGGGGAAGAATAACCTCCCTTGTCCTACTGGCCACACTGTTCCTGATGCAGGCCAGGATGCCATTGGCTCTCTTGGCCACCTGGGCACACTGCTGCCTCATCTTCAGCCTACTATCTACCAGTACCCCCAGGTCCCTTTCCACCTGGCTGCTCTCCAGCCACTCTGTCCCCAGCCTGTAGCGCTTCTTGGGGTTGTTGTGGCCGAAGTGCAGAACCCTGCACTTGGCCTTGTTAAATCTCATCCCATTGGCCTCTGCCCACCCATCCAGCCTGTCCATGTCCCTCTGCAGGGCTCTCCTACCTTCCAACAGATCAACACCTGCTCCCAGCTTGGTGTCATGCTGTATGAAGTACATAAAGGGGGATGACTTAGAAACCAGTGCCTTTCTACATTAGCCTTTGTCCATCAGCCTTCGTCTACATGGAGCCTTCCTCCCTCTCCTCGTTTGTGGCCCGTTAAAGGCAGCCACATGTATGCAGCTCACACCTCTCAGCTTAGCAGCATCTTTCCCTACTGACTGAAATATTTTCCATTTTACTCTGGGATCATCATCGCGAGCCTGAAAGTGTCTTCAATACAGGAGACTTACTCAGGGACCAAAAGAGCCACGAGTGCATATGCTGGAGTGAATGCCAAGACTCCATAAGTGTAGTTAGAATTCTTCCTGTTCTCGCTTTCCTGTTTTCCAAGTTCTGGTTGTTTAAACTGTTAAATTCTGTGCAATTGCTTCCTGTTGACCGAAAATCCAAAGAACCTCAGGGAATTTTCCTGGGTTTTGAACATTAATAATAATTTTTAAAATGTAATAGTCATAATTCATAATGGTTATTGATTTCTGATACAAAGGGGAAAGCTATGAAGGTAGGACAGATAAGAATTCCCCCCCCCGGCCTGGTAGTTGCTTTATGTTGTTTGATGTTTGCATAGTGCCTTAAGGATGGTGAACTAGCACCGTGTCAGTCTGTTGTGGTAGGCCTGATAGGCCCAAAATAGGCTTATACATGTCCTGCCTCGCCTAGGCATGTTTTTCTGCTCCACCAGAGAGGCAAGCACAGGAAACGGACACAAAAGGACCTGGAGCCACTGAGTCTGGCCTGCCCAGGGTCCTGTGGTGTAAGGTACACACACTTAGCTTGTGCCTGCCTCGTGCAAGGCCTGTGCTTTTCCCAAATTAGGGAAAAGTGAGCCTATGGCTTTGCCTAATATGGCATGGTTTGGCTAACTGCCATCCTGATTGGCTATTCTGTGTCCAAAGGGCAATTAATCTCAGCCCACATTGATAAAAGGAGATAGGCAGGTGAACAACCTGCTTTTGCTTCCCTGCTCTTTGCCTGCTCTCTCTGCTGTGCCCAGCCGTGCTGCTCTTGCACACTGCCTTATTGCTTGCCTGCTGAACTCCACTGCTGTGAGTTACCAGAAGCAGACCCTGGATGCCTGCATGTGATCAGCCTGCATGGCCAGTGTGACATCGTGCTGAGACTGCATGACATCTGCCTCTGCACCTGAAGGTCCTGCCTAGAATTCCTGGACATATATGCAGATCATCCAGAAGGAGCCAGGAGACAAGGTCAGAGATTGTCTGTGTCCTTTCCCCAGAAGCTGGGAAGATTCAAGCCTCAATGTCCAACAAGACAGAATCCCCTGAAAGCATTTGGGCATTGTCTGGACTGTGGCTAGCCCCCATGAGTGGGTACTGATAATAATCTGTGAGTAAATGCTCAATGCCTCTTTGTAATTCTCTATTGCCTTCTGCTATAGAGAAGAAAGAGCTCCTTGAGCCCACCTACTGGGCAAACGGTGTATTGGCTGCAAGTGAATTTGACCTCAGGAATAGACTGTTCCAGTTCAATTAATGTTTATATATTTTGCTGTTTATATTAGATGTAGATATTATCCATAGAATGTTTCCATAACCGTGTAAGAGCCAAAATATTATTAAAAGCAATGGTTGGGGGCGGAGAGAATTCTGAATAGCAAAATTAATGAACAATATTAATTTGGGAATATATCATCTCGCATCAATTAATTTCACCTCTGCAACACAATCCTGAAGTACAGCTGGCCTCAGTCCTGGCCTCACAGGAATGCAGGACAATATTACTTATGCACCATTCCTCCTAGTCAACCATTTTGTATTATGCATACTTTGTTACTTTTTTTTCATTATCATTTGCCTACTAAGTTGTTGAGGAGGGGAAAAATTAATTGGTACGAGATTATATTTTATAAAAATATGTAATTTATTAATTTTAATATTCTGAATTATTGCCACCCCCAACCACTGAATTTTAATATTAATCTTTGTTCTTACATGGTTATGTAAGACATTCTAGGAATAACACCAAACAGAACTATTATTATCTAGCAAACATTTAAACAATAAACAGAGACAATCCCCATGGTCAATATGCCACCTGGGGTCAATATGCCATTTGCCCAGTGAGTGGGCCCAAGCTCTTTCTGCTCTATGGCAGAAGGCAGTAGAGAATTACAGAGGCATTAAAATGTTTACTCACAAATTATTATTAACTATCAATCACCCTCCGGGGCTACATCACAGCCTGTACAAGTGTCCAATCTTCAGGGGACTCTGCCCATGGATGGTGAGGCTGGAATCCTCCTGGCTTCAGGGGAAAGGATGCAGACATGAACACAGTCTCTGACCTTGTTCTCCTGGCTTCTTCTGGACAAATGACTGTATATATGTCCAGGGATTCTTAGTCAGGACCTTCAGATGCAGAGGCAGGATGTTGTGCAGTCTCAGCATGATGTCACACTGACCACACAGGCCGATTGCATGCAGACAATCCAGAGTCTGCTCCTGGCAACTTGCAGCAGTGGAGGCAGTGGGCATGCAATAGGGTGCACGACTGCATGGGTGACTGAGCTCCATAGAGAAGTAGCAGCAAGCAGTGAAGCAAAAGCAAGCAAGCAGGCAGGCACTTTGTTTACCTGTGTACCTCCTATTTATCAGATGTGGGCTGAGATTAATGGCCACTTGGCCACCAGAATGACCAATCAGCTTGGCAGTTAACCAAAGCCTTCTGCCCCTGTACTCTGCACTGGTTAGACCACACCTTGAGTACTGTGTTCGGTTCTGGACCCCCCAGTTTAGGAGGGACATCGAAATGCTTGAGCATGTCCAGAGAAGGGCAACGAGGCTGGTGAGAGGCCTTGAGCACAGCCCTACGAGGAGAGGCTGAGGGAGCTGGGATTGTTTAGCCTGGAGAAGAGGAGGCTCAGGGGTGACCTTATTGCTGTCTACAACTACCTGAGGGGTGGTTGTGGTCAGGAGGAGTTTGCTCTCTTCTCTCAGGTGGCCAGCGCCAGAACAAGAGGACACAGCCTCAAGCTACGCCAGGGGAAATTTAGGCTGGAGGTGAGGAGAAAGTTCTTCACTGAGAGAGTCATTGGACACTGGAATGGGCTGCCCAGGGAGGTGGTGGAGTCACCGTCCCTGGAGCTGTTCAAGGCAAGATTGGACGTGGCACTTGGTGCCATGGTCTAGCCTTGAGCTCTGTGGTAAAGGGTTGGACTTGATGATCTGTGAGGTCTCTTCCAACCCTAATAATACTGTGATATTGTGTGATACTGTGATAATAGGCAAGGGCCACAGGCTGTGCTCCCCCAAATATGGGAATAGAACAGGCCTTGCACCTGGTAAGCCATAAGCTAGGCGAGTGGGCTTACACAACTGTGTTACATGACCTGGGCCCTGGGCAGGGCAGACTCTATGGTTCCAGGTCTTTTGTGTCCGTTTGATAGGTAAACAGGTATAAGCCTATTTTGGGCCTATGGACCCTCCACGATAAAAGTGAAGTGCTTAAAATTGGCTAAGAATGCTTTTCACAAGAAGCAAACCTCAGAAAGTCTGTCTTTAGGGAATAAGGCTCCTGTCTCTAGAAGACTGGCTTCATTCACTGTGGGTGTGAGAGAGAATGAATTGTGTGATATCATTTTGTTTTATTTTTCACTAGAAATGTACACTCTCCCACAGAAATAACTCACAGACAGAAGGAGATGCAAAACAAAGTGGTTGGTGGATATTTTGTAGTGTGACAAAATACACTTTCTTTGCAGCCCATGGGTTTAGGACCTTGCAAAGCTGGGCTCATATTGCTTTTTCTGCATGGAGCTGGTAAAAGAGTGGAAAAGAGGTGTAAAGTGCATGTTCTAGGGAAGAACCTTCACTGGTAAGATGTAGGATATTCCCAGGTGAGTGAGTGCTCCCTGTTCTGTTGTTGAAGCAGCTCTGCAGTGCACAAAGCAAAGATTTCAATACTGTTATGCACACAGGGAAGCACAGCACTGCAGACTGCTGACATAAGTGTTTATCTGAGACCCAGAAGCAATAGGTTCCCATGCTCTTCTCCGCAGTAACCGCTATAATTTAGTGATACAATTATTATGTTTCTTTATTCAGCCAAAAAAATACCATTGTGCTCTCATGGCCAGGAGGGCCAATGCCATTCCGGGGTGTATTAGAAGGGCTGTGGTTAGTAGGTCAAGAGAGGTTCTCCTGCCCCTCTACTCTGCCCTGGTAAGGCCACATCTGGAGTACTGTGTCCAGTTCTGGGCCCCCTTTTCAAGAAGGACGTAGAAGTGCTTGAGAGAGTCTAACGCAGAGCCACAAAGATGATGAAAGGAATGTAATCAAGTGTAGTGTGTAGAACATCTCTCTTACAAGGAGAGACTGAGGCAGCTGGGGCTCTGCTGTTTGGAGAAGAGGAGACTGAGAGGTGACCCCATCAATGTTTAGAAATATGTAAAGGGTGAGTGCCAGGAGGCTGGAGCCAGGCTCTGCTGGGAGATGCCTGATGACAGGACAAGGGGCAATGAGTGAAAGCTGAGGCACAGGAAGTTTAAACATGAGGAGGAATTTCTTCCCTGTGAGGGTGACCGAACACTGGAACAGGCTGCCCAGGGGGATTGTGGAGTTCCCCTCTCTAAAGATATTGAAAATCCACCCGGATGTGTTCCAGTGTGATCTGGTATAGGTGATCCTGCTGTGGCAGGGGGGTTGAACTGGATGAGCTTTCAAAGTCCCTTCTAGCCCCTGACGTTCTGTGATTCTATGATTGTAATTTCATTTTGTTTGGCTGAAACTGGCAGTTTTGTTAACAGGACACAAATTATACTTCCAGGAGAAGCTAAAGCTGCCTTCCCAAAGGGAATTTATCTTTGGGAAAACAGATTTTCAGAAGATCTTTGAGATCACAGTTATCAGGGCTTGTATACAAATCAGAAGTGGTAGAATATATCTTTAAGGAATTTGTTGCTTAGAAATATCTGACTTAAACAAAACAAAACAAAAAGCTGAAACACAAGCATTTTGGCTTTTTGTTAAAATGAGAAACAGTGGTAGTTTGGATTTATCTTTTTTCTTGATCTCAGAGAGTGTTAGCATGATGAATTTATTTTAATATTGGCATTTACAGTCAACAAAGAAAGGATATTGATGAAAAATTGCACTGGGTAAAATAAAGCCAGGGAAATGTGCTAAGATACCCAGGTTGAGCAGCCCTTTGTTAGTTTTGTGCTATTTTCATCATCTCCAAAGTAATGACCAGCTATTGTTTGAAAAAAATGTACAGATCTGTAGATGAAAGCCAAAGCAGCAGAAACCTGAATTTGCTGTTTTCTACTCAAAAATATTTCCCTTCTATCCTTGTGTATGCCTGAAATCTGCTCATTTGGGTTTCGTGCAAATGAGAAAAGAGCTCTTTATATGTTACACAAAATTCTGTCTCAAGAACTCTTGAGCATTCAGTACAAGTATGAGAAACTCAAACTATTATTTTTACATACATGATCAAGAAAACTGGTTTTCTACCAGAGTACTATCAAATGATTAATTAATGTTACTGTTACATTAAAATCAGTGTGGTGATCATGTTTTTGTAATCAGGTGTAGGTAAATGTGCTTAAGGAAGAAAATAATCTTTAGGTATTACTAGATTATAGAAATCACATTCTTAATAATAGCTAGATCCAGAGTAGTACCTTTCTTCCTCAACAACCAGGTAGTTTTGCCAGTCTGACAGATGATGTATTCAGAGCCTTTTCCTCACCTGGAGTAATTAAAGCACATTCATGGGTAGCTCTGAGGACCAACAATTGTGTCATTGTCATTATTATGAGCGTCCAAATGCCCAACCAAAGTTCTGGTTATCTTTGTGAAAATGGGCTTGGGATTTTGAATCTCTTGTTATCAGAGCAAATTGAATCCTAATCTGATTCCTGCCTTGTTCTAACTAGGGTGTTTTTGCTGTCTGTTGGAAAAATCATTATTAGGCAGGTGTTGAGTTACAAGATGGTACAATGGTGACTCTTGAACTACTGCTCTGTTATTCCCAAGCATTGTCTGTATCTGTTTTTTCTAGTTATGAGGCATAGTAGTTGATAACAAAATATTCAATCTCTTCACTAAAGGAGGGCCATAGAGATGGTCAAAGATCTGGAGAAAAACTGAAGGAGTGTGATATCTTTTCAACCTGGAGAAGAAGACACTCATAAGAAACCTCATCACACTATTCCAGTACTTAAAATGTGGCTGCAAAGCGGATGGAGGCTCACAAGGAGGCACATAGAGAGGAGAACAGAAGAGGTTTCATCTTGGTTTAAGACAGAAAAATTTCAGAGTGAGAACAATCGATCACTGAAACAACTTTCCCAGGGGTGTGGTAGAGTCTTCATCACTGGAAGTTTCCAGATTGTGACTGGATAGTGTGCTAGAAAATCTCATCTAGATTCCCTTTTCCAGGAAAAGTTGAACCAGGTGCTCTTTCAAAGTCCCTTCCAACTTGTGGTGTTCTATGACTCTATCTCATGCAGTCACAATTTTTTGCTATCTTTGCTTTTATGGAGTTGTGTAAACAATCTGGTACTCTCTATGACTTCACAGATTGATGCCTTCCTAGACCCATTCAATAAACCTGTCTCCTCAGTAAGTTTCTTTAGACCTATCAACACACATCTTCATTTATAATCTTTTTGGCCCAGCTCCTTCTAATCTCAGTTCTGCTTTGAAGAACCTTTCCACCCACACTTCCTAGAAAGAAAACTGTGCCGATGGTATAACATTTGTTTGGAATTTATCTCTAAAAACAGGAGGGAAAATTTGTGTGTAGAAGATACCAGACTTGTCAACAGCTTTTGGATCTGATCTTTAATTACATGTTATCATGACTACATTGTTTGATTGTGAGATGTTGGTTTGTTTTGGTGTTTTTTTGGGGTGTTTGAGTTTTTTTTTAAAAATTTGTTTGTGGTTTGGGTTTTTTTGTTTCTTTGGTTTTGTGTGGTTTTTTTTTTAATTGGTTTGTTGTGATATTTTGTTTGCTTGTTTGTTCTTTTTTTGGTTAGTTGGTTGGGGTTTATTTTCCTCACAAGTGTCTTTTCTGAGTTGCAGACGTACTTAATTTGTGAAACACTTCAGATCCAAGTTTATGTATATTAGACAGAGTGTGAGTTTATAAAAGAGAAAAGTAGGTCTTTCAAAAGTACACTGGCAATTATGCTGTTCTCATGAAAGTTAGTGGAAAAGTTTGCACTTGTGCTGAGATTTATAGTCGACCTTTCAACATCAGCCTACTGACACCGAATGTCTATTGGTTTGTCTATGGACAGTTGAGTCATAGTGCAAATGTGTAAATAAAGAAATAACTGAATTAGTCCATAAGACATGACTGAACAGACTTCATAATGAGATAAATCCAGACCTTTGGTATATGGTGAACTATATATACAGAGGTGCAGAGTTATCTCATTACAACACACATTTTACTAAAGAATACCATGCTCTGAGGCATGTATTTATACTGCAATACATTCCTGCCTCAAGCTTGTTTTGAGATACAAGGTGAAAGGACAAGTAGCTTTAAAACTTGAAAAGTAGATTCCTTTTACAGTAGCTGCATATGTAGCACGCTGCTATATTCAGTGACTTATTGAATGTGTTAATTGCAGGCAATAAGGCTGAAAAAAATGTTCTAATGAATAGCTTCCTCTGCCACTAATGCTGTTCAAAGTATTTTCAGAGATCAGACAGAAACTCTAAAGAAATAAATTCCATTTGCATTTGGGGACTAAGATGTCTGCTGTTCTAAAGTTGCTGCTATAGTAATATTACTATGGCATATTCAGTCAGTCAGAGCAGCAGCCCACTGAAATGATTGTAGTGATGTCAGTAAAATCAACTGCATCGAATCTGCAATGGGAAACTCTCCCTCCATTGACATAAAGGTGAATTGGAGACTGTGCTAGTTTGAAGCAAGCTAGAATGTTTTGGTAAAAGAACTAGATAATGGGCAGTGAAATGAAAACAATTGATGTCAACTTCTCTCACAGTCACGCTGAGAACTCTGGGAAGAAGAAGTAAACTTTCTCCATTTTTGTTTCTCACTCTTGCTTTTGCCTTAGACCTAATCACATCTCATTAACCCTGCTCCTACTAACCTTGCTCCCTAACCTCTTGGCCGCACCTCTCTTCTTCCTGAGAACTGGGGTAAGGTTGAGAGGGCCGGGGGGAGGTGTTGGGGTGGTTTGAGAGCCCCTCCTGGGGACTCAGGTTTCTGGGAGGGGAGTTGTGCTTTTGTATTGTTTATCCTTTGTATATTTCTGTATATAATTGTATATAATTGTAAATATTGTAAATAGCTGCTTGTAAATTCTGCTAGCTGTAAATAAATTGCTTCATCTATATTCCCAGGGTCCGTCTGAGTTAGCTGGGGCAAATTCAAAAGTGTGGGGGGGGGCAGGGTAACCCCCAAACCATCACAGAGACTGATCTCAGTGCTTGAGAAATTTCACCCACAGATATGTTACTAGATATTATAATGGTTACAGTGAAGTATAGAAGTAACTTTCAAAGTCAATGATTAGGGATTCATGACAAAATAGATCTTGAATGCTTCATTAAACAGAAAAAAGAACTAAATATTTTTTGAATTTGAAAACTGCAACGTAGGAGTGACTAATGGTGATTCAAAGAAGAGAAGTCTGGTAGAAATGTGATGAGGTCATCACAAGTAAAGAGAAGGTGGACAGTGACATGCTATGTCACTTAGATGTATATAAATTTATGGGGGTGGGTGAGTTACACTGAAGAGCACTAAAGAGTTGGCAGATGCACTGACCAAACCACTTTCCATTATTTACCAGAAGTCCAGTCTATATGGGGAGGTCTGAGTGGACTGGAAAGTAGCAAATGCGACATTCATCTACAAGAAAGGCTGAAAGGAAGATCTGGGGAACTGTCTGTCAGTCTGGACTTGGTGCCAGGCAAAGTCATGGAACAGATCATCTTGAGTGCAATTATGCACTATATAGAGGACAGCCAGGGGAGCAGCCCCAGACAACATGGGTTTATGAAAGATAAGTCCTTCTTGATGAACTTGATCTCGTTCTATGACAAGATGACCCAACTAATGGCTGTGAATAATATCCACCTGGACTTCCATAAAGTCTTTCACACTGTTTCCCTTGGAATTGTCATGAAACTGGTACTCATGGCTTGGATGAACATATACTCTGCTGGATAAAACGCTGGCTGGACAATTGGGCACAAAGAGTGGTGGTCAATAGAATTAAATCCAGCTAGTGGGCAGTCAGAAGTGGTGTTCCTTAGGGCTCACTATTAGGGACTCTTCTGTTTAACATCTCTATCAATGGTATTGATGAGGAGCTAGGGTGCACCATTAGTAAATTTGCAAATGACACCAAGTTAGGTGGCAGCATTGATCTGCTTGAGGGTAGGGAGGCTCTACAGAGAGACTTAGATTGGATAAATGGGCTGAGGCCAATGGTTCAACAAGGCCATGTGCCTAGTCCTGCACTTGGGCCACAACAACCCCATGCAACATTACAGGTTCAGGGTTGCATGGCTGGAACGCTGTCTGACAGAAAGGGATGTGAAGGCCCTAATTGACAGGCACCTGAGTGTGAGCCAGCAGTGTGCCCAGGTGGCAAAGAAAGCCAATGGCATTCTGGCTTGTATTAGAGATAATGTGTCCAGCTCATCACCCTGTACTCAGCATTGGTGAGGCCACACCTTGACTACTGTGTTTGTTTTTGGGCACCTCAATACAAGAAAGACATCAAGGTACTGGAGCAGAGCAACTAAGCTGGTGAAGGGCCAGAGGAATGAGTGGCTGAGGGAACTGGAATTATTTAGTTTGAGGAAGAGGAGGCTGAGGGCAGACCTAATCATCCTCTACAACTAATTGAAAGGACAGAAAGGTAGGTGCTGGTGTCTTCTTACAGGTAATTAGTGATAGAACAAGAAGGAACAGCTCCAAGCTGCACCAGGGCAGGTTTAGGCTAGACATTAGGAAAAAAAAAATCACTGTAAGAGTAGTCAAGTGTTGGAGAAATTCTTGTTAGCAGAGCACACAAGAATTGATAAACATGAGCAACCCGTGCTGGGAACGTCCTTGGAGCCCTGGTAGCCCAGGAAACCGAGCTGTAAACAGCTGAGCACCCCACACACAGCTGCAGTGGGCAGAGACTAGATAACCAAAGGGGCTGGAGTGGGTGGTGATGGAGGCTGACCATTAGAATGTTGTGATAAGTTAACCTATGCACGCCTTACATGTAACTCTGGACCCTCTGACTGTAGCCAATCTTGGTGGAGCACGCCTCTTGCTAGAAGTGCATATAAGTCATTGTATCATGGAAATAAAGTGGATTTGACCATCTAACCATATTGGTGACCGCAGAGTCATTTTCCCATGCCGGCCCACCGAACGTTTTTCCACAGTCAAGCATTGGAACAGGCTGCCCAGGGAGGTGGTTGAGTCACCATCCGTGGATGTGTTTAGTTATCATTTACGTGTGGCACTTAGTGATATGGTTTAGTGGTGAACGTAATAGAGTAGGGTTAATGGTTGGACCTAATGATCTCAAGGATCTTTTCCAACCTGAATGATTCTATGATTCTGTAATTTGTTATTATTTCTGTGCTTGTATTACACTGGCGTGAAGTGACCCAAAGGATGCTACAAAAAGAAACTGTATCCTAAGGAACGTCAGGTCAACATTATCAAGAAGGTCTGGCTTCTTGATAAGGGCAGATGCATGTTAAAAATCATAATACTAATTTTGCAGTTGCTGTACTGGGCTTTCCATAGGTCATTTCTGTGTAGTTCATGGCTGGCCTGATCACAAAACACTTTGAGAACTGTGCTAAAAAGATCTGTCAGAAATAATGTGTATTGAATAAGTAATAGTTTGGTGGGGGAATTTATGTTCTGCATTCCCAGTGGCTGTCTTGCCCTTACCTTTAGGGATGGTATTTTATGTACATTTTCAGTAAGAATGGTAAAAATTAAATTTGGGAGCCGTATCAAAATTGCCCTTAATCTGTTTGTCAGCCTCATTGTGATCTGACTTTACTTTTTCTTTATGTGGCTGAAAAGTCTTGTGTTACTTGGTCTCATAATTGTTGTTCTATCTTACTTGTTTTAATTCTGTGGACAGTCCTCTCAACCTCTGAAACGCAACATTCTCTCTTGACAGGTTGTCTTTTTCTTTACAGGCTTTCCCTACTGGACAGATAATGAACAGCAAAGAACAATGAAATCATCAAGGCTGAGGCTCCTTTCTCAGAAGGAGAACCCTGAATGTCAGAGAACAGTGTGACAGAACATAAAAACCGCACGT
This sequence comes from Pogoniulus pusillus, assembly GCF_015220805.1. Classification (NCBI taxonomy): domain Eukaryota; kingdom Metazoa; phylum Chordata; class Aves; order Piciformes; family Lybiidae; genus Pogoniulus; species Pogoniulus pusillus. Next base: position 24,669,295 of record NC_087273.1, read on the forward strand.
AACTTTCCGTTGACATTCTTTTACTATTACATATAAGCTACCACGAAGAAACAGAAAACTGGCAAAGGGTAGCTGGAAAACGTATTTATTTCTGCTGGGGAAAGTGGGAATATCAGGCTTCCTCTTTCAGTCTTTCTCTGAACAAAATTGCACTCATGGTATTCAGTTCAATTTCCAAAAAATCAAGTTTATTGCAGAAATAGATATCAATTAAAAACTTTCTGATTAACACAAAATTATGTTCCCTAAGTTTTCTGGTTTGCTACATTGTCTGCATTTGAACTTTTCCCTCACTTTCAACATATCCTGTCACTGATTACAGGTATTATTCAGCTAGTTTCTAGGGACACTGGAAGAAAAGATGGATGGAAAAACCGAGGGGAAGTTTTCTTTCACTCACAAGTTTTGTCTCCCATAATATTTTCTAATACTGCATTAAATAGCAGAAACCTAAGTCTTAACAAAAAATGTGTGGAGGAAAAAAACCCCAAAGAAATGAGAAAATTAAAGTGATTGCTTTTGTCAATCCTTGGGAAAAATGTGATAATTGAAAAAAAAAATCAGACAGAACAATGCTCATCTTTGATGGTCTTATTTCTGTGGAAGAGTCTCTTATATTGACTTAATGATATCCACTGGAATTGAAACAACAGTGTCTACACAAGGGACTTACCCTGTTTAATTGCATCTGTTGAAAGTGATTCAATTTTTTTTTTTTTTTTGGCAGAGACAAACAGAAGGAGATGGAAAAAATAAATTGCTATTTTTGTATGGTGAAATAAAGGGAGGAAGCAAAGCAAACAACTTACGATACTGAAATGCCATATTATTATATCTAGGAAACCATGACCAAAAGATGCTAATTTGTCTCAACTCACTGTGAGGGCTCCCTTTGATCCTCCTGGCTTTCTTAGATTGTGGTGTTCTCACATTTTAATGCAGTATCATTTGACATTGAGATGCAGGGAAAATTGTCCAGTAAACAGCTTTCTTGTACTGATTTGGAGCTTGTGGGAAAGATTATAGCATGAGCTGGAGCCTGCCACAAGAGAAATGGATTATTACTCTGGGAACACTTATATCAAGGAGAACCCTTTTACAGCTGAAAGAGGCAACCTTTTACAAAGAGCTATGTTCTGTGAACTTGTCAGCTTGCTGAAAGTGCTAACTCACAGCACACGGGTCACTCCTCCCTAGAAACATGGGAGAAAAACCTTAGCATGTTATTTGTGACTTCTTCTTCAATATAAAGATGCTGTCTACAAAATGACATCAAAGAATAAGAAACTAAAAATCAAATTTAATGAGACAGATGGTTTAGGGAGGCATAAGAAAATGGATGGCTGAAAAGACGTCACTGCTATGCTCACAGTAGCTTAAACTTTCAACAAACCAGCTTGCATGATTTGGATAAAACAGGAGTGGTGGCATTTTTCATCTAAATTTGAGTTCTGATAAAACTCAGAGCAGGGTAACAAGGTCTCCCTGAGTTTGCCCACCCTAAAATATGTCTCTTCTCTCTACCACTTTCAGTGCTATGATAAAATTAAAAGCCTCACAAGGGAACATTTTAAATTTTGGTTTTGAAGGATTTTTTTTTTTAAAGTCAAAGAGAACTATAGAATAAATTATTACAAGGGCATTAAAAGGATTTCATTTCCTTGAGCATACATATGCATTCTGCTGCAGCATGTCCTCTCCCTCCCAGTGTAGCCATTGATCCACAGCTTTTATAATGAACTCTAATAACAACTCTATTACTGCACAGCTCCTGATTGGCTCAGACACCCACAAAATTAGCTACAAAGAAGCCAGCTTGTCAATATTAATTCTGCCACAGAGATTACTTGTTATGGCGGAACAAAGGTGTTTTGGCTCAAGCTGAACAACTTAACTCCTTGTCTCATAAAATTTAAGCTGCTATTGATCGCCGCCTTCTATTCTGCTGAAGGATTAAAAAAGCCACAGGCCCGTGCGTGCACACATGCAGACAGACCCCAGGATGCTGAATCACTCTGGTGCATTCTCCTAAACCACAAGCCGCCCCCTTCCCTTCCTTCCCCTGCCTTCCCCTCCCTGTCTGCTAAGAATCATTCAGTAACATGAAGCAAATTAAATCAATGAATTCATCCTAGCAGATGGGTGCTTTAACAGTCAGTTAGCCTTTAGATAATTGAGGCGTTGACTCCAGAATCATAAAATGGATGGCTCGTTTGTACATTTTACTGAAATAGATCACCGAGGTTAAATAAATGAAATCCCATTTGTCAGGCGGTAATAAATGGCCTCCCCTTCTGCAAACAGCTCTGTTTGGCCTAATAAATACAGGGATGTTACAGTGCTCCTCCCTTGATAGGGTTATGGCTTAATGAAATGGTCTTTCCTCTGCTTGTTTTTGCCTCCTCCTGCACCGTGTGATAAGTAGCGAACCAACGAAGCTTGTAATTACAATCTTACAGAGAACCCAGCCAATCTGTATATAAATCTCACCATCCAATTACAAGATGTAATAATTTTGCAGTCAAGCTGGTAATGAGGTCTAATACTCATGCATGTGATAATCCCCCCTGGATGCTGACTCTATCAGATGTTAGCTTTGTAATTATACTGGCAGAAAATCATTATTTCATGTTCAGCAGAAAAATGAGGTTGGTGGGAAGTTAATTTTCTCTATGCTCTGTGAAGCATAGACAAAATTTTAATGATTTAATCATTATGGTTATCCCTTTTGCAATTGACCCACGTTACTTCTGTAGAAACATTGGCACATTTAAAAGTCCCTGTTACCCGATAAAGCTTGCCAGGTATGCAGCTTTTAATGTAAGAGTAACCGTATACAATTAAACTATTAACCTGCTTGATAGGGGAAAAATCCATAGTTTTTATGTTTTCATTATTTACTCATGGGATCCAAAGGAATGTTTCTGTCCAGTCCACACTGTGATAAAAAAAAGACTCTTAAATAAAGAAAAAAAGAAAAATGGTACAATTAGGATGTGAGCTCTCACAACAAAACAGCAGGCTCACAGTGTTCACAATGGTATTTTAGCAGCTCAGTAGTCTTTTGTTCCTTTCCAGTGTTGAGCGACATTCATGAGATGTTATATCTCTACACAAAAAATGTTAAGAGACATTTATGAGATGTTATACCTCTACACAAAAAGTTTATAATGCATAATCATAATTTTCACAATAAATAGTTTAAAGTAGTAGGTTGTGATACATACTTTTAATTATTTTTTTTTCTGTTCTCAATTTTGTTTTGGTTACTTCAGTTTGTCCAGCCCACAAAGTGGAAGGATGCAGAATAAGATAGAAGTCACAACAATGAGGTGGGAGAGTGATAAAATAGCAGCACAAACCAAAACTACAGAGAAGTAAGCAGGCAGAGAAAAAAGTAAAAGCATATTGCAAATTTAGAACAACTAAGATATTTAGTAATAAATCACTTCAAACAAATTAAGTTAATGAAAATACCACCAAATTCTTTTGACCTAGGACTTCATTAAAAGATTAGAAGACATGGAGAGACCCTACCCGGAGTATTACACCCAGTTCTGGAGCCCCTATTACACAAGGAATATGAATGTACTGGAACATGTCCAGAGAAGGGCCACGAAGATGATCAGAGGGCTGAAGCATCTCTCCTATGAGGAGACACTGCAAAAGTTGAGGCTGTTCAGTCTGAAGAGGAGAAGGCTCCGAGGTGACCTTATTGTAACCTTTGAATATCTTAAGGGGGCCTACAAGGAAGCTGGGGAGGGACTTTTTAGGATGTCAGGTAGTGATTGGATTGGCAGGAATGGAACAAAGATAGAAACGGGTAGATTAAGACTGGATGTTAGGAAGAAGTTCTTTACCATGAGAGTGGTGAGACCCTGGAAAAAGTTGCCCAGGGAAGTGGTGGAAGCCCCATCCCTGGAGGTGTTTAAGGCAGGGCTTCATGAGGCTCTAGACAGCCTGATGTAGTGTGAGGTGTCCCTGCCCATGGCAGGGGAGTTGGAACTAGATGGTCCTTGTGGTCCCTTCCAACCCTGACTGATTCTATGATTCTATCCAAATAGTACTTAAAGCACTTCCAAAATGACTTAGTTTTATAAGCTTAATTCTGCTATTTCTAGCTTTTGATTCTGTGCTGTAACATTCATTTACTGGCTTATGTCACATTTCTATAGGTATGCATGTGTGTGTATGAATGTATGTGTATATAAATGTTTATGTGCAATATACAGTCTGTTTCTCTAAGACATTTTTTAAAAAGTTAATTGAGTTTCATCTTCTGGAAATTTCTTTATACTTCCTTTTGAAAAAGCAGCAAAATTAGGACCTGTGATATGCTTCAGTTGATGACTTTGAGCTAGGCTTCACCTGGTATGCCTGAAGGCTTACCAAACAAGAACCCAACCAGTATATGAAATATGTAAAAGGTATTTGATTCCTGCTAGACTTACAAGAAGGCTTTTGTTTCAAGACAAAAGCAGTTACCTATAATCCCCAGAGAGTCACCTGCAGAGCCCTTTGGATGAGGCTGCTTGCATCTAACTTCAGATTTGGTCTTCCATGCCCCTTCATAGCCAGTGAGTGCACCAGAACTGAAGCATCTCCTTTTGGATAGGGAGGTCTCTACTTGAAATGTGCCTTTTCATTCATCCATTGGTTATAAAAAGTGAATGTACTAGTAGTGCAGATGTTGATGACTACACTATAGGCCTGGAAGATTAGCTGAAATAAATTCTACGCTTACCTCCTTCATGGATCCAACCCAAAATGACTCTGGAGAAGGCCTGGGGTCTATCATGTATTATGTATTAAACTCTTAATCTAGTGATATAAAAAAGGCAACTTGACAGACACGAATCCTGATCTAATTATGGTTCTCAGCCTTAAAACAGGATTATTTTTTAATGAGTCCTGTAACTCAAAGCACATATATATTTAGACAATTTATCAAACCTCTTAAGAAGAAAATCCTGACATTAGTTATGACAGTTCCACTGGTACTCCATACATTTTTTTTCCTGCAGGGTGGTGATGAGGAATGCAGATAACCTAAAATTAATTAAGCCATTGAGAATCAATGAAGGCTAAGGCACTTGAAGAGGAACATAATACACCAGTCAAATGGACAGTCCCTTCCTGACAAAAGTATTGTTCGTAGAGTGTGTTGGATGGAGCAATTTGAAATACTTAATGCTTTACTGGATACAAAATATTTTTGTCTAATTTTGTAGCAAGCTGAGGGTATTAATGCAGCAGCTGAGCCCAAAGTAATAAAAAATTAAAATAAAATATTAGACTAAGAACAACATGGAAAATAAAATATGAAATGCCATTTAAGTCAAAGGCATTTCCTTTTCTAGAAGATTGCACTGCTTTCATGCCATGTCAGTCAGGGTTGACATCTTATACAAATTTCATCATGAGTTTGCCTTGTTTTGAGGCAGAAGGGTTGCATTTATGTGTATTATTGAAGTCATGGGTTCAGGTAATGTTTCTACATTTCCTTAAAATGAAAAAAAAAAAAAAAAAGGTACAGAATTCATAGAACCATAGAATCAACCAGGTTGGAAGAGACCTCCGAGGCCATCCAGTCCAACCTATCACCCAGCTCTATCCAATCAACTAGACCATGGCACTAAATGCCTCATCTAAGCTTTTCTTGAACACCTCCAGGGATGCTGACTTCACCACCTCCCTGGGCAGCCCATTCCAATGCCAATCACTCTCTCTGTGAAGAACTTCCACCTAATATCAAGCCTATACCTCCCCTGGCACAACTTGAGACTGCGTCCTCTCTTTCTGTAAGTCTATCAGTTTGTTCCATAAACAGCAGTTCTGGTGAAATGTGGCTTCCTAAAGATGGGTGTCCTGCACTTTTTTCTTTCTTACGTTTCAAAGGTCCTTCTTGTCTGCATATGCCTTCAGCTGTTTGACCATTATCCATTTGGTAGGCAAGTAGTAGAGTGAACAACAATTGGTGTGCAGCAGTGTGTTTGCTGAATAGATGGCAAGTACTCATCTGTTGTCAAGCCAGACATTGGCCATCCTGCAGAATGGTTATGGACCCCGATGTTTAGCTGCATTTTGCTGGGAAAGGACACTGAGTGTAAAATGGAGTGTGCAAAACTGATAAAATTTGCTTTTCTGTCTAAAATACATTTTTACTATTATGTAGATACTTCTTTTGCAAGAGACTAAGATGTAGAGGTAAACCTGTTGTTTTGAACTCATGTCATGAAAAGATCTTAACTTTTTATTTAGCCAACTTGACAATTTTCCCACAAAGGTATAGCTGGGATTAAATGTCAAGTAAGTTTTACTGCTGGCTACAGAATAACTGGACAAGACTTTGTACCATAAATTGAGTTACAGACTGCAGACAGAGAGTGTCTGGGAGCTCTTGGCTTAAGAAATTGAATATAAAACTGACATAGAAAGCCAGAATGGACCTAGTACATCTCCTGGCATGCTCAAGCATGATCCCATGGTCCTCTTCCCTTTGCAAGGTGGAGCACAGGGAGAAGACAAAAGCCATGGAGACACCCACTTTGAGGGTCCAAGACTTGCCCAGACTTGTTTTTTCCCAAATAAAGGAAAACAAGCTCCTGACTTCACCTAATATGGTCAGGTTTGGCAAGGTGCCATTCTGATTAGTGAGTTTGTGTGACCAACGGGGCCACTTCATTCAGGCAATCAATAAACAGGCTTTTGTCACATGCCTGCTCTGTATTTTGCCTGCTGTGTCCTGACACATTATGCTCTACTTTGCCTGCAACGACTTTCAGGACACTGACAGCTCCTTTCGAGTGTTTGGGTACTGTCTGATAGTATTTTGTGAGTAAATATTCAAAGTCTCTTTGTAAGAAATTCTGTAACTAGATTCTGTTGTGCCTTCTGCTTTAGTATCAGAAAGAAGCCTCTTGAGTCTCTAGAGGACAAGGGATATAACTGACCACAAGAACCTCTTTCCAGTTTTAAATTTGATGTTTGTATTAGCTAGTTATTTCTTAAAGTGTTCTGAGTGGCCTGTTCCCTGTGTGTATAAATATCCAAACCGTGCATTTAGAACCTTGTAAATAAGTTTTCTGGTGAGATTTAATGTCAATAAAAAATGTTCATAGTTATTAACAATCTTTGCCTGGATGTCGGAATTAATATAAATTATTAATTTTGCATAATTCATAACAAAATCCAGTAGAATAATTTAAGTATTGTATAGGTGTGGTGATGTTCTAGAGGGTGGATGTTAATTGCACTTTCTTCATTTTCCACATGAAGTGTTGAAGACATGGATTTGTCTTTCAGGACTGTAAGCAAATCTTTGCTACTCAGCAAGATATAAGAAGCAGAACAGTTAACTCAGCTTCTCACCTAAATTCAGAAGAATGTTTTTATTTCATCTTAATCTCTCTGAAGGAGGTTAGGAAGTGAAGTGGATTAGTCAGAGAAACAGAGGCTGAGGTTAGAGAGAGAGATGCAGCTCCGAGCTCCCCAGAAGGAGTAGTGCCTTATCTGTGTTTTGATTCTTGTTCTTATACATCTCAGTAAGCCAAAGAGTGAGGTAGACATCGGCCTTGTTTTCCTTCCACAACCTATAATCTAGTTCTTCTCACCAAAACATTCTAGCTGGGCTCAAACTAGCACATGAGGAAAAGATGGCAACACGCACTTCACTGCAATGTCCTTTCAGGTAGTTGTAGAAATCAGTGAGGTCTCCTCCAGCCTGCTCATCTTCTGAGTAAACAATCCCAGTTCCTTCAGCCACTACTCATAAGTCTTGTGCTCTAGACCTTTTATGAGCTTCCTTGCCCTTCTACAGCACCTCAATGCTGTTCTTGTAGTGAGTGGCTTAAAACTGAACATAGTACTCAAGGTGCTGAGAATAGAAGGACAATGACTTCCCTGGGCCTGCTTGGTACACTATTCCTGATTGTCGCAGAGGGGTATTCTGCCACCTACGCCGATTGTGGCGGAGGGGAGAAATTAATTGGTGCAAGATACTATTTTATATAAATATATATTTATTAATTTCACTATTTTGAACTCTCGCCACCCCCATCCATTGAACTTTTAATATTAATATTTGTTCTACACGGTTATGGAGGACATTATGGGAATATATCAAACATTAACTATTATAACAACTAGCATACATTCAAACTATTAAACAGAGAGATTTTCCCGGCGGCTTAATGCCGCTTGGGGTCATATACCACTTCCCAACAGGTGGGCTGAAAACTCTTTCTGCTCTATGGCAGAGGCAATAGAAATTAAAGAGGCAACAAAGCATTTACTCACAATTTCTGCTTAATCAGTAATCACCCTCCAGGGCTACGTCACAGCCTATACAAGTGTCCAATTCTTCAGGGTCTCTGCCTGTGGACTTTGAGGCTGGAATCCTCCGGCTTCTGGGGAAATAGTCTCTAACCTTGTGCTGCTGGTTTCTTCTGGATGCTCTCTCCAGGGATAATTAGGCAGGATCTCAGGTGCAGAGGAGATACAATGCCATGCAGTCTGAGCACGGTCTGACGCTGGCTACTCAGGCTGATCATGTGCAGACAAGTGGGTCTGCTCCTGGCAACTTGTTGCAATGGCGCACAGCAGGTAATCGTAAGGCAGTGGGCGTGTGATAGGATGCATGGCTGCACGGGAATCTGTGCTCCGTAAAGGCAGGCATAAGTTTGCTCTGCAAGTGAGCATGCAGGCAGGCAAGCAATGTGGGGGAGCAAGCACATTGTTTACCTGTGTACCCCTATTTATTAAATGTGGGCTGAGATCAATGGCCCTTTGGCCACTCGAATGACCAATCAGGTTGGCAGTCAGCCAAACCTTACCATAATAGGCAAAAGCCACAAGCCTGGACCTTCCAAATATGGGAATCATGGGCCTTACACTAGGCAGGCACAAGCTGGGTGTGTGGGAGCTTACACAATCAGGGGTCCTGGGCAGGCCAGACTTTATGGCATCAGGTCTGTTGTCCCCCTTTGTGCTCATTTGAAGTGTTTACCTCTGGTGCAGGCAGAGAAACATGTCCAGGCAGGGCAAGGCATAAATAAACCCATTTTTTGGGCCTGCAGGCCCTCCACAGCACTGATAGAGGCCAGGATGCTGTTTGCCTTCTTGGCCACCTGAGCTGTCCCAGTTTGGGAACTATGGGGTTAAAAATCCTCTAGGAACTAGAAAATTATCCAATCCTATAATTCTGCTGTCTCTTTATTAACTCATGGTGAGGCCAGCTTGCTCTCCTTTCCTCCTCCTCCAGCCCTGTCTTGGGTAGGATCTGCTTTTGTCAGGACAAACATGTAAGGAGTAGGCCTGTTTTGGAGCCTCCAGAGGCTTGTGTTTAGGCCTATGGATGGCAGAGGTGGTGGAGGGGGGGAGGATTGGAGCACTGCGCATTATAGATTTACTAGAGTTTGGGGGGAAAATGTAAAGGGGTTGCTATGGATGTTGTACCTGCTTTGTAATTTCTTCCTGCATCTCTCTTTCCAAATATAATTCTGTTTTCTCTGCACTTCATTTGAGAGTTTAATTTCTGTCATTTTTGGAAAAAACAGGACATGAGCACACGTCTGACTGATATTCAGCTGGCTGTCGATCTACACCCCCAGGTCTTTCTCTGCTGGGTGGCTTTCCAGCCACTCACCTCCGAGCCTGTTGCATGGGTTTATTATGACTGAAGTACAAGATATGGCACTTGACATCATTTAATCTCATACAATTTACTTCAAGCCATCCATGCAGCTTGTTCAAGTCCTTCTGTAGAGCCTGCTTATCCTCAAGCAGATCAACACTCCCACCCAACTATGTGTCATCTGCAAAATTACCCATGGTGCACTCAATCACCTTGTCCAGATCATTGATAAAGATATTACAGAGAGCTGCCCCAAATCATAGAATCATAGAATCAACCAGGTTGGAAGAGACCTCCAAGATCATCCAGTCCAACCTAGCACCCAGCCCTATCCAATCAACTAGACCATGGCACTAAGTGCCTCATCCAGGCTTTTCTTGAAGACCCCCAGGGACGGTGCCTCCACCACCTCCCTGGGCAGCCCATTCCAATGGGAAATCACTCTCTCTGTGAAGAACTTCTTCCTAATATCAGAGCCAATCTTAAGAAATATAGGTAGAATGATTGGACGGTAGGGTGGATTGAGAACTGAATGAAGGGCAACTCTCATAGGGTTGTAGCCAATGAGGCAGTCTAGTTGGAGGTCTGTAGCTAGTGGTGTTCACCAGGAGGCAGTTCTGGGTCCAGTCATGTTGAACGTATTCACCAGTGGTCAGCAAAACAGGGCTGTGCAACCTCAGCAAGTCTGTGAGTGATAGAAAACTGGGAGGAGTCTGTGACACACCAGGAATCTGTGCTGCAATTCAGCATGGCATGGACTGGGGAGAGAGCAGAAGAAATCTAATGAAATTCAGTGAGGGCAAATGCAGAGTCCTGCCTCTAAGAAACAATGACCACATGTATTAGTACAGGTGGAGGACTGGACTGCTGGAGAGCAGCCCTGGGACCATGAGCCTATGATGAACCCTTGTGGTCAAGAAGGCCAATGGCATCTTGGGATGGATTAAGAGGGCTGTGGCCAGCAGGTAGAGGGAGGCTCTTCTCCCCCTCTACTCTGTCCTGGTGAGGCCTCATCTAGAATACTGCATCAAATTCTGGACTCTCCATCTGAAGAAAGACAAGGAATAACTGGAAAGAATTCGCAGAGAGCCACTAAGATGATTAAGGAGTTGGAATATCTGCCTTAGGAAAAGAGGCTGATAGAACTGCGTCTGTTTAGCCTGGAGGAGACTGATTGTGGGATGTCATTAATTCTTGTAAATATCTAAAGGGAGGGAGTCAGAAGGATGGAGCCAAACTCTTCACAGTGGTGTCCAGTGACAAGACAAGTGAAAATAGACACAAGCTGGAACACAGGAGGTTCCACATAGACATAGGGGGAAAAATTAATCAGTGTGACTGGCAGAGCACCTGGACAGGCTGCCAAGGGATTGTGGGGTCTCCATCTCTGGAGGCATTCAAAATCTGCCTGGATCTGTTCCTGTGTGATTTATTCTAGGTTATCTTGATCTAGCAGGGGGCTTGAACTGAGTGATCTTCAGAGATCTTTTCCAACCCCTACTATTCTGTGATTCTGTGAATACTGAGTTTTGGGTAACACAACTAGTGACTGGCTGAGAACAGGATTTAACTCTGTTCACCACAACTCCCTGGGCCAGGACATCCAGACATTTTATTTAACCCAGTGAGTTGTCCCCACATTCAAGCTATGAGCAGTCATTTCTCCAGGAGGATGCTGAGGAAGATGGTGTCAAATGCTTTACTGAAGTCCAGGTAGATAACATCCATAGCCTTTCCTTCATCCACTAAGCAGGTTATCTTGTTGTAAATGGAGATCAGGTTTGTCAAGCAGGAAAATGTATTTCACGGTCCTTAGAAGAATTTCCAGGTTCAGCCATGATTTTGTTGGGCATCATTTGACAGGTGAACTCAATGAAATGGAATATAAAATTCCTAGTGTACTTTGTGCAGAAAATAGTCAATCCTTTTGTGATGTGAGATGATACCAGTGCCTCCTATGAAAGGTTTCATTTATAAAAGGGCACTAGCTCTTAGTAGTTGCTAGGTAACCTTGACCCTTTCCCAAAGGCTATGCTCTGCCAAGGAGGGTGTTTGGGCAGAGGTAATGATTCTGTCTGGGGTTTAGTCAACATGTAGACGGTAACTTAGTCTGCAGAGAATCTGAGAGGGTGTAGTTTTGGAACAAACTGTCATCTTCCACCCATCCTACTCTTCCATTCATATTTCTCTATTTTCTTTTAAAAATAGGAAGAGGAGAAATACAACTTCTCTAATTTGCCTATGAAACTGTGTTGCTACAGTTGCCAAAACTACCTGTCCTCTTCTGCAGACTGGGCACTAAAACTGTGAAAGACTGTTTTGTGGCTGTGAGGAGTTACACTTCTGAAGCCTTCTCCTCAGAGTAACAAAAACAAAAAAAAGAAAGAAAAAAGGTATATGCCCATTTTCAAGATAACAGTGTGATTATTGAAACTTCTTTTCTTTAGAATAAGAACTTCATAAACCAATGAATTGTTGAGTAAGGCTTATTTTTATCTCTGATTATATGTCAGCATTTTATTTCTGTATTATGTTCATAGAATAGCAGGTTGGAAGGGACCTTAAGGATTATCTAGTCCAGCCTTCCTTTCTAAGTTTCTTTTTTTGTTCTCAACAAGATAATTTCTAAGAGTTATTTCTTTATTATCTTTTTTTAATGTTTTTTAAAGAGAAAATAAAAAAGTATATTTTCCATGTGCACACCCAAATGATTTGTAAGTTGATGAGAACAAGTAACATATTTAGCTCTGTGATTAAAAAATTTACAATCTTCTTAAAAAAACCCTAAAATTTATATAGAAAAAGGTGCATAGGCTGCATCCTTGTGGGCCAGAGTAACTTGTTAAATAGATTTTATGCTTCTTTTAGATCTGCTATTCAGTTTTTTTAAGTGCAGATACCATGGCAACCCCTTCTCTCATATGGAATGTATGCTTCTTTAGAGATAAAGAGCAAGTACATGCAAAGATGGAACTGGATGACATGCAAACTTTTTTCTTTTTTATATATTCACACTTCTGTGGATGAAAATATATGCTACACAAACACAAAGCTCTCCTTTGGCTGCAGCATATTTTATTAAGCAGTTGTGTTTTGTACAGTGCAATTAATTAATCTTTAGCCTCTTTCAGAAATAGAGCAGGACATTGCACTCTATACTTTTCTGTTCTATATGGGAATGTGTATATATATGCATATATATGCAGCTAAGGAATTATTCAGATCTCTACCTTTGTTTTAGTGTATAATAACTCCTTAAATTCTAAGACTAATGCCTACAGTTTTGCTGATATTTTTGTCATTCCTTAGCGGGAAGAATGTAGCACAATTGTTTGGTTTTGTTTGATTTTTATGAAGGAGCTGCATAGCTCCATAGGACTAATTATTTTGAGAAGAAAAAGGTAAAACACAGGTGAAGCATCAGTTCTGAGAAAAAGCAAGAGGACCTGTTCATACATGACAGTTACTAATTGTCTGGATCAGAATTTTCAAAAGGGGGCAGTATTTTGAGTTTCTCAATGAGCTTTCTAAATAATTGACTTCAGAGGAGTTTACTGGGGCACAGCATTCTTGAAAATCTGGTCTCCTATTCAAAATGTTTTGGTAAGAGTTGAATTTAGGTTATAAGATATTGTTTCTATCCAAAACAAGAAAACTGATCAAGGAAATTGCCATTTCTTATCACCAATCCCAGTTTCCTTCTGTATTATATACCTTGGTTAGAGACAGGATTGTACTTGAAATGTCAGCATTTTGATGCTCTTCGTAGTTTTTGTATTCAAGCCTGTTTCTGTGATTAAGGAGCTGAAATACTAGTATTGTATCTACCAGTACATGCTGCATACTCATTTCTGGTTCCTGCTTGAGTTAAAGAGAGAAAGTGAAACTTTTTTTTTCAGGATTTCATATGGGAAAAGGGGAATAGAAAATATAGTCTGTAGCAATCTAGGTAAACCATTAACTGTATGACACATCATCAATCCGGTAAACACAAAGGTGGTTTAAGCATGAAAGGGTCCAGAAACACTCCTATGGAGAAGAAGAATACTCTATTCAAAGATGGGAACATCAGAAACTTTGGCCAAGAATGTGACCCACAGCTGATGCCAGATGGACGAAAGGTAGAGAGGTCAGAGCGAGGAAGATGTCGAGCCCTCATCAAAAAGACCGCAAAAGAAAACCACCAGGTGGCAATGAGCATGTGTGAAGAGGTGGGATGTTATGGAAATAAGTTCCAGGAGCTGCTTGTAATAACTCCACCTATTCCCAGAACAGATTGCACTAACGCTATTAGTGTCCTGAATACGTATGATTTTGTAGCTTAAGTCTTTCACCTGAACAAGGTGTAGGTGTGCAAGGGCTTCAGAAGAGCAACCCTCCCTTGTCACTCAGCACTGAATAAAAGCATGCCTATCCTTACATCACTCTGAATGTTGTGAGGTGTCTTGCCGTACATCCGATTTATAAGCACACTACTTAATCTGAAACCCTTGCTCTTCTGAACCTCACTTTTGGCATTCCCACCCAAAATATCCAACCAATTACTCTCCGGTGTGATCCTGTTGATTATACAGGTGACTCATATGCTTAGAGCACTGAAGGAAGGCAAGGTGTGGAGTCCATCATGGTTTTTTCCATCTTAAACTTCATTAGCACTAGCATTTGAGTGTCTCCTAAAATACCATTACTTAAGCAAACACACATGCATCATCCATCTCATATTTGAAAACTTGATTTTGCATCACATTTGACACATGCATCACTGTTTGGCACTTGCCTTTGTTATGGTACTTATAGTAGTGTTTTCACTTGTTGGCATTATGTTTTGCCAGCTTACATTTCTTGTTACAAGCTTTAGTAGGTTTGGAAGTTTATTTTGTGTTTTTATAAGCTTGCAAATGTCTAAAACTGATCTATCAAATACGCTCATGGCTGCAAATCTCACAGGAAAAGACTTTCATAAGAGGCTGACTACAAATAATAAGTGGAAATATAGGCTTTTCTTTCTTTTTCTTCACAGCTTTCTGCTGGCGTTAACTCCCTTTAAAATAGGGAATGTCAGTGATGATGTTAGGATATATGCCAGACATCTAAGCATCAAAGGAATTCACAACAGACTCAAAAAATAATGAAAAATACCATTAAAAAGTTAATTCTGTGTATTTGAATTATAAATAAATCTCTGTTTATGTTTAGGGGGACTGGATACTGGATCATGTTCACAATGATTTTCCTGTGTTGAAATCAATTTGCCTGTACCAACCACTTATGCTTTAACAAGAAAGTAATGTGATGGTGAGAAAAAGCATGGCATATTGGGATGTTCCTCTGAGTGCTATTCCCTGAGGCAGCTGCTGGAGAGTATTGAAGGGAGGCTAAATCAACATTGCTTACTTTTCTTTCTTTCTCCCCCCCCCCCCCCCCCCCGCCCCCCGGAGACCAACTGTGCAACCTCTGTAATGCAAATTACATTTAAGCAGCTCTCAGGACTGAATATGGATTGGTGTTTTGGTGAGCCTGGATTTCTCTGTGTGGCCAGAGAATCGTTTGTCTCTATGTTACAAGGCCAGTTGTGATGTTATTTGTATATTAAAACAACCCCAAAGACCTTTGGTTTATAATTCTTAATGATGGATCTGAATTAATGTATTAGTGTCAGTTTAGTTTTAATGGAATGACTGCTTCCAAAGTGAGTAGCAGCTTTGAAAACCAAGGTAACTGGAAAAGCCATCAAAGCCATATGAAGGGTAACTTAAGTCAAAATGGAGTCATTAAAATAGGACCTGAACAAATACATTGTATATGTAGCTAGCACACCTTGTAGCTTCCCAGCTCTGAGTTAATCACTGACTAGAACTATTAAAAAATGCATTTAACAAAAGCTTTCAAATAATGATACCTTCAGGACAATAAAGTAATTACTGAAATCTGAAGGTCTTGGAGGTCTATTTGTTAGGTATCGGCAATTATAAAGAGTGAATATTGTGATACAGATATTAGGAGTGCTAAAGAGACTGCAAATGATATGGGAAAAGATTTGTAATTTATACATTGTAGTGAATATTCAGGAATTAACGAAATAAAGGTGTATATAGAGTGGTAGACATATTTCTGTTCTCCTTTAGAAAAACCTTGTGGAAAATAGTCTTGTTACAGCTTTTGCACATACTAAAAAAATCAGGTTAAAAACATTCCCCTGAATTAAGCTTTTCATTATTTTATTGAATAGCCAGGGTAATACTTTATTAATTGTAGTTGTTTGATTTCCCATTGGAATGGGCTGCCCAGGGAGGTGGTGGAGGCACCGTCCCTGGGGGTCTTCAAGAAAAGACTGGATGAGGCACTTAGTGCCATGGTCTAGTTGCTTGGTTAGGGCTGGGTGCTAGGTTGGACTGGATGATCTTGGAGGTCTCTTCCAACCTGGTTGATTTTATGGTTCTATGGTTCTATGGTTTGTGCTAAAAGAAAAAAAAATGATTAAAAACTCCCCACTTTCTCAAATTATGCCTTTATTTCCTCCTCATGCAACATTTTAGCTAACACACTAAATAAACTCGTAGCAAGAGAGCAATTCAACATACAGGTTTCACATGAGAAACATTTCAGTGAATTGCCTGATGAGCTTAGCTTATTTTAATCCTGGCATTACTACTAAATCTTCTATGAATGTACTTCATTTTGAGGGAAGACCCAGAAGTAAAACAAATCCCAAACAAACAACAAAGACTTACCACCAGCACCAAAAATGCTTTTGAAGAAGTTCTGTGGTAAGAAGTGCACATCACAGAGACTACTGCAAAATTTTCCCTTTATTTCACTGAGGGGAGGGGGGTACCCTGACAAAAAAAATCCCAACCAACCAACCAAAAAACCAAACCAAACCAAACAAGCCACCTGGCACTTATCATAAAATACAGACTTATATTAAAAAAAAAAAAAAGGTAGATATTGTCAGAATTTGCCAAGTGAAAGGTTCTGATAGTTGTTGTTTTGTTGTTTTGGTTTTTTTTTGGCCTTTATCTGTTGCTTCGTATTTTGTAAAAGGTAATTCTCAATTCTCAGTAACACCAATTACACAGGATATGCTTAGTACATTCAATTCAGATGCTGTTTTAGTCTATTAAATGTAAAATGTGTTAACTGAAAATGGAACACGTCAATAACAAGAATTTAATTATCCAACACACTGTGTTTTTAATAGCAGTAAATAGCACTTTGAAATAATTCTTCTTTCAAGACAAGCACTATTTTGACGTCGAAACTTGCAAAACCTTCTGCTTGAGAAAATGCACGTGAAAAACCTTCCAAAATATGTACAAGTTCCCATTAACTGTCATTTAAATGTTGTCAATCAATTCTGTTTGCATCTGGTGCTGATGCCATGTGAAATTTATTTATTTAAACTTTCGGTCACACATGGAAAGTTTTGCAGATGGTGTCTGTTCTCATCTCTTTTTTCCTAATTTCTCCCCTAACTCCAGGTCTTACTCTCTCGACCCCCCAGTTTGATTCCTCCTTCTTCTAAAAATATAGATCTAATCTGTAGCATGTTTAACAAGAAGGGATCTTTTATGTATTCTGTGTTAGGGAAGCATCACTGTAGATCACTAGAATAAACAACTCAGGCTGATTCAATTACAATGCCTGGGCCAGGCTTTTATCTGCTGGTGACATCATTTCAATCAAAATGTAAAATAATACAATCCAATAGATGCAAGAAGGAGAGATAGGACACAGACTGCTGCACTTAGTCATTTAATAAAAAAAAGTGGAAGAAAGCTCTTTCTGACAGGCTGCTGGGACTTCCATTTCCAAAACTCTATTACCTTGTATAATAGTATTCAAAAGAATTGAATGCAGGAAATTGTCTATTACTTTTTATTAGTAGAAGCTGTTATGTAGGATACAGCCTACTGCACTGTTTTTCCTTTGTTCCTTTAATTAACCAAAGCATGAAATCCTTCTATTGGCAAGCACTTGTTCCAAAGCCTCTGTTCCCTTCTGTTTTTACTGAAACAGGAGTTTTCCCCCTTTTCTTCTTTTCTTTACACTGAATGTCTTTTTTTTTCCCTTTTATACTGAAAGTAATTTTTTTCAAGGCACTGTAATCCGAAGTCTATCAGTCACCTTAATGGGCTAGGAAAGGGTAGAATGCAGATACAGTTCCATAGTCACAGAACATTTTTTTATGAGAAAGTTTCACATTTGAGATGTGAGGGAGAGTGAGATTGTACCATATATAGTCTAGTGTCAGTCTTCAGAGCATTTCACTTACCAAGTGAAATTTTCTATTACTTAATTTATTATGATAGAAAAAAGATAAAATATTGCATATTGATTGGATAGATACATGGTACAAAACCCCATATTCTTCCTTCAGGCCATATTCTTGACCCTGTAAGATTGTCTGTGACAGCACAGGACAGGACTTTGTACATACCATCAATCTGGCCATCCTACAGATTTCTCTTTGTCAGAGGTAAAACTAATAGGTGATATGAGGTGCAATTTTAGTGACTTATATATATAATATACCAGAAAGCTGTTATAAAGGGTATAACACTTTGTATGTGTATTTCCAAAGTGTACCTTTGGAAATAATACATTTAATTGATTTTAATGATTAATTACATATATGTGCTAGTTTGAAGCTAGCTAGAATGTTTTAGTGAGAAGGATTAGATCACAGGCTGTGAAAGAGAAACAATGGTGATGTCTACTTCACTCATAAGCTTGCTGAGATGTATAAGAACAAGAGTATAAACTCTTGTGGATTCAGGTGTTTGAGTGCTGCCTGAGATCTGGGCTACATTTTCCCGTCTAACTTCACCCTCTGTCTCTCTGATTAATCCGCTTGCTTCCTAACCCCTCTGCCTGACTCTCTATTCTTCCTTGGGGCACAAGGCAACATCTGGGATAAGGTTGAGGGGTGGGAGAAGGTGACAGGGTGGTTGGGAGCCTCTCCTGGGGACTCAGGTTTCTGGGAGGGCTGTTGTGTTTCTGTATTACCTTTTACCTTGTATATTTCTGTATATAACTGTGTGTGTTGTAAATGCTTGTATGTTCTGCTAAGCTGTAAATAATAAGCTTCATTCAATTTCCAGAGCCGGCTGAGTCTAGTCTGGAAGATTTCCTAAGTGTGGGGGGGCAGGGAACACTCAAACCACCGCATTATATAATTTAGGCTCACTGCTATTAAGTTCATAAAGGTCATATGACATTTAGGTGATATTACTTAATGATTTGTGTAGCTAAATTGTGATATTAGGTACTGGACTGGATCCTGCTGAAGGTAAGCAATGACTACTACAGCCATCACTGAAGCATTTGTCCCACCATGCTTTCCATTTTGGGGTGCATTATGAAGAAGCAAACTGAGTCAAATGGCTAAATGCAGATCTGTCCAAAGAGATGTTACTCTTGAAATTAATTTTATCAACATTTTCTTTACTAATGTAATGATTTGTTCTTCTTCTTTAGCATTTACTCATAGAAAATAGACCTGCAGAGATCAGAGGTCTTTGGTAGTCTTGAGATCTGTTGCCCCTGATGGATTTGAATGACAAAGTGGTGGTAGAGAGTGTGTAAAAGAGTGGTTTCTGTAACAAGCTGCTGGAAGATTCCATTGTGCCAGGTATCAGCATAAGTCATGGACTGACCTGTTGGAAGGCAGTGAAGGGGAAAAGGATTTGAGGGTCCTAATTGATGGGAGGTTGACCATGAGCCAGCAATGTGACCATGGCCAGGAGGGTCAATGCCATTCTGGGGTGTACCAGAAGGCCTGTGGCTAGTTGTGCTAGTTTGAAGCAAGCTGGAATGTTTTGGTAACAGAACTAGATAATGGGCAGTGAAATGAAAACAATTGATGTCAACTTCTCTCACAGTCTCGCTGAGAGCTCTGGGAAGAAGAAAGACTTTTTCTCCATTTTTGTTTCTCACTCTTGCTTTGGCCTTAGACCTGGTCACATCTCATTAACCCTGCTCCTACTAACCTTGCTCCCTAACCTCTTGGCTGCACCTCTTTTCTTCCTGAGAACTGGGGTAAGGTTGAGAGGGGCCGGGGGGAGGTGTTGGGGTGGTTTGAGAGCCCCTCCTGGGGACTCAGGTTTCTGGGAGGGGAGTTGTGCTTTTGTATTGTTTATCCTTTGTATATTTCTGTATATAATTGTATCTAACTGTATATATTGTAAAGAGCTGCTTGTAAATTCTGCTAGCTGTAAATAAATTGCTTCATCTATATTCCCAGGGTCCGTCTGAGTTAGCTGGGGCAAAATTCAAAAGTGTGGGGGGCAGGGTAACCCCCAAACCATCACATTTTTAATTGGCGCCCAACGTGGGGCTCGAACCCACGACCCTGAGATTAAGAGTCTCGTGCTCTACCGACTGAGCTAGCCGGGCAGATTGAGGACAGCTTGTCACATTCTGGTTTAGTCTCTGCCATACAAACTATGACCACAGAGATTAAGAATACCATGAAAGAACTGAAGGAGGACCTTACAACCTCAATTTCCAATCTGGTAAAGGATACCATTCCTGCATCATCTGAATGGGTGCATGTTTCTGCAGTCAGGAACAGACGCCCACCTCCTGCAAGGCAATTCCAGCCTAGGAGGAGACAAATTCCACCCAGACAGCAGCAATCACGTGCGTCACTGTGGATACTTCTGCGTGACACATACGGTGAGAACATGAACAAATGGGATGGTAAACCTACTTCAGCTCTTTCAAAGAGGGTCAGGGATCTGCAGAGTGGCAGAAACAGAGGCAATAATGCCAGGAAAGTAGCTGTCACTTCTTCAGCTCCTGAGAGCAACTGCAATTGTTCCAACAGTTGCAGTTCCTCTCACAACACCACCAATCATTGTGTACACCCTACATGCCATGTTCAGCATTAGGGGTGCCCTGCCTCCAGCCAGGAGGAGGAAAGGGATAGTGGAGAGAACCGAATCTATTGGAATGTATTCATTAGGTGGCCTGGCAGTTCAAGAGTTCGGAAATACAGGGCTTTAGTTGACACAGGTGCTCAGTGTACTTTATTGACATCTAATTGCAAAGGGACAGAGTCCATATCTATTTTTGGAATCACTGGTGGATCTCAAGAGTTAACTAACGTACAGGCTGAGATCAGTTTAACTGGTAAAGAGTGGAAGACACATACTATTGTAACTGGTCCTGATGCGCCTTGCATTTTGGGAATTGACTTTTTGAGACAAGGTTGTTTCAAAGATCCTAAGGGTCATAAATGGGCTTTCGGAATAGCATCTGTAGAGATTGAGGATGATAAATTGAAATTGTCTGTTAGACCTGAACTTTCAGATGAATCTGCAGTTGTGGGACATCATGACATAGAGGACCTGGAAGTGCCAATTGCAACTCGAACTGTTCATCATAGGCAGTACAGAACTAACCGTGACTCTTTGTTGCCCATTCATCAGCTGATTCGTCAACTGGAGAGTCAGGCTGTCATCGAGAAAGCTCATTCACCTTTCAACAGTCCCATCTGGCCTGTGCGCAAACCTACGGGCGACTGGAGACTGACAGTTGACTTTCGTGCCCTCAACGAGGTGACGCCACCCATGAGTGCAGCTGTGCCAGACATGCTGGAACTCCAGTACGAGCTGGAATCAAAGGAGGCTAAATGGTATGCAACCATAGACATTGCTAATGCTTTCTTCTCTATTCCCATAGCAAAGGAGTGCAGGCCTCAGTTTGCATTCACCTGGAGAGGAATCCAGTACCAGTTCAATCGTTTGCCTCAGGGGTGGAAACACAGCTCAACCATCTGTCACTCAGTCATCCACAATGCACTGGAGAAAGGTAAAGCTCCAGAGCACATCCAGTACATCGACGACATCATTGTGTGGGGCCAAACTGCTGAGGAAGTCTTCGAGAAAGGTAATAAAATCATTGACATTCTATTGCAAGCAGGTTTTGCCATTAAGAGAGACAAGGTCAAAGGACCTGCCAAGGAAATTCAGTTTCTGGGAGTGCGGTGGCAGGATGGTCGCCGTTACATTCCTCAGGATGTGATCAACAAAGTCTCTACCATGGCAGTTCCCACCAGTAAGAAGGACACACTTTCTTTTCTTGGTGTGGTGGGATTTTGGAGACTACACATTCCTGGTTTCAGTCAGATTGTCAAACCTCTGCATGATGTGACTCGTAAGAGAAACAATTTCGAGTGGGGACCTGAACAACAAGCAGCCTTTGATCAGATCAAGAGAGAAGTAGTCCATGCAGTGGGCTTGGGTCCTGTAAGATCTGGTCCGGACATTAAGAACATTCTGTACACGGCTGCCAGTGAAAATGGTCCAACTTGGAGTCTTTGGCAGAGAGCTCCAAATGAGACACGTGGTCGTCCACTTGGTTTCTGGGGACGTTGTTACAGAGGTTCAGAGACAAATTACACTGCAACTGAGAAAGAGATTCTAGCAGCCTATGAGGGAGTGAAAGCAGCTTCTGAAGTGATTGGAACTGAATCACAATTGCTTTTAGCTCCTAGACTGCCAGTTCTTAATTGGATGTTCAAGGGCAAAGGTTCATCACCGCATCATGCCACAGATGCAACCTGGTCTAAATGGATGGCTTTGATAACCCAACGAGCACGAATGGGTAATCTTGATCGACCTGGTCTGGTGGAGGTGATCACCAACTGGCTGGAAGGCACAGACTGTTCCAAACCTCCAGAGGAGAAAATAACTCGTGCTGAGGAAGCTCCTCCCTATGGTGATCTCTCTGATCAGGAAAAGAACTATGCTTTGTTCACAGATGGTTCCTGTCGTCTTGTTGGGAACAAGCGAAGATGGAAGTCAGCGGTTTGGAGTCCAACCAGGAGAGTTACTGAAACGAAAGATGGCGAAGGAGAATCCAGTCAGTTTGCTGAGGTAAAAGCTGTTCAACTTGCTCTTGATGTGGCTGAATGTGAGAATTGGCCTATCCTTTACCTCTACACCGACTCGTGGATGGTAGCCAATGCTCTATGGGGTTGGCTGAAGGACTGGAAGAAGAATGGTTGGCAGAGGAAAGGAAAGCCTATTTGGTGTGCTGATCTATGGCAGGACATTGATGCACGGCTGGAGAAAATTCCAGTGAAGGTGCGGCACGTAGATGCACACATGCCTAAGAGCAGAGCCAATGAGGAACATCAACATAACCAGAAGGCAGATCAAGCTGCTAAGATTGCTCAAGTTGATACCAACTCTGAACTTGACATTGACCTTGATTGGAAACACCGAGGTGAGCTGTTCTTAGCTCGGTGGGCCCATGACTCATCTGGACATCAAGGCAGAGATGGAACATACCGATGGGCTCGTGATAGGTCAATTGACTTGTCCATGGACGCTATCACCCAAGTCATCTATGACTGTGACATTTGTGCTGCTATTAAGCAGGCTAAGCGAATCAAACCCTTATGGTATGGTGATAGATGGTCAAAGTACAGGTATGGTGAAGCCTGGCAGATTGACTACATCACTTTACCTAGATCTCGTTCTGGCAAGCAGTATGTGCTAACGATGGTAGAAGCCAGCACTGGATGGTTGGAAACCTATCCAGTTCCACATGCTACTGCACGTAACACCATTGTTGGTTTGGAGAGACAGATCTTGTGGAGACATGGAACTCCAGAAAGAATTGAGTCAGACAATGGTACTCATTTCAAGAACAATCTTGTGAAAAACTGGGCCAAAGAGCATGGTATTGAATGGATCTATCACATACCCTACTATGCACCAGCTTCAGGGAAGATTGAACGCTACAATGGTTTGCTGAAAACCACCCTAAAAGCCATGGGGGGTGGAACTCTAAAAAACTGGGACAAACATTTAGCACAAGCTACCTGGTTGGTAAATAGTAGAGGTTCAGTAAACAGAGCAGGACCTGCACAATCAGATTTGGTCCAAACAGTAGACGGTGATAAAGTTCCTGTTGTACGTGAGAAGAATCTGTTAGGGAAAACTGTTTGGGTATTTTCTCCTTCGGGCGAAGGGAAACCTGTCCGAGGGGTGGTATCTGCTGAAGGTCCTGGTCATACATACTGGGTAATGCAGGAGAATGGTGAAATCCAGTGTATTCCACAGAGAAATTTAACCTTAGCTGAGAGAGTTTAAATCCAAGCTGTTAGGAGTTTTCTGTTCTAGGTAACATCGGCGCCCAACACTGAGAGAATCTACGATAGAAATCTACAGTACGTGAGCACGAACCCAACATCACCTGGGAGTCCCTGTTCTGAGCTTTTGAATCACCTACATCTGATTGAAGTGTGAACTGAACTTGTATATATTGTTTTAGTGTAAATATTGGTTTAGATTAGATTGGAAAATTCTCAGCGATACTTTGAGCGAAGTAGACAAGGGGTGGATTGTGCTAGTTTGAAGCAAGCTGGAATGTTTTGGTAACAGAACTAGATAACGGGCAGTGAAATGAAAACAATTGATGTCAACTTCTCTCACAGTCTCGCTGAGAGCTCTGGGAAGAAGAAAGACTTTTTCTCCATTTTTGTTTCTCACTCTTGCTTTGGCCTTAGACCTGGTCACATCTCATTAACCCTGCTCCTACTAACCTTGCTCCCTAACCTCTTGGCTGCACCTCTTTTCTTCCTGAGAACTGGGGTAAGGTTGAGAGGGCCGGGGGGAGGTGTTGGGGTGGTTTGAGAGCCCCTCCTGGGGACTCAGGTTTCTGGGAGGGGAGTTGTGCTTTTGTATTGTTTATCCTTTGTATATTTCTGTATATAATTGTATCTAACTGTATATATTGTAAATAGCTGCTTGTAAATTCTGCTAGCTGTAAATAAATTGCTTCATCTATATTCCCAGAGGCCGTCTGAGTTAGCTGGGGCAAAATTCAAAAGTGTGGGGGGGCGGGGTAACCCCCAAACCATCACACTAGTAGGTTGAGAGAGGTTCTCCTGCCCCCCTATTCTGCCCTGATGAGGTCATATCTGGAGTACTGTGTTCAGAACTGGGCTCCCTAGTTCAAGAGAATCATGGAACTGCTTGAGATAGAACCATGGTGAGAACCGTGGTGAGGCAGGCTGTACCCCTATAGCCCATGGAGGTTATGGTGGACCAGATCCACCTGTAGCCCGTAGAGGACCCCCATGTTAGAGCAGATGAATGCTCAAAGAGAGTTGTGATGCTGTGGGGCCCCCATGTGGAAGCCAGGCTGGAGCAGTCTGTTTCCAAAGGACTTTACTCCATGGGAAGGTCACATTACAGAATCACAGAATTTCTTAGATTGGAAAAGACCTTGAAGATCATGGAGTCCAATCATTAGTTTCACACTAACAAGTCCTTGACTAAACCAAAACCCTCAGCACAACATCTAATCACTAGGAATCGCTATGGTTGGAAAGGACCACCAGGATCATCCAGACCAACCTTCATCCCAGCATTCTTCATCACTAGACCATAGCCTCAAGCACCACATCTACTCTTTTTAAACACCTCCAGGGATGGCAACTCCACCACCTCCCTGGGCAGCCTGTTCCAGTGCCTGACCACCCGCTCAGTAAAGAACTTCCTCCGAATATCCAACCTAAACCTTTGCTGATGCAATTTGAGGCCATTTCCTCATTCTAGGGTGATTCATGAAGAATTACAGCCCCTGGGAAGGACTCACGTGGGAAAAGTTTGTGGAGGACTGTCTGGCTGTTGTGGTAGGCCTGATAGGCCAAAAATAGGCTTATACATGTCCTGGCTTGCCCAGACATGGTTTTCTGCTCTCCTTCCTTCTGCTGTGGGCAGAAGCAACCGTGGGAAAGAGCACAAAGAACCTGGAGCCACTGAGTCTAAGGACTCTGGCCTGCCCAGACTTGTTTACATCTTGTGGTAAACAAGGTACACACACTTAGCTCATGCCTGCCTTATGTAAGGCCTATGCTTTTCCCAAAATTGAGTAAAGCAAGCCTATGTCTTCACCTAATATAGTCAAGCTTAGCTAAATGCCATTCTATGTCCAAAGGCACATTAGTCTTGGGCTGTATTGATAAAAGAGTTGAGCAGGTTATGCAATTTGCTCTGTTATTATATTTGTGTCAGACATTGCCTGCTGCTTCTCTTGCTCTCTGTTTCTGGGTGTGATTCTGCATTGCCTTCTGCAGCATTATGTTAAAGCTATAAACTAGCTCTGCTGAATTGTCTGGAAACTACACTGCCTCAAGTTTACCAGAAACAGGCTCTAAATGCCTCTATTTAATTGGCCTGCACAGCCAGAGTGACATTGTGCTAAGACTGCACATCACAAGACATCCTGCCTACACCTGAATGTCTCCTGCTAAGATAGGAAGTCCTGGATACACAGATCATCCAGAGGAGCTAAGGTACAAGGTCAGAGATTGTCTGCCTCCTTCCTCACCCTGTGAAGCCTGGGAAAAATCAGAAGTCTCAGTGGCTGACAAGACAGTAACAGAATTCCCTGAAAGCATTTGGGTACTGTCTGAAGCTGTAGCTAGCCCTGTTAGTTGGGAGATTAATATTTATGAGTAAATACTTAAAGCTTCTTGTAATTCACCATTGTCTTCTGCCATAAGCAGAAAGAAGCTCCTTGAATCCATCTAGTGAGCAAGCAGTATATTGACCACAAGCAGTATTTGGTTGCAAGAACCTTCTCTTCCAGATCAGTATAATGTTTGCAGTTGTCACTTTAAGAAATAAATGCTCTAGTTTTCCTGTTCCCTGTGTGTATAAATTTCCAAATAGTGCATTTCAAACCTCGTGAATAAGTTTTCTGGTGAGATTTAATGTTAATAAACAGTTTTTATAGTAATTAACCATCCTCATCTGGATATCAAAATTAATACAGATTATTAGTTTTGCATAATACATCCCACTGGCATAGAAGGAACACCACACTGGAACAGAGGAAGAGTTTGAGGAGTTGTTCCCCTTAGGAAGGAGTGAAAGAAATAACATGGGAGGAGCTGACCACAACCTCTGTGCCACCTGAGGTGGGGAGGAGGTAGAGAAATCAGGAATGACTTTGAGCACCTAAAGAAGAGAGGAATGGAGGAAAGGTGTTTTCAAATTTGGATTTGTTATGTTACACTGATTTGATTGACAATAAATCAACTTCCTTAAGTACAGTCCATTTTCCCTGTAGCAGTAGTTGTTGTGTGATTTCCCCCGTCCTTATTTTGACCCATGAACCCTTTGCTATGTTTTTTTTCTTCCCTGTTCAGCTGAGGAGGGTGAGTGATAGAGCAGCTTTGATGGGCACTTGGTGTCTAGTAAGGGTCAACCCACCACATGGCTTTATGCCTTCTCTTCCTAAGAAAGAGATTTTTACCCTTCCAGATGGCATTATTATTCCAAGCATGTGGATTTCTGAAAAGGATACACATGAGGCTCAAATAATAAACTACTACATTGGGAATGAACTGTAATCACTGATTAATGTAATTGCAGCATAATGAAGAGTTACAATTTGGAGATCACACCACAGCACAGTGGAATGGAGACAGTTACATGTATTGCCAACCATCTTTCAGTTCCATCACAGATTAAGATGTGTGTTAGCTAAAAAAAGCATTTGCATAACTGTCTAGGTTCTTAGGAAACTCTTGTCATCTGAAATGGAGATATGAGTTTATTGTGGGCACCCATGGACGTAGCATTGGAAAACTGCCATTTGCCAGAGGTTCACTGAGCCTTCATCTCACTTCAGGTAGAATCATGATCTTCATCTTAAAGCACAGTTTTAACATAAAAAATGCACATGTATCAAATTACATGAGTCAGAACTAGAACTTTTCCTAGCACATCTGTCATATTCAACCACATTTTGACCTTATATAGGCATGAAAATGCTCAGTATGAGAATTCAGTAGCTATCCTGATCAACATCCCCTCACTTAGAGTAGTTGGGACTCTTTAAAGTCATCTTTTTGCATAGGAAAATAAGCCAGATAGGATAGAAAATGGCAGAAGTTAACAATTAAAATCCAGAATGATCCTGCTGTCAAATGTTTTTACAAATGCTTAGGAATGTTATGTCCACTTCTGGACTCCCCAGTTCAAGAGGAACAGGGATCTACTTGAGAGAGTCCAATGGATGGCTACAAGGATGGTGAAGGGACTGGAGCACTGCCTGATGAGGAGAGGCTGAGGGACATGGAGCTTTTGCTTTTTAGTCTGGAGAAGAGAAGACTGAGAGGGGATTTGATAAATGTTTATAAATACCTGAGAGCTGGTGGTCAGGAAGAGGGGAGACAGGCTCTGCTCACTTGCTCCTTGTGATAGGGCAAGGAGCAATGGGTGCAAGCTGCAGCACAGGAGGGTCCACCTAAACACAAGGGCGAACTTCTCTACTGTAAGGGTAGTAGAGCACTGGCAGAGGCTGCCCAGAAAGGTTATGTAGTCTCTTTCTCTGGAACCTTTCAAGGTCTGTCTGGATGTGCTCCTTTGTGACCTGAGCTAGATTGCATGGTCCTGCTCTGGCAGGGGGGGTTGTACTGGATGATCTCTTTGGGTCACTTCCAAGCCCTAACACCTTGTGGTCCTGTGATCCAATCCTCTCCGTGTGGAAGTATAATGCCTCATATAGCATTGGAATTGAGCAACACAACCTTTTTAAAAACCATATCTTTAGTGGGAATCTGTGAATCTTCAGCTTATGAAGGAAAAAAATCTTTTGTTAGCATTTGCAAATCCCCAATACATTAGGCACATTAGTTTAAAAAAGACAAAATGAGGCAGTGCTTGTTGGTCCTGATTCTCTGGACAGGATGCTAGGACCAAGGAATCATAGAATCATAGAATAATAGAATGGATTAGTTTGGAAGGGACCTCAAAGATCATCCAGTTCCAACACCTGCCATAGGCAGGTGTGCTAGTTTGAAGCAGGCTAGAATGTTTTGGTGAAAAGAACTAGATAATTGGCTGAAAAAGGAAAACAATGGTTGTGTCTCCTTCCCTCATCAGTCTCTCTGAGAGCTCTGGGAACAAGAAGAAAACATTAGATAACATTCTCCATTTTGTTCTCACTTTGCTTTTGCCTTCAGACCGAGCCACATCTCCTTAACCTCACTGCCACTAACCTTCCTTCTTAACCTCTTGGCTGCACCTCTGTTCTTTCTCAGGATTGGGGTAAGGTTGAGAGGGGCAGGGGGAGGTGCTGGGGTGGTTGAGAGCCCCTCCTGGGGACTCAGGTTTCTGGGAGGGGAGTTGTGTTTCTGTATTGTTTATCCTTTGTATATTTCTGTATATAACTGTCTATACTGTAAATATATGCTTGTATATTGTGCTAGCTGTAAATAAATAGCTTCATTTATATTCTCAGAGTACATCTGAGTTAGCTGGGGCAAATTTAAAAATGTGGGGGGGCGGGTAAGAGCCTAAACCTCCACAGCAGGGACACCTCCCACTGGAACAGGTTGCTCAAGGCCTCATCCCACCTGGCCTTGAACACCTCCAGGGGGGGAGCAGCCACAACCTCCCTGGGCAACCTGTGCCAGTGTCTCACCACCCTCACTGGAAAGAACTTCTTCCTAATGTCCAGTTTAAATCTCCCCTCTGCCACTTTAAATTCATTACTCCACAACCTGTCATTACAAGACCTTGTAAATAGTCCCTCCCCAGCTTTCCTGTAGGTCTTCTTCAGACACTGGAAGGCCACTATAAGGTTCCTCAAAGCCTTCTCTTCTCTAGGCTGAAGAGACCCAACTCTTGTAGCTTGTCCTCACAGTAGAGTTGCTCCAGCCCTCTGACCATCTTTGTGGCCCTCCTCTGGACTTGCTCTAACAGTTCCATGTCCTTCTTGTGCTGGGGCTCCAGAATTGCACACAGTACTCCAGGTGGGGATATACACATGTTAGTGTCTCTGCTGTTTGTCCTCATCTCCTGTTGTGCTTTTGTGCTTTCTACTGCTCACATCTCTGCCCAAATCTAACAATTTAGCTCACTTTCCAATCTCACTTGCTTTACCTCTCATCCCTGAAGTCAGCCCTTAATTTAGTGCTTTTAGCCTAATGGTATTGCTCTTCTGTAATGTCTTGACTCCCCAGGCTCTGTTCCATTTGAATTACAGGGCTATTCTTTTCCGAAGTCTGAAGGCTTCAGAGTCCTGTTCTATCTAGAGACTGATTCAAGGTTTAGCTAGAAATGACAGCCTATTTTTAATAGGCATTACTTTCCCATACTTAGTTATCTGTAAGTTTTGAAAATACTTGAAGTAGTTCATATAGCGTTAGAAGACTAAACATAATAAATTTTGTTTTTAACCAAGAAAGTTATTTTGTATTCTAGATCTTAATAGGTTGAAGCAGTTCTATAGTTCTGATTAAATGCATCTGATGGAACAAAATATGCAGTAATTTAAACAATTAGGTGTTAGCTTTCTATTTTGTACCCTTTCAAGTTTATTATTATAACAGAAACCTGAAAAAATATCAACCCCCAGACTCAAATTAACTCCCATTGTAGCTTGTGTAGCTTGGTATTCCTGTATTTTTCAGTGCAGGATGATGTGCAGTCTTTTGGGTGCAGTAGTATGTACAAAAAGTTTCAGCCTTTTCTCAAAATGTGACTTTTGGAAATACTTTTGCAGAGTGTTAGTCTTATGTAAATAGCATGCAGGCAGGAGCAAGACTGAGTTTTTAATAGATTTCACACTACACTACTCAGTTGAAGTGGGTCATACTATGTGCCCTTGTGGCCAAGAAGGCCAGTGGTATCCTGGGGTGTATTAGAAGCAGAATGGTTAGTGGGTCAAGAGAGGTTCTCCTTTCCCTCTACTCTGTCCTGGCAAGGCCACATCTGGCATTTTGTGTCCAGTTTGGACCTCTAAGTTCAAGAAGGACAGGGACCTGCTTGAAGGAATCCAACACAGAGCTACAAAGATCTTTAAGGGAGTGGAACATCTCCCTTATAAGGAAAGGCTGGGGGAGCTGAATCTCTTTAGCTTGGAGAGGAGGAGACTGAGAGGTGAGTTCGTTAATGTTTATAACGTGAAGGGTGACTGTCAGGAAGACGGAGTCAGGCTCTGCTCGGTGATGTCCAGTGGGAAGACACAGGGTGATGGGTGCAAGCTGGAGCATAGGAGGTTCCATGTGAACATAAGGAAAAACTTTCAGCGTGAGGGTGATAAAACTCTGCATGGGCTACCCAGAGGAGTTGTGGACTCTCCTTTTCTGGAGACATTCAAAACCTGCCTGGATGTGTTCCTGTGTGAGCCGCTGTAGGTGTTCCTTCCCTGACAGGAGGGTTAGAGTAGACCTTTCAAGATCCCTTCCAAGCCTTAATGTTCTGTTGATTCTGTGATACTATGTTTTTTCAGGTTATATGGTTCTGATTATTGACTCTTCATGGTACCATCATTTTAACCTAAGCCACACTTCATTGCACAAGCATGTTTGGTGAGCAGACTGTGTAGTCAGATTTATCAGAAAAAGCTTACATGGGAGTGTATTTCGTTGTGTGAGCATCTTGTGACCTGCTGTTCCTGCTGCATAAAGTGAGTATATTAGACCTGTGGGTGGAAGTACAAGTGCTCATTGGTCTGCTGTTTAGTGCTAACTGCATCACTGCAAGTGATGAGGTTTATGTAAAACTTGGTGCAAATGGACATAGGCTTCTAAAGAGAGAATTACAATGAGTTTAAGTCTGTGAATCCAAACAGATTGTAAACTTTGGCTTACCTGCTGCATGTTGACTCCCAGGCATCTCAACTTCTTGTATGCATCCAAGATTATCCCTGACTTGATCAGTCAGAGCAGTTTAGACCATCTGAAAGCAAGGAAGTAGAAGTTCTGTCAAAATCTAAGTCCTTCAAAAATCTGAGTCCAGATTTGGAGACTGGATGGTAACTGCTGGCATGGGATTTTTCTGAAAACACAGGGAAAGCTAATAACTTCATTGGAAATTTGGCTGGAGAAGTGCATATTTAGCAGAGCACTTTCTGAACTTGCTCAAGTCATCACATCGAGTTGAAAGGCCTTTGTTGCTGACAGGGCTAGCTTAAGAAAGAGGCAAAGCATGCAGAGTAGCTTGACTGTAACTGGGCTGGCTGCTGCTCTTGCTGCTACTACAGAACAGGTAAGAACATGTGGAATAGACACTGCTTCTGGAGGAAATCTGTACCCAGGCAGTGCTGCTATGTCTCTTATAAATGTGGACAGAAGAGGAGCTGTGAGCTCCCTGCCTCTCCTCAGCCCAATGCTACTCTTTGTCACTGCAGCTTCCTTATTCATGGCAAGAGTGTCCTGCACCCATACTAGTGTTCAGAAGGCAAAATTCAACTTTGCTGGCATTACTGAGAAGTCTGAGACAGCTCCAGCTATCTGAGAGATGTCAAATCAGTATCTTCTACAATGAAATCTGCACTGCTGTGCATAGAGCAGTCTGAGAGAGACCTTTTCCAGCCTAGTGGTTACAGTGTTCGCTTGGGAAGTGAAGTGGGGAGATCTGTTTGTGCTATAAAATACTGTTTGTTAAGTGGCCAAAGGAACAAACAAACAAAAACAACAAAGAAAGGGTAGATAAAATTAGTGATAATATCCATCAACAAAAGACCTCACAAAGAAAAGAGAATTTGATTCATCAAATTCTAATGCAGTTGGTTATTTTTTAATAATTTACTATGAAAAGGCAGTTTTAAAGAGATTTTGACTGAATTCGGTCTCTTCCTGTTGCCTACTAAGAGCATAAATTTCTTGTGAAGACAACTGGTCTTAAATATGCATTTTTCCTTCTCTAAACTGTTCCAGGTGGGAAATAGTTATAGGTTAGAGAGGATCTGGGTCAATAATCTTCCCAAATGGAAAAACATCTAAGCAGAGAACAGCTTTCTTTAGGGTTTCCTCAGAATTACTGAAGCTGGCCAGCTTTTGAATGTGGTCTTGAGTTCAAGGCTTTAGTGGGAAGCTCAGATAAAATACTGCTGTGTCTGTGAGTTGTTGTGGCCATGGGGTAAACGTGCTGTATTAGCAGTGGAAGTGTGTGCCTTTGCATTGATATAGATACATTTGAAATGTACCTACCCATGTTTAACAAATGTTTTGTTTATGATATATTGATTTCCAATGTATTGAGATTATGTAAATTATTTTGAACAACATCCAGGTAAATACCCAGAATTTTAAAATCAATTACAACATGCATAAAACCTATATTGAGATGACTTTGACTTGGTAAGCCTAATGCCAGAATGATCAATAATGGCATGACTAAAGGACATTTATCCTGCCGTTCCACATATGGAGAGATCTGCAAACATCGCAAAATAAACTACTTGCCACTTTTATCTGCTGGTACTGCTAAAGGGTACTGAAACCTTGCATGAATCTGGATCTGTCCCTTGGCAGTGATCCCAGTTAAGTAGGCATGCCATTTATCAATGTGCCAATAGCATTGTTTCTGTGATATTTTTTCCTTTCAGAATCTTGCATCGATGTAAAATTTTCTTTAGATAATAATCTTGCTTCATATTATATCCTAAGCCAAAACTGCCTTTATTCTCTACTTCTTGCTCTGTACAGCTGAGAATACTAGAACAGACCAGTGAGGAATTAACCATTTTCTTGACTGGGTGTGGTGGTTTGGATGTACCCCGCCCCCCCACACTTTTAGAAATACCCAGCTAGACTCAGACAGACTCTGGGAATATAAATGAAGCTAGCTATTTACAGCTAGCACAATATACAAGCAGATATTTACAATATATACAGCTATAGACAGAAATATACAAGGTAAAAACAATACAGAAACACAACTCCCCTCCCAGAAACCTGAGTCCCCAGGAGGGGCTCTCAACCACCCCTGAACCTCCCCCCTGCCCCTCTCAACCTTACCCCAGTGCTAAGGAAGAATAGAAGTTCAGCCAAGAGGTTAAGAAGCAAAGGTGAGTGGCAGGAGAGGTTAGGGAGATGCAGCTCAGTCAGAAGCCAGCCAGAAAGTGAAGACAAAATGGCAAGAGTGTTATCTAATGTTTACTTTCTTCTTCAGTGAGACTCTGAGGGAAGCAGACATCACCACTGTTTTCCTTTCACAGCCTATCATCTAGTTTTTCTCACCAAAACATTCCAGCTTGCTTCAAACTAGCATACTGGGTTAAACTTGTTTTTTAAAGAATGAGCTACTAAGTACATATTACACACACTGAAAGCAAAAGGTAGCTTCTTTTTTGTATTAACTGTTATGTGATGTCTGTAACTTCTGCCTGTGTAACTCCTGATTCACAGCTGAACTCAAACTTACTTAAAAATAAATGTGAGACTTGTTTCAGCTTTGGCCAGCAGATGGGCCTGAGTTTAAAAAAAATATTTTATCTCAGTTTAGATTTCATATTCTTGTTTAGTTTCACTATAGTCCATATTCTATTGATAATTATAATTGATTATAAATACCATATGAGGACTGGATTGGGTTTTTTCCCCCATCTTTTTTTTAATGAAGGCAATAAAAGCATGCTACTTTTTCTTTTCTCATTCCACTTCTTTACTGAAACTGCTTAAGAAAATGAGATACAACAAATCCATTTAGGATTATGTTGGAAAATTATGTCTGCTTTTAATATTAACCAGATTTTTATTGTTAGGTTTTGCTGGCAAATCTTGGAAAGTTTCAGCTTGCAGCTTATCTGGATCATTTAAATCTACAAGGCTGTCTTTCCAGTCTTTCAAGAACATCTGTCTTTATTTCCAGTGCTATCTTTTTTAGTCCTAGAACACTCTTCAGTGTTTAAGGAGAATTTTCAGAATCTCAAAGGGCCTTATTTTAACCCCAAACCAAATGGAAATCAGAAGGAACTGCCTCGGTGTAATGTTTCTTGTGCTACTATTTTCACTGAATATATTCAGTGTAAATCAGCAAGGAAGCAATTGGATGTTCATACCACAGTTACTTTGCTACGACTTCAGTAAAAGTAGGTGATACAGTAACACCATGCACTGGTTATTGGGCACTGCTCAGGCCACATCTTGAGTACTGTGTTCACTTCTGGACCCCTCAGTTCAAGAGGGATGATGAGGTACTGGAACCTGTCCAGAGAAAGGTGACAAAGCTGGTGAGGGGCCTGGAATACAGCCGTGTGAGGAGACACTGATTGAGCTGGGGGTATTTAGCTTGGAGAAGAGGAGGCTCAGGGGTGACCTCATTGCTGTCTATGACTACCTGAAGGGAGGCTGTAGCCAGGTGGGGCTTGGTCTCTTCTTCCAGACAACCAGCCACAGAATGAGGGGACACAGTCTCAAGTTGTGCCAGGGGAGGTATAAGATGGATATTAGGAGGAAGTTCTTCACAGAGAGAGTGATTGGCATTGGAATGGGCTGCCCAAGGAAGTGGTGGAGTCACCGTCCCTGGAGATGTTTAAGAAAAGACTAAATACCATGGTTTAGTTGACTGGATAGGGCTGAGTGATAGAACGGACTGGATGATCTCAGAGGTCTCTTTCATCCTGCTTGATCCTAAGATTCTATTTCCTATAAATATTCCAAACTAAAAAAATGAAAAAATGTCTTTAGTCCATAGTTGATACCAACTTGATGAGTAGGATCCTATAAGTTCAAAACTTCTTATGAGTAAAAACCAAGTTAAAGCATGCATTATTTCACTTATTTGTGCATCAACGAAATTGCAAATTAAGTAGACTTTTAAGTAGCCTTTGTCATAGTTGCAGAGTTAGATACTTTGATCATATTATGATGTTGTTTTGTTTGTTGTATTTTTTAGTATAACTCACATGAAATGTAAGTGCTTTGTCTCACATTCAGTTGCTTTGGTTTTGTCCTTTTTTCTCTAAATAGGTTAAGTTTTAAACAAAAATAACATTTTGCAAACAAAAGTCATGTAAGATTATTTTCCCTCTCCTCCCACTGCAAAGTATAGAAACAAATCTCTTTTGGCATACTCAGAAATTACCACATTAGAAATGTTGGTGTGAAATAAAATTGCATTTAACAAAAGTAAATCTCCTTCCTCAGTTTTAAAATTGTATTTGCCAAATCTTCCTAGATCTTGTGAACGGTTTTGTTTCTGAGAATTCTTTTCTATGGAAAAATCTGTGTATATATCTTTTAATATTTTCCAACAGTCTATGTGAAATATAATTTGTTTGTTTTTAGTTAGTGTCAGGTGCTACAAATGCTACCAGGAGTTGATAATTGTGTACATTATCACAACAAATACTGACTCTTCTTTAACATAAAGCATTTATGTAACAATTTGATACTTTTCAAATACACTCACAAGCTGTTATGACCTACTGACATATTTGAAAGGGTACTCATTATTTGTGACATCATGTATTTATGGTTTCCCACTCACAGGGTATATAGGTTTGTTCATTTAGGTTACAAGATATCATTGTTCACTTCCCACCTTCCAGTCAGGAGAAAAACTCAAGCAGGTTAATGAAATGCAAATAAGGAATAATATTTTTTTTAAGCAGAATCTATGAAGTTTTCAGAATGTGCATGAAAATCTGTTGAACTCAGGAATGATCACAAACACCCCAACCCTCCCTGAGTTGCATGAATTCACCATATTTATTATCACAGTGTTTTCTATGCAGTCCTTGTGATGTTTTATCCTTGCATATGGCTGTTGTAATGCACCTTATGAATCTTTGTTAATATCAGATGGGAATAAACATGTTTAAAATTATTTATGTATTTCAGTGACCGCTTCATAATTCTGTCCACTTCCATTAGCTTTTAATTGTGCTCTGTTGTTTGCATCTTAAAGTCTTTCACATTATCTATCTTTAATTGAGATTAGGGTTTATTTATGTGACTACCTGCAAGGGCGGATGGGTAAAATGAAAAAGAAAGGTGGGACAGTGTTTTCCTCTTCTGTCTCTGTCTCTGTCTCTCTCTCTCTCACTCTCCCCCTTTTCTAAACAAGCTAAGAGTTTTTATAATTCATCACCTGGCTGACAGATGAGTTCTGCTGGAGAATATTAGAAAATGTCTCAAATCTCATATATATGCTAATGGTATGCTGAGACTGGTTGGTGGTATGCCGGCGTTTTTAATCTGTCTCGACCAGTGTGGAAAGTGGAGGAGACAAGTCATTGCACTCGACAATTTATGATCAAACAACTGAATTGTAAAGGAAGAAGGACATGCAGAAAAGGAGAGTAATTTTCTGATTTAACAGCGTTGTTACTACAAATAAAGAAATCTTGATTTTGACTGCACTCGACACTAAATGAGTTTCCTGTGCCCTGCTCTGAATTTTTCATTTTCAGATTTGTATAAAGCACCCTGCTTAGATACAAGTGACAGATAAGGAGACGATTGCATATGGAAATCAAATGTGTATAATAAAGCCATCTTCTGTTTATTAAATAAACACATGTAGATGACTTCCGTCAAGAATGCACTGATAATTCTTCATTGTGTTCTGTTTTTTTTGCAAGTCACAAAGAATCTTATTTAACAACCACGGATGACTAGATGCAAGCTTTTCTGTATTACCTTATAACAAACCAAGCAGTCTAATATATGGCATTTATAAACATTTTATTTTGATTCTTGAGACCAAGTTTTAGCTGCAATGTATTAGCGTTCATACTGCCTGAGTTCTGGAAGCTGTGTTGATGCATTAGTATTTTCTGAAGACTATGTTTTCATTATAAAAATGGTAAAGATGAGCCAGATAATTAACACATTACTATAAAATGAAACTCCAGGAGAAGTCAAGTATAACACTTTGACCTTCAGACAAAAAAATGGCAGTGTTGCATAGTCAAAACTAAGGAAGGACCATGGAATCTGCACTCAGCTTGGCAATGATTTCTGATTCAGTCACTCAAGAATCTTGGTTTTAGATGTAAAAAACATTTGAAGTTCATCAAGAGATGTGTTTCTAGTCCTATTTCTCACTCTTGATTTTTTGCAGATATGGCCTTCCTGTTATTATAATATACTGTAGTGTCGGATAACAATAAGCATGGGTTGTTTTTTCCTAAAGGGCTTTTACATTGCAACTGAAATGCTTGTAGGCATTTTGAAGTAAAGCAAAAGACATTTTTTTTATCTTCTACTTCTGGAAAGTTAAGTTCAAATCTAGATTTTTGTTCAAATTTGTATTTGGAGGTGAAGGGAGAATTAGTAACGTCCAGATGCTGATGTACAATAATTAGTGAAAATTGTTGGGCACATCAGAGTAGTCCACAGTCAGTAGCTCAGTGAGGCTGGGCTGAGAGAGCCATTTATCAATATCAGCATCTGCATAGGGAAGTTGTAGGCTGGCAGCATCACCCTGTACTTCTGCTCTTGCATGGACTCTGCTTTTATGTTTTACTCTAGAAAAAGTACAAGCCCCCCACGTGGGCAAAACATGCCCACGTCCTGCCAGGCATTTACTGCTGGATGAGAGGGGAGTTGTGAAATACTGTTTCAGGCTTCCAAAGCATCAGGCAGCTTCTCTGCTTGGGGTAACTGTAATGTGAGCTTTGGCATAAGTACATCAGAAAATCCACATGGATTTCTTACTGCGATTGGGAGCGATTGCTGTGCATGGAAGTGAACAACCAGTTCAAACAAGACTAGATAAGCTGTGTTGAAAGCCATATGGCTTAGTTTAAACAGTACAAAGAGGAAGTCTTTGATCATGGCCTTTGATCATAGTTAACCCTAAATGAAGTGGTGGGCCAATGTAGGTAGGAAGGTGTCAGAATCAAAGCAACTGGAGGTTGGTAAGACTCTAGTAAAAGATGGATTTTGGAGAGTTCCCTGGTATGCAGATGGTTCGTTTGATTTTAACCCAGGGTAAGGAAGAAAGACTTCAGCAACTTGGGCACCAGTGGAGAAGACCAAAATATGGCAGAAACTATGAAGATGACTGGATGCAGAAGCTATAAGGTGTATGTTACCCTTCACTGAATTTCTGACAGAATTTATATATGCATGAAGGGTCATCTCATAATGTTCAGAGGAGGGGAAAAAATGTGAGTGGCTAAAATGCAGATAGAAATGAGGTTTGAATACAGAAACGCATTTGAGGATGACAGATCAGATGAAAGGAAAGAACATGAATATAGCTTGAGATGCAGGTGGGTTGATTGGCAGATCCTCAGATGAAAAGGAGATCTCTAGAAGTATATGAAAATGATGACAAGGCAGAGGAAAATATCAGTATGTGAACGAAATCTATGGAAGGAGTCTATTCTGTGGAAGGAGTGATGAGGTGCAACAGCTAGAGACAGAGTACTGAGCAGCACGCAAGATGAGATTGAGTAAATGGTAACAGCAGGGGCCAATGGCTGTAGAGAACAGATAGGCAGATAGCAAAATGGAAACAAGGAGGTCAGAGTTTCATGGGAACCTCAAGTCGCTCTGAAAGATGCTTTGTTTGATAAGAAATAGGAAGAGACTGGCCACCAGAGTCTATCTAGGAAACAGTCTAGTGCGGGACCTGTCCAAGCATAATGCTGTAAGCAGTCGGCATGAGTGCAAAAGCAATTCTGAAGAGGCTAGGGAAGAATCATTTTGCTGTCATTCCACCATTTGACTATAAGAGTAAAAATCTTACATGAGTGGTTCAAAGAGGGTTGTGCTATATGGGAAAAGATGTTCAAAGATCTTTATAAAATTCTTTTATTTTCTAGACCTACCGGGCAAATGTTTGTGAAGATAACAAATATGATCAAGACTGGTGAAAGTGCCAGTGTAAAGTTTGAGACGATTGCCTGCTTAAGTATCTGTCAAAGTAGCCTTACATTTTTGCTAACCTGACTGATAAAAGAATGAACAGTAAAGAGAAAGGAAATACTATGAGGATAATAGTGAAGTGGGTGGTTAAAAATAGAAGTGCTTAATTTGGATAGCAAGAATCACCTGGAAACTGCCTCAATAATTCATAGGAACTGTACAACAAAGCAGAGGAAGTCAAACAAAGAGTCAGATGTGAAACAACATTATAAGAAAGCATAGTGAAATAGCTGTTATCACTAGAAAAAATATATGGAAGGAGATTAACTATTCAGGAGCTGGTCTGGTAGTTTTTGTCACATAGTGCCCTTTAAAGAGGGAAGAGGAGGGAATGTGAGTGAGCTGCAATCTGAATGGTTATTTCTTTGAGGACAACATTAAAGAACCTTTTGTTCTGAACATGCTGCAAATCAAAACTTTAATTCCAATGTCTTTGAATAATAAAATTATCTATTGTCCCTGCACTGAATGAGATCTTTCTAAGATTTTTGTTCTGCTTCTCCAGTATATCCTGAAGTGCAAATGTTGCTAATAATGGTAAGACCCAAATGGAAAGTAGACTTCTTCAGTAAGCAGCCACTGTCCTAGCAAAGGACAATGTTAGTTTAATTTTGGTTTTAGAGAGAATGTTCAGCAAGGTGACACACTGTCTACTGCTTTCCTTCAACCTCCTCCTCCTGTCTAGTTTTTCTCACTGTTCAGCTCATTGTTTGCATAGTCCAAGATCTAGGACACTGGCAACACTTCACTGCCAACTGCAGGGAACTTTCTTCATATCCTGGTTATGGAGGAGGTAATTTTTTAACAAATGAATATTTAAATAGCATTTTAGGAGTCAAGAAGACTGAGCTACTCACTTTTGTTGAAAATTTACAAGACCAAGCAGACATGCAGCAGTATTTTATCAGTAATATCCTTATAAACCTGAGACCTCTCCAAGGTGGATTTGTGAAGCTGCTTGACAGTTATACAAACACATTTGGCACAAAGTGTATTATCAAGTAGGTATTTTTAAGTCTCACCCACAATATTTTAGAAAATCTCTTATTTTTAATGTACAGGTTCTCTAAAACGATTGCTTAAAAAAAAGTGTTAATATTAAAAAAGAACCCACAACAAAATAGACTCAAAAATCCCCAAACAATAAAAGATACACTTTGAATATAATGATGTGAATTAATGGACGCTGCCTTTCCCCTCCATATTCACACAATGAGAGCTGCCTACACCACTGTGCTTGGCTGCCCTTTTACTCTGTAAAGGCAGTGCCATGAATAAATAAAACTAAAAGTGTGAAAGAGCTTAGAGTTGAAATGTGCCCTTAACGGGCCATAACAAAACTTTATTGAACATCTACACCCATGAACAATGCCTCATTTCAATCGTGCCAGCAGATGGCACTCTTTATATTAAGTAGCTTTCATGGGAAAACTTAATTTGTTGCTTGTTTGTTTTTTTTTTTCCCTTTATTTATTAAATATTGGGAAGTACTACCCCATGTAATGCTTCTTCTCGAAATGATAAGTTGGCCAACACAAAACTTCAACTAACTATGCTTATGATGATGTGTATAAGGTGGTATTTCTAACACAGGCCTTTCTCAACACATGGGGAAAAAATAGGAGAAGAACTGCAGTATGACTGGAGAGTTAAAGATTGGGAAATTGCAGTGGAGGAGCAAGTTTCTAGGAATGTTTTGCTACTGCTCTGTGTCTCCAGCGGTTAGGCATTTCCTGGCTGAAGTTTGTATGCCTAGTGATATTTAGCCAGTTTGCAGTCTCATGTTAGATGCCCTTTCCAGTTCCAACAGAGGAGATGCCAAAGGAGATGAATACACATCGTTCCCTACCCAGGGAAGACTGGGTAGGAAGGAGGGCTTTCAAATGCCACTAATGTGATCTGTAGCAAAAGCTCACAACTAAAGAAAGAAGCTGCCCATGAGCAGGAGCTACACTTCTTCTCTAATGGGTGTGGGAAGCTTATTTGCGAAGCCAGCGCACAGCGGTGGCAAGGAGTTGCCTCACTCTGTTTCATCCTGGTAAGCTCTGCCCAGACAGTAAAAGCACTGGCAACAGAACCACTCCATCAACAAAGAGCTGCTTTTCTTGAGTACCCCACAATTCCTTGCAGAGCTGCCACCTCCAACACTGATAGCTGCACCCACAGCCACTTGACAGTAGAGTGTGTTTACAAAGGGATTTTAGCAGTGGAATGTAATGTAGATTCAATCTGTGACTAGCAATATAAAATCCTGTGTTTTGCAAGTGAAGGGGAAGAAGAAAAACAGATTCCCATAACCCATAAAAACTTCTGTAGCTGGTAATGTGCTAGGTTACTGATGGACACAAGATACATAGCTCCTGGGGGAAAATAGAAAGCCTTCAATTTTTCCAGCTACAGCAGAGACTTCAGCAGAAGTGGAGCCTCTTTTTCTGAGAAAGTAAGTGGAAATAGCTTCTGCTGAGCTGGAAAGATACTCTTGATTACTTGCTGTGCTCTTAGATAATCAAGGACACAGTGGAAATACCACATAGCATGTGATGGGCTTTGATTTATCCCAGGAAACCTCTCTCAGCCTCAGAATGCGCTGTCAACAGCTGCTTCATAAACTACAGGCAGAAATAACTCTGCATTTTTCATCTTATAATCACAAAAAAAGAAGGAAAAAAGGTTGGGTTTTTTTTTGCATGTACAACTGCATAATTCCTGGTCCTTGCATGAAATTAAATTAATGAAACAAGAATGACTAAATAATCTTGTTTCTTAGGTGTAGTCTTTTGCAAGGTATCAATTACTATCTCAAACTTGTTAAAAGCATTTGTGCCATTAATCACTTTATGTGCTGCATTATTTAGTATTCTGGCTATTTGTCTCCACTGTCATGGAATTATATCCCTCTGACCTCTAAAAACTTTTGATAGTTTTTCATTATTATGCCTCTTAACCTCACCATATAGATGTTTGCAGCTACTGCCCCAAATTTCTTCCCTGTAACTTGCTTTGTCTTCCTTGTTCTGTCGGCTTTTAGTTATGCCATCAAGCCTTTGTAAAGCTCATTTCTGGCTACCTCTGTAACAATTTTTTTTCCCCCCTTGATAAAAATCCTCAAGCTTCAAAGTTAAAAAACTGCTATGCCTAAGCACTCATAACTTTTCTCTCTCTTTTTTCTCTCTGTCTTAATTTTCTCTTGATTATTCTGAGATTATTTGGCACTGCTGCAGTCTGTGTTCACTGATGTGGGAAACTAAAACCTGAAACTGCTGTTTCAAATGCTCCCTCTATTTCTCCCTTCTCAAGGTTTATTCCTATAAACAGTGCTGCTTGCTTTCCTCCCAGTTTAACATCTTTGAATCCCTTTGATGCCCTTCATTATGTAACTGTTGTTCAGACATTTGGGACTTCTTAAATTGCTTATCAGAAATCTTCCAGCAACACTTATGTTATTGCCTTAAATCTATAAAAAAACGTTGTCACATCAAAATAAGCTATTTCACTTACACTTCTGCTTCTGCACAGTCACCTTCAAACCCTTGTATTGACACACTTCCTCTTTGCCCATTTAAACCTTCTCCAGCTTTCTTCTTGTTTCTTTCATTTATTTTGGCTGACCTCCCAGACTCTTTTTCAAGAATGAAGACTTGCAACTAAGCATTCAACTTTTGGTTTTCATCTGTTGCTCATTCCAGTACTTCTCCCTGCATCTCCATTCGCCATGACCGCGTTAACAGCCCAGCAGTCCAGGTGAGACTGGTGAGCTGTGCATTGAAGCAGTGCTAATATGGGGTCTGTGACCTTTTAACTCACTACAAACCTTCATTGCTTTTCTTGCTTGCTCTTGTTTGAAGGTATTTGGAACTTTCTGTTTTGTTTGGTTTGTTTTTTAATATTTCAAAATGGACTTTAGTATTCATATGAAAACTGAAACAGTTAGCTCTTCTATTTTGCTGGAACTTAACATTGTGTGCAAAAGTATTTGTGAGAAGAAAAAAGTTTCATGAGACTTTCTAGGAGTCCCTACCTTCTAGAAATATAAAAAGGTACAAATATTCATCCTTGAAATATTTTTCTGTCATCTCAGAGGTGCTTTGAGTGTAACAGTCACCCAGA
The DNA here is from genome assembly GCF_015220805.1 of Pogoniulus pusillus. Lineage (NCBI taxonomy): Eukaryota > Metazoa > Chordata > Aves > Piciformes > Lybiidae > Pogoniulus > Pogoniulus pusillus. The sequence continues at coordinate 24,712,683 of NC_087273.1, forward strand.
TACAGAGCAAGCATGAGACAGACAACATCATGGAAATTTTTGTGAAAATTTCAGTTATTATTCATACTTTTGAAAAAGTAACCTGTGTCAGTAATTAAACAACTGAATTAATAATTGCCAATATGCATGAAAGAAACTTTTGTAAGCTCCAGTCTTACTATCATGGAGGTGCACATATAATTTTGTGAATGTTCCTTAAAGACTTTTGAGGAGAGGAGGGGAAAGAATGCCATTTTTTCAGTGAATGTCATGAGGTTTTAAGGCAGAGTTGAACTATTTTCTTAAAAATATATTTACAATTCCCAGTATTGTTTCTGTGTGCTTTCACAGCACCTCTCCCTCTGCTGAGGACAGCTCATCAACTCCATCATTCCTTATCAGTATTTCACTCCATTAAATGTTTGTTTTACTGTATGATGATGTGAGATGCAGAGTGTTCTTGAATTAAGTGATATTTTTTATTACAAGCTCCTGGTTTGGGAGAAAGGTACATGGGAAGGGGACAAAAAATTCTGTGGTATTCTGCAAAGGAGATGAAATCTCCTAGCACCCAGGGTTTGCCCATAGCATTTCTATATTGCAACCAATCTATGTAACTAGGGTGGGTGTAAATATTGCTACCAAATCAGATTCTAGGTGAGAGTGGAGTAAGAGTCATTACTGTCTGTCAGGTATTGGGAGCTATCTTTCAGGTCAGTGTTAATTCTTCATTATTGGAATGCTGCCACTCCAGACAAAAGATTGAAGCAAATGGCTGTGACATATAGTTAACATTGCTAGTTACCTACCTGTGATGGCTCTCTTTTCTCCTCACATAAGAAGATGTGAGATGCAGAGAGAGATGTGAGATGTTGATATGATATGCAGTGTTCTCAAATTAATAGATCTTATTATTACAAGCTCCTGGTTTGGGAGAAGGACACATGGGAAGGACAAAAAGTTCCATAGTACTCTGCAGAGGAGATGAAATCCCCTAACACCCAGGGTTTGCCCATAGCATTTGTATATTGCAAACAATCTATGTAATGAGTCATACGTATTTTTTTTATATACTCATGGCCAAGAGTTATATAGTAGGTACTTGGAGGCATTTTTCTGCCTTGTGTCACTCCTTTGTATGTGTCAGATGATGCCAAAGGAGGAAGATGGCATCTAATGCTGATGCTTGAAAGACCCCCAGTCAGAGTTGGATCTAGTTATGTAGCTATGTCTCTCTTCTCTCCTCACCTAAGGCTTCTGCTTGTTAGTTAGCCCTCTGCTTGTTGGTTAGCCCACAGGCTTCTCTTGATGTTTCCTGTGCTGCCAATCATGCAGCTGGGCTTTTGAAAAGTTCCAGCTTCCTGTTTCTTAGAGTTTCATAGAGGCCAGGGCTGTTCTTTTCCTTACCCCACAACGTACTAATAAGGGGAAATTAGGGAAAGGCAGTCTGTGCAGCCAGACACTCCCAGCTTGGACTGAACTGGTTTTGTCTCTTCCCAGCTGTGCTCCAGGTCCACCATGCAGAGACTGCCTCATACCTGTTTGTAGCACAACACTGATTCAAATTGCACTTGTATGTTAGGCTTGTAATGTTTCTTTAAATAGAGAAAAAAAAAAAACAAAAATAGGCAGTACATTATTACTTACAGGTTCGTGTAGTAAAAATTCAGAGCGCTATGGAGATCTTTATTTATATGTGATAATCTGTATCATTCATACTCACAGATATGCAAATTGCAGCTTTACATCAGAAATTCACAGGAAAGCCTCAGGCTGATGTTAATTCCATCATTTAAATAAAGGATTTCCCATTGTTACTGGAGCCTTGGAGTGCTTCTATGCTCTTTCTATTTACATAGTGATTTTCTCAGTTGAACCAAATCTATAGTGATACAGACTAGTGATACTCTTACCGGTTATATATTGAATTATTCATCATTACAGGAGATTTCTACCAATACTGATTAATTGTTTCTCTTCTAGATACTGTTTTGTCTGCTAATTCTGTTCTCTTGCCATTATATATTATTTCTATCTGTTATCTGAGTTGGTTTTCAATCTGGTATTTAAAAGAGTACCAGACCTGTCTAAAGGCTATTCAGTGAAACAGGCTTGGAAAGATGTAATGTCAAGGGCAAAGTATTGAACGAAACAGTAAGAAATAAAGGAAAAACCTAGACAACATAATGATTCAGTTACAGAGATTATACTTGTAGTAAGCATTACTTTCCTGGAGAAATGGATGGATGGCCCACTTCCAGAATAAATGTGGTAATTTCTTACTCCACATCCCCCACAACCTTCTTGCAATGTCTCTCATGTTAAGGCATGTGCTTTTTTTTCATGTGCTTTTAAAGAACAGGTAGTGAAAGAACTTTCAGTTGTGCCTGGGGCTATCAAGCCAAAATTGAGACAAAGATACCTCTGTACAATCATGTGACTTGTGTCAGGGTGTAACATCTGACTTTCAGGCCAGCTGGATTGGGATGCTGTTCACATCATTGTTGTTCAAGGGAGGCACAGGTGAACCGATCTTACCCCCAGCGAGTAGCTCACTATTTATCCTCTATGACCTTGTATTTACTGTCCCACAAATCTGTCTATTGTGCTCTGCTTCATACATAGCTTATGATCACATGAAGAGGCCTCCAACTTAGGAAACCATAGGTGAAATGTGTGAAGTCTTTCTGAGACAGTATGCTGTCTTCTGAGTCTACCAAGTTCTTACTGTCTCTGCTTATGCTTGAGAAGGCATAGCAGCAGTGCTATTCAGGTGCCTCCACTGTGTGCATAGATGTCACCATCCTGGGGAAGTTTGTGCTTCACTCTGTAAGACTATGAGCTATATATTACAGTTCTGTGGTATTAGCAAGGGATGTGGTCAGTGCTAGGACTCTGAGGAATCATCTCTTTGTTGAGAGAAGAGATACCCACATGTTAGTGTGGCCATTTTGTATTCACAGACAACCAGTAGTGGATCCAGAACTTAGGAATGAGAGAATAATAGCTCTCTGCTGTTAATGACCAGCCACCTGCATCTGAAAATCCACCAGTTGGTAGGTAGCCAGTCTTGGGTAAGGATGTCTGCTGCAGTTCCGATCGTGTAGCGATATTCAAAGTCTTTTCAGTACATACACGTGTTTGTGTGACTCGTTTCACAAGTCAGGAGGGACTTCAGCTTTTGTGGACTGTACAACTCTGTGGAAGGGAGGGTGATGGATGAGATTTCATGCTTCACCATGGCTTCTGGACTTGTAAAAGGCACAATGGCTACCATGCTGCTCCTTTGGCAGTGGAAAGTTCATTAATACAGTACGATATTATGCTGCCTGCATGAGTCAAGAATGATTTAGTTTGGAAGGGACCTTGAAGATCATCTACTTCTGACTCTCTGCCATGGACAAGGACACATCTTACTTGACCAGAGTACTAACTGTGTCATCCAGCTTGGCTTTGAACACTTCCAGGTTTCAAACCTCCCATAACTTCTCTGAACAACCTGTTCCAGCATCTTACTACCCTCATGGTAAAGAATTTCTTCCTAGTTTTTAACGGAAATCCAGATTCTTCCTAATTTCTAACTTAAGTCTAGATTCTTCCAATTTGAAGACATTATTTTGTCTTATCACTACATGTTTTTGTAAAAAATCCCTCTCCAGTGACCCTGTAGGCCACCCTGAAATGCTGCTTTGATTTTCCACCCAAGTCCTTGATTGCCCACTAGAATCAGATCTTCTTTAAAAGTGACACTAGTTTATGTTGATTCAAACACTGCCATGCCTGACACTGTGATATAAGTAAGTCTGTAAGAAGCAGATCTCATAGAAAACTGTCCTTTCAATCCTACTGAGTTTCCTCTTAGGAGGAGATGATTTTGATGCTCTGCTTGAATCTGGGCACAGAATAAAAGTAATAGAGTGAGAATGATTGGTACCCTGTAGTCACAAGGGGACTGAGACATGCTGATGGTGCAGACACAGTCTCATTGCAAGATTTAGGAGAACACCAGACTAGACTATTTAACCATACCCCTAATTCTCACTGCCATCTAATTTCATAAAGGTGTAGATACACCCAGATGAATTAGTGATTCTAATTTTGGTCTTCAAGCCCATTTTGGGGGAGGATTTACCTTCTTGAAAGATAAGAAGATTAAAGCTTTGTTAAAATGTGAGAGTGGTATTTTTCTGGAATTCTGAGACACCTTTCTCTGTTAAATGTCTAAATGAATACTAAAATGTCAGTTCTCATAAATCAGTCACAAATACTCCTCTATATTTGTGGTGTTTTTCCCCTGATGTAACGGTATTGGGCAGGATCTATTCCAAAAGTAATATAATTTATTAATTTTGAGCTTTAGCAATCTCACCATACACTACAATTTTCAATAATACTAGGTTCTTTGCACAGTCATGGAAAGTATTACACAGAGGGAAATAAACAGGGAATCTAGAACACTTAAGAAATAACTGACAATACTATATCAAACCTTAACTATTTAGGAAAGAGAGTCTTGTGGCCAATATGCTACTTACCTTCAAGGGAGATGCAAGAGGCTCCTTTCTGCTAAGGCAGAAGCCATAGCAGAATTCAGTTAGAGGCCTATGAATATTTCCTTACAAAGTATTATCTCCAGATTCCCAGGGCTAACTACAGTTTCCAGACAGTACCCAAACACTTGAAGGGAGTTTCTGTTGGAGTCTTAATAGCCACTGAGGGACTTTTAGATCCTCCCAGGTACTAACAGGGTACTGGGAAAAAGGCAGACAATCTCTGACCTGATCCTGGTTCTTCTTGGACTCCAGACTTGGCACAAAGGTTTGCAGAGGTGCAGGCAGGATCTCTTGCAGATAGGCAGAGAGCATGACGTCGGTGACACTTCTTGCCACGTTGTGAGGCACTTAATGCCTTCTCCTGGTAAACTTGAAGCACTTAAGTTTCCAAGTAGTGTTATTTGCCTAAGTGTGATGGCTTCTTTGTCCACAGAGAGTCACCAATCAGAATGGCACTTTGTCAGACTGACCATATTAGGTGAAACCAGGGCTTGCTTAGCCTTATTTGGGCAAGCCACTCACAAGTGCATAAACACCTGTGGGTACCTGTTTATCACTTTAGGAGGGGACATAACGGCCTAAGCCTTTGCTTTCCTCCTGCCCTTGCTTCCCCCATCAGCAGAAGGGTGGGCCAAACCAGGACATGTTTCAGGCCTATTAGCCTTCAATGACACCTGCCACACCTCTTGTCTGTTTATTTATATTTTCATATGTGTTATATATAAATATATATATGTAAAAATTAATTAAAAAAACAGAGTGTGTATATGCAGGTACTGGAGTACTATCCACAGATATACCCTGAGAGGGCAAATATGTAGTCAGTTATTCTTTTTGTGATCCCCTAAATTGTCTGCTCATTCTCCCCCTTGGAGTTATAACCAGAAAGAATCAGAAGAGGAGTGGTAGTACTTCCTTGAACAGTTTATCTTCTAAAACTGTAGAAAACTAATCAATAGAATTAAAAACAACTGCCAACTGCAAGTAATGAATTAGTAATGAGTATTAATGTACTATAATGGAAAAAGCTGGGGTTTTTTGGGGGGTAAGTATTATCTGGGTTTTGTAAGCATAAGAGCCCACTCAGTTTGACGATTCTCAAGTCAGACACCTTCTGAAAAGGTGACTATTGAATGAGACAAGAATATACAAACTAAATCTAAATATAAATGTATGCAGGGACATTCAGTTTCAATATGATCCTCAGTAGTGGATTCCAATTATTGTTCTATTTTCTAGATTTTATTTAATGAAGATAAGAAAAACATTTGGATTGAAATATATGCTCCTATTTTGTGTTTTTAGGGCATGATTCTGGAGGCTTTGACAATGACGTTTCTAAAGGAGGTTTAAATAAGAATTCTGATTTTTTGTTTCAAAATAGACATTTTTTTTTTTCAGAGGATTCATTTTGGAGAGCAGATTTGGTATATGTTACACATTCCTTTTTGGTTTTGGTCAATAAAGTTATCAGGTAATTATCATCAATGAGTATTTAATAATTAATTCCTACCTTTAGGGCTGTCTGTGGACAAAGTATGATATCTCATCTGAAAACAGTGGCTGAATTTGCCAGTGAGGCATGGGGGCAAATAATCAGTGTCATCATGAATAATAGAGCTTTCAGAGTTTTCACTGCATTTAGAAACCATTTCTATCCTTGTAACATGTCTGGAGTGCCTGCAGCTCAGGAGTTCATTGTACTTTTTGCATAGGCTCTGAAATTCAGAGTGAAAATCTACCTTTACACAGAGTTTTTAAAATAGTATAGCTGTGAGACGTTCAGGCAGAACTGACCTTGGACACTATCAAATGAGGCCAGCAGTGTCTGCATATGCAGTCATCCGAGGGGTGGATTTGGTGCAGGCAATTACAAGTCAGCAGAAGCATCCTGCAGTGGTTAGGGTAATCTCACTAGCAAACCATGCTGACAATCAGTTGAAAATTCTTAGGTGAGAGCATAGTGTGAAGCACAGCAGAGGAGAATTAAACCATTTTCAAAGAGCTCCTTTTCTACATGGGCATTTTCAACAGCGAGTCTAACCTAGGTTTTCACTTACAGCTGCATACATTGGTGTCGGGGTACAGTTCCTTGGGAAGGCTGAGCAAGGGTGCAGATGTTACTGTTGTGCTAGTTTGAAGCTAGCTAGAATGTTTTGGTGAGAAGGACTAGATCATAGGCTGTGCAATCAAAACAGTGGTGATGTCTGCTTTGCTCACAGTCTTGCTGAGATGTATGGGAACAAGAAACAAAAACATTTGATAACACACTCGGCACCATTTTCACTCTTGCTCGGGCCACCAGGGGAGCTGCATCTCTCCAACACACCCTCCATTTTGGGCTAACCCACTTTGCTTCTTAACCTCTTGGCCGAACCTCTATTCTTCCTTGGGACTGGGGTAAGGTTGAGAGGGGCAGGGGGAAGGTGCAGGGGTGGTTGGGAGCCCCTCCTGGGTACTCAGGTTTCTGGGAGGGGAGTTGTGTTTCTGTATTACCTTTTACCTTGTCTATTTCTGTCTATAACTGTATATACTGTAAATATCTGCTTGTGTATTGTGCCAGCTGTAAATAATAAGCTTCATTCAATTTCCAGAGACAGCTGAGTCTAGTCCGGGTGATTTCTAAAGTGTGGGGGGGTGGAGAACACCCAAACCATCACAACTATACAAACTTAAATGCTGTCACAGGGACTTCTAGCTGTAGTGGATTTTTGCTAAAGCACACTGAAGGAAAACACACGTGGCCTCCACTGCCAGGGTAGGTATAGGCTGGATATTAGGAAGAAGTTCTTCACAGAGAGAGTGATTTCCCATTGGAATGGGCTGCCCAGGGAGGTGGTGGAGGCACCGTCCCTGGGGGTCTTCAAGAAAAGCCTGGATGAAGCACTTAGTGCCATGGTCTAGTTGATTGGATAGGGCTGGGTGCTAGGTTGGCCTGGATGATCTTGGAGGTCTCTTCCAACCTGGTTGATTCTATGATTCTACGATTCTATGTGGCTGAAATGGCCTACATCTTGTTAGAACTGGCTTTTGTACAACTGAAGAGTTAAATAAGTCATTAACTAAATTATCAGACTGCTCAAAGACATGGCAGTAGGAGAGCAGAAATACAAGAGGTATCACGCACAGATAGTGAGAATTTTACTCTAAAGTTTGAGAGGTAATTTTTGTGACCCTTCTCCCTGACCTTTGAAGTTTATCCTCCACAAATAAGCCTTCTGGTCCTGTGGGAATCTCACAGGTACTGGACAAGGAGAACAAAGCAGAGGCAGGGTGATGTATTGTACCTGGTACCAAGGAAGAAATGAGGAACTCATTTGGATCTCAGGGAAAGTGAATGTGTAGAAAGAAACAGACAAGACTTTGATGTCTTGTGTGAGTATGGACTTTCTACTCTGCAGATATGCCTGCAGGAACTGTGCAGAGAGCTCAATTTATGCCCAAGACTTGTACATCAGGAGCTGAGTTGAGGATTCCCCTCATAAGCGTACAGATGGTATAAAATAGCTGTCCTTTATCATGCCCTTTGTTCTGGATGCTCTATGATCCATGAGTGGTCATCACCTTCACACAGAGTGGCCATGGCACAGCAGACTTCACTGATCCTCCTATCAGCAGTCCAGAGTTTTTATCTCTGAGCTCTGTCCTATGTGATTCATTTGCTAACTTGAACTAACCTTTCATCTTCACCATGCAGGAATGTTGGATCTTGCTGCAGAGCAGGTCTGGTTCTTGTTTGTTTAAAATGTCTATGTGACCCAGGGGAGAAAATAGCACTTTGTGTTTTTTTTTCTGATGTGAACTGGAATCCTGTCTTTTTTTGAGGCAAATGCGTGCTGATGAAGTAAGGCATTGATCTTCTCCCTTCAGCAGACCCTGAGATGTAAACAAAATGGATGCCACAAAATCAGTATAGCAGCTAGTCCTAATATCCACCATTCTCCTGGCATGTGACACAGTCACTCTTAAAAGGCTAGGAGATCAATGTGAGTAGTATATGAATCTTGCCAGTGGTATTTCCACAACTGGGAAATTCATGCTGAATGAAGGTCCACATGACATTGAGAGATACAGTTGCTGATGACTCTACAGGAGTAAAGTCTCTTCAGAGAGTCACAACAGACCTCAGCCATTCCAACTTTCTGGTAGATTTAGCTAACCCAGATGGGCTGGCCAAGTTGAGGTTACCTGTGTTAAAATAGAGGTGGCTGTAGAAGGAATTATGCTTGTGCTGGAGGGACAAAGCCTGCAATTCTGAACTCCAGCTCTGCTGCCGGTCACCCTATGTCTAGGGACAAAGCAGTGCCTTGCCTGAACTGTGGTCATGCCCCAAGCCATCATGAAAGGGTGAAAGTATCAGTGTAGGTCCTGACAAGCATCTGCTGGTTTCCTGTCAGTCTAGGGCAATTCACAGACCAGTGCACACCATGTGTCCTAGCTTACTCTGTAACAAAGGCAAGGATCAGCTTATCTGTCAAGATTGCATGCTCCTTATTTCTATGTGTGGTGAAAGTGATCTTTATGGAAGAGAAGGATTTGGTTTATCTCTCTTTGGCAAACAGTGATTACTTCCAACAGATTAAGGTGAAAATATTTTAAAGTTTCCTTCTTCAGATATCCTTGCAGACCAGAGCAGTATGAAACACAATAATGGTTAATATGCAATTCCAGAAAGGGTTTGTGCTTTCCTTTGTATCTGAAGAGTGCCTAGCACATGATAAATTCTAGTTATAGCCACAAACTCATAGAATCATAGAATGGTTTAGGTTGGATGGTCTTCAAAGTTCATCCAGTTCCAAACCCCTGTCATAGGCAGGGACACCTCCCACTAGAACAGGTCACTCAAGGTCTCATCCAACCTGGCCTTGAACACCTCCAGAGAGGGAGCAGCCACAACCTTCCTGGGCAACCTATGCCAGTGTCTCACCGCCCTCACTGTAAAGAACTTCTTCCTGACATCCAGTTTAAATCTCCTCTCTTCTGCTTTAAACCCATTACTCCTAATCCTGTCATTACAAGACCTATTAAATAGTCCCTCCCCAGCCTTCCTGTATGCCCCCCTCACATACTGAAAGGCTAGTCCAAGGTCTCCTCAAAACCTCCTCTTCTCTAGGCTGAAGAACTCTTGTAGCCTGTCCTCATAACAGAGCTGCTGCAGCCCTCTAATCATCTTTGTGGCCTCCTCTGACCTTCCTCCAACAGTTCCATGTCCTTCTTGTGTTGGGGGCTCCAGAACTGCACACAGCACTCCAGGTGGAGTCTCAGGAGAGCTGAGTAAAGGGGCAGAATCCCCTCCCTTGCCCTGCTGGCCACACTGCCCTTGCTGCAGCCCAGCACACGGTTGCTGTCTGGGTTGCGCACACACACTGCCAGATTACATTGAGCTTTTCATCAACAAGAGTCACAATAGTAATTATGGCAACATCCAATGAAGGAAAATTCTGGAATTACAAACAATAGAAACTTACTACTTTCTCCATGTTTGGACTTGTACTGTGATTTCCTCCTCAGTTCAGTATGACCATATGTGAACAGCATGACTATAGCTGCCTATAAAACTACTCTTAAAAGTAAAGAGAAATACTTCTGAGCTGACCCCAGACTCTTAGGGAAAAGAGAGACAGGTCATGATACTCACTAACTATTTTAAAACACCTAATAAATTATGAGAAACCAAAGAAGGTCTCAAAGCTATTAGTTAAATGTTAACCTATAACATATTTTATAACTACATGTGATCTAAGGGCTGGAAAGAGCCATTAGATCATATAGCTTTTTTTTCTAGACCTCATGATTTATGTCTGATGAAAGCATATCTGCCAGGCAGACTTTCAGACAATGCTTTGAGTATACTAAGTAGTGGAGAATCCACCACTTCCCTTAGTGGTTACTGGTGCTATAAAAGCATGTACTTTAGCACTAATATGATCTTTTCTGTCTTCTTCAGATTCTGTCTGAAGTAGATAGACAAATTCTGTTTAGATGGGAAAGCACTTTAGTCCATAACGTTTTTTCTTTCCAGAGAATGCTTAGGCAACTATACTCAAGTTCTTTTTTCTTTCTTCTGATTAGCTAAACAGTTTGATTTCCTTCAATGTCTTGCCATGTGGCATTTTCTACAGCACACGGATCATTTCTATGGCTACTTGCTGTACCCTTTTTAGATTGTCAACGCCTTTTCAAAGGAGGGACAGGAAACCAGTTTGCAGTGAATCACCACCTCTTTGGTGAAGCTGCTTACAGAAGTAAACTAGATCCCTGGCTCCTTTAGATATCCCCTGCGTGCACACCTCACTACAAGACAACTCTCCCATTTATCATTGCATTTGACTAGTAGTTAATTTTGGTTGCTTCTGAACTCAGACACCAGAATTGTTCCTCAGTAGAATATGATGACAAAGCTGGTGAGGGGGCTGGAACACAGCCCTGTGAGGAGACGCTGAGGGAGCTGGAGGTGTGCAGCCTGCAGAAGAGGAGGCTCAGGGGTGACTTCATTACTGTCTAAATTACCTGAAGAGAGGTTGTAGCCAGGTGGGGGTTGGTCTTTTCTGCCAGGCAGCCATCAACAGAAGAAGGGGACACAGTCTCAAGTTGTGCCAAGGGAGGTATAGGCTGGATGTTAGGAGGAAGTTCTTCACAGAGAGAGTGATTGGCATTGGAATGGGCTGCCCAGGGAGGTAGTGGAGCCACCATCCCTGGAGGTGTTCAAGAAAAGCCTGGATGAGGCACTTAGTGCCATGGTCTAGTTGACTGGATAGGGCAGGATGCTAGGTTGGACTGGATGATCTTGGAGGTCTCCTTCAACCTGGTTGATTCTATGATTCTATATGATTCTATGATGGCTAACTCTGGAGGTTTAAAGTACATGTCTTACTCCTAACTGTACGTATAGCTTTGTATTGTAGCACTTTAAAGGAAATTTGGGTTAAGTAATCAATTTATTATTGATATAATTCTATAGAATTGGACTAAAAAAAAAAAATGATTCTGGGAGAACAGGCCCTCAGATAAAAGCTGTTCCTCACTGGAACTTTGTCTTGAGAGATAACGCTTACAGGGTCACGTCTGTTTTACGTTTTGATTTGCTGTTGTGTGGCATGAGGAAAGTGCTAATTATTTTGTGTCTATGTTGTATTGAAATTTTATTTCAAGATGATACTTGTTGAATAGAAGAAGAGAAAGGGACACCACAGATTCTTCTTCAATGGTGCAGCTTGGAGACAAAGAAGAATTATCATGGACTTCTAATTGCCTGGCATGCATAACACAGCTATTCCAATGCAATTGGTTTCAAACTTAGTGGAGATAAATGCACTGTCACAAAATTAAGAGACATCAGCTCCTTCCTTTCGGTCAGCATTCAGCAATGTGCTGAGTGGTTCCACACCTGGTGCCAAGATACTGCTACTCTTGCACCTTCTTAAACCTTAGGGAAAAAAAAAAAAATCATGTAAAGTCTCCATTTAAACCTACTTGGAGGTAATAGCTGTTCATTTTCTGTGGACCAAAAAAAGGCCAAACTAAGCCCACCAAACCCAGAGCATTTAAATATCAGTTTTACAAAGTGTTGTGCCTTAAAACAAAGGATTTGTTTACCTTTCTGCATGTCCAGAGGCAAATATTCTAGTTTAACCAGTGGATTCGACATTTGATGTACAGAAACCTTTGTGAGGCATATTTAAAACTGAAAGTACTGAAGTAGACTAACTCTAGGTGCATATGTGTACAATGCAGAGTGGAATTTTGATTTAGCCATGGCTGCATTAAAGCAAATATTATCCTCCTGATGGAATTTCCAGTAGAGTAAAACAAAATAAAATCATAAAATCTCACACAATATTCTCTTAAAAATAAGGAGGAGTGAAACTGTGTGTGAAAATGACTGACTCATTCATCTTAGATTGATCTATAAGCCATGGCATTTACTGATCTCTTCTACACTGTGCATGATTTTCACAGACAAATGTAGGCAGTCAAATACATTCCAAATATTTTTCTTTCCCTCCTCCCCTTTTCAAAAAAAAAAAAAAAAGTTGTCTTTTTTTTCCACTCATCAGGGAGGGACATGAGAGTAGAAATGTTTTGTCTACATTACGATATAGATGCCTTTCACAGCCCAAGAAAAGGAAATCTTCCTGATCATCCATTTTCTGATTTCTGAGCCATTTCCTGTCCTACTAAATCGCTTAATACTCCCCGTAGCTGGACCTTTGACCTGGAATCTTTATGCAAGATTAATGGGAAAGCAAATGGGAATTAGTATCTGGGTGGGTTGCTGTACAGCTTTTGCTTTTATCTAGCACTCCACCTGTGTTGATTTTTTTTCAGGAGGTTGTTTTTTCCTTGGTTTTGTTTTGTTTTGTTTTCACAATTATGCTTTGATTTGTTTCTGAAGCCAGGGATCCCAAAACACCTTCCTATTTCTTCTTTCTGTCTTCCCTCTCCACTGCCCTCAATTCTTTCCATCTCCTATCCCAAAGTTCTCCAACTCACTCTGCTTGTAACTGACATGCTGACAGGAAATTATTACACGTCATTACACTTCTTAAAACACAATTTACCCAGCCTTTGCAAATTATTCTATAGCAAGTGTGAGGGGGTAATGGAAACTGTCTATTCCACTTACAGTTGTCACTCAGGCTTGCTTCTCTACAGTGAACAATTTATGTTTTCTCAAAAAAAAAAAAAAAAAAAAAAAAAAGGCTGTGCTCAAAATATGTGAAAGTAACTTATCTTGGAATGGGAAAAGAAACCTTCTCTTTGAGTTCCCTCACTATAGAGTGGATCAATTTTCTGTTGTAACCCCATTAGTCCTCATGCAAGCACAGTACAGGCTGATGTGTATAGAAGCAGACCTCCTTCTGACTTCTGGCTTGCCAATTGCACTTGACACTGTTGTAAAAGAAAAGTGATCCTATGTGACTGTAGTACCCAAAACTAATAATCCACAATCATAACAGTCCTATTCCTTGCCTGACATTTTTATTCCTCTTCAATGGTAGCTATTGCAAAAAGGGTATCTGCAGCATCATCTTTTACCTCTGTTGCTGCATCTTGGGTTTGGTTTGCACTTTCTCTTTTGGTTTTGTCTTACACAAATTCCAAACACCAAATCTTAAAGTGTTTATTTAAAAGGCTTTGAAACCAAAATAAATTGTGACACACTCTCATCCTCAGCATGATCATATTGATTAGCTTTCAGGCATTCCCCTGTCAGGCTCGTTCTGCCTCAATAGCAGAAGGATGATGAATTGTCTGACTACTAGAGGCAGGGAGAAAGAAATGCTAAGCCTGGATCTGGGAATTGGCTAAGTACTTCGGTGGAGCCTCAGCCTTTCAATTGCTCTCAGCAACTTGGCCTCCTTGATTTATAAACTGGAGTGGTGATTAATGATCTTTTAAGTGGACAAGGCAGGCCAAATCTGCACAAATCGGGCCACTCAAACATGACTACTACTTGTAGGAGAAGAATAACAGCCTTTACATAGAGGTAATTGAGACAGCTTCAGAGGATCTGGTGGTCTGCTTTAGCAGAAATAAATCAGCCTCACAGGCCATCTACTTTTTTAACTCAGTCTTCCTCATCAAACCTCCTCAGATCAGCATGTGGAGTTGGGAATGTGATGGTTTAGCAGACGTACTTCAGGTCAGAAACAAAGCAAATGGAGCAGCCCCTGTGCTCAAAATAGAACAAGTAATCCACCTGGGCATCCCACTGCAGCTTCTCTGTGTCACTGCTGAGAGTGATCCCACCTTTGTCTGTGTCTCCACACAACAAATAGGGCCTGCCCTGTGGGTTAGAGGCTTGATTCTTCTCCCTATTGTTCTTGTCCTGTAGCTGTCTCACTACAACATTTGCCTGGGCTGCCTGCAAGTGCCTGTGAGCATGTACTTCCTTCAGTGTCTTGTGGCTGTGTCTGCTGTGCTTCAGGGCCAAATTAGGCTTCCTACTTCATAGGAGGCACAGACTTCAAAAAGTTGTAAGGCTCAAAAATCTGGAAACCTTGGCTCCTCTGGCATGCCTAATGGTGATTGATTTTAACAGGCAGTGTGCAGCAGCTTATGCAAGTCCTCCCTTTCCTCCAAAATCAGGATCCTCAGGAAAGCACTTAGTTTACTTGTCCTTAGGGCCAGCTCTACAGACAAGTGATCTCTTTTAAAGGGAGTAGTGAACTTGAAAGCTGCTGTAGTATCTGCAGTGCAAGGCAGAATTATCTCCATACTGTGCTTGCAAAACGGAGATCAGAAATCATGGAGCATTTATCAAAGAAATTATACCTGAAATCAGGAAAGCTGTTGGTGGTGGATAAAAGGGGCAGCCAGAACAGCAACTGAGCAGGAGCAATAGCAGAAAGGTAACTTGTGGTCAGAAAGGAGCACACGCACTTCCCTGGAGGGAGGTGTCAAGGTGATTTCAATCTGATGACCCCCCTGGAGAAAACTCCCCTTTTTCTGGAATGGGGGAGGGAGAAATCACAAGTCTAATTTCTGAAACTCATAACAAACAGAGGCATTTGCTGCAAGGTTGGTAATATATTTTCCAGTAGTCTTCTCCAAGCAGAGGAGTCACAGAGAAAGTAATGAATTATCCTTAGACTCAGGCTGTCTATGGATTACAGATATCATTAGTCTGTTTCTGTGAGTGCTGTGGCTGTGGGCCTAACCCCAAACTGCAGTTTCTCATAGGAGGACTAGAGATTTTAAAAACCACAACACTGCAAAATCCTCTCTAGAGGAACTTTCCTGTCTGTCTTGCCATTACTGAAGTGTTACTTTTAATAGAAGGGATGTGGGAATCACAAGACTCACAGCCTTGTTATCAGCTTGAAGGTGACTTCTCTGATTTGCTGCATTTTGATTTGCTCCTGTAAAAATTGTACAGAACAACATCTGACTCACAGAGGTATTGTGAAAGTAAATTGTAAATATTTGGAAGGCATCAGATTCAAGACCAGAGGATTACATACACAAATAGGCATAAGCACATGCGCACACATGCATATATATTCTCAGATGTCATAGAGTCAGCCAGGTTGGAAGAGACCTCCATGACCATCCAGTCCAACCTAGCATCCTGCCCTAGCCAATCAACTACACCACGGCACTAAGTGCCCCATCCAAACTTTGCTTGAACACCTCCAGGGACGGCAATTCCACCACCTCCCTGGGCAGCCCATCCCAATGGCAAATCACTCTCTCTGGCAAGAACTTCCTCCTAACATCCAGCCTAGACCTCCCTTGGCACAACTTGAGACTGTGTCCCCTTCTTCCGTTGCTGGTTGCCTGGCAGAAGAGACCAACCCCCACCTGGCTACAGCCTCCCTTCAGGTAATTGTAGACAGCAATGAGCTCTGCCCTGAGCCTCCTCTTCTCCAGGCTGCACACCTCCAGCTCCCTCAGCCTCTCCTCACAGGGCTGTGTTCCAGGCCCCTCACCAGCTTTGTTGCCCTTCTCTGGACACATTCCAGTACCTCAACATTTCTCTTGAACCGAGGAGCCCAGAACTGGACACAGTACTCAAGGTGTGGCCTGACCAGTCCAAGTATCTCATGTGATGTACTTCAGCTTGTTCTTCTGACAGCAACTCCTTCGAAGCTAGGGGCACAGACATTATTTTTAATATCAGCTTTGTTTAAAAAGTGAGCAAACAAAAGGAGCTATTATTGCTATTAGTGTAACGACTACTGTTTTAAGACTGTAAAGGGAGAATGGGTTCCTTCAATGCAGAGTTCTTGTGCACTGGAAACTCCCGTGTCTCATTGATCATTTCTCTGACAACTATTCTGGTATGAATGGAAACAGTAGTTTCTAATGGACACAGTAAAATTATCACAGTATCACAGTATCATCAGGGTTGGAAGAGACCTCACAGATCATCAAGTCCAACCCTTTACCACAGAGCTCAAGGCTAGACCATGGCACCAAGTGCCACGTCCAATCTTGCCTTGAACAGCTCCAGGGACGGTGACTCCACCACCTCCCCGGGCAGCCCATTCCAGTGTCCAATGACTCTCTCAGTGAAGAACTTTCTCCTCACCTCGAGCCTAAATCTCCCCTGGCGTAGCTGGAGGCTGTGTCCTCTCATTCTGGAGCTGGCCACCTGAGAGAAGAGAGCAACCTCCTCCTGGCCACAACCACCTCTCAGGTAGTTGTAGACAGCAATAAGGTCACCCCTGAGCGTCCTCTTCTCCAGGCTAAACAATCCCAGATCCCTCAGCCTCTCCTCGTAGGGTTTGTGCTCAAGGCCTCTCACCAGCCTCATCGCCCTTCTCTGGAGACGCTCAAGCATCTCAATGTCCCTTCTAAACTGGGGGGCCCAGAACTGATTATGAGAGATCCATTCAAAGCTGGTTTAGTTCTGCGGCCTTTATATTAATATATTGTCATGGAGGGCCTGTAGGCCTGAACAGAAGCTTGTTTATGCCCCTACTTGCCTGGACATGTCTTTCTGCCAGGACTCCTGGTAGTAAACAGGGTTGTGTCACAGACACACACACCCAGCCCGTGTATCCCTGGGGTCTGCCCATGTGATCCCCATATTTGGGAGAGTCCAGGCAAAGAGCCTCCTACATATTACGGTAAGGTTTGGCTTACTGCCAACCTGATTGGTCACTGTGGTGGCCAAAGGGCACATTAATCTCGTCCCACAGTCCATAAAGAGGGATACACAGGAAATCTGCATGTTCAGATCTGTTCAGCTCAGCTCAGCTCTCTGACCCACCTGCAAGGATCAGCTATAGTTCTGACCTTCACTTGACGCACTCAGCCACATAGCTCCGATGCTCACTGAGGCACAGACCTCATGCTTTGATTCAATTCGCAGCTAACCTGACTGCGTACTTTAGACCAGGGCTCATTCAAACCTGCACACATTTATATATATATATGGAGCCTAGAACCTCCTAAAATCAGCTGTGCATATCTGCAAGCTATATCATTTATCTACAGAGCTCAGACTCCCAGCTTAATGCCTGGTAAGAGAACCAGGAAAGCAGACTTCTGGATTGTCTGCACCCACACACACACACAGCCTGCTAGCTGTGAAAGAACCACGCCACGAGCCAGCATGGATATTCTTCTCCTGCTCCTGGAATCCTGCCAGCTGATAATCCCGGGATGCAGTATCCAGAAGAAGGCAGCAGCATCAAGGCAGAGATCACCCCACGCCAGGAGAACAAAGGTTAGAGAAAACCTCTTTGCCTCAGAGACTGTGAAGATTCACCTATTTCCCCTCAAGCTGGGATGATTCCAGCCCCACAGAGTCCACAGGCAGAGCCCCTGGAAGTCTGGACACTGGGCACAGGCTGTGGCACAACCCCGGGAGAGTGATTAATAATTAATAGCAAGACTTCTAATTAAGCTTAAATTCCTCTGTAATATAAGTTATCTCTGCCTTAGAGCAGACAGAGTTTTAGCCCTTCTGCTGGGCAAATAGCATAGTTCCCAAGCAGCACTAAGCCAGAAGGGAAACCTCTCTCTGTTTATAGTTTGAAATAGTTTTGCCAGTTATTAACCATATCCCTGTATATATTATAGCCTAATTGTTTTCATAACCTTGCACAGAACTAAATATTACTACACAGTGGTTGGAGGTGGCAAGAGTTCATAAATATTAATTTTAATAAATTATATTTTTATATAAAATTTATATTGCCTCAAATTAATTTCTCACCTCTGCCAAATAGGAGTAGGCATAGAGAACCCCCTCCGCAACATATATACTGCTTTAAGCTTTTGTTGTTGTTGATTTCATGTGGTTTTCTCTGGTCTGCTCTCAGCCATTCACCACCTAGCCTGGATTTGTGCTTGGGATTGCTCTGACCCAGGTACAGAACCTTACACTTGGCCTTGTTGAATTTCATGAGGTTGCCCTGGACCCACCTCTCCAGCCTGTCCAGATCCCTCTGGATGGATCCCTGCCCTCTAGCAAGTCGACTGTGCCACACAGCTTGGTGTCATCTGTAAACTTGCTGAGGGTGCACTCGACTGTTCTGTCCATATCACTGACAAAGATGTTAAACAGCAGCACTGGTGCCAGCATTGATCCCTGAGGGATGCCACATGTCACTGGTCTCCAGGTGGACATTGTGCTGTTGATCACTGCTCTCTGCGTGCAACCATCCAGCCTATTCCTTATCCAGCAGGGCTCCACCCAGCAAGTCTGTGTTTTTCAGGTTTGGTGACAAGGATGTCATGTGGAACAGGGTCAAGTGCCTTATTTGGGTCCAGGTAGATGATGTCAGTTGCCCTTCCCTTGTCCACTGTTGCTGTGACTTCATCACTGAAAACCCACTAATTTTGTCAGGCATCATTTGCCCTTGGAAGCAGATTTGCTGTTCAGGTGCTCATGTGTATGAGGATGTAGGCATCTTCCTACAGTTTCTTTAATGCCATTTTTAAGGATCAAAAAAATTTTAGGGATATTTTTTTGGGGCATAAAATATATGGGTATCATGGCCAATGCTTCCTTTAACAACTGTGTGATAAAGAAAGAACTACTGGAAGTGTCAGTTTGACAAACCTAAAGGAAACTACAACATGTATGGTTGTGCAGGTATGTTTACATGCTTCATGTTTCTATGTGTGTAGCTGTGAAGGCATATATTAAGTCTGACAGAATTCTGTTGATTGACTTGTTAGAGGTTATAATGTTTTCCTTTTCCAAAAAAATATGCAGACAGTGGAAGGTGACTGCTTTGAAACGCTCAGAGCAACATAATCATAGAGATGGAAGAGGATGGTCTCTTGGATATTAAAGACATATTTAGGTTCAATACAGACAGGAAGATTGCTCCAGCCAATGAGTGGTGGTCAAAAAAACCCAAACAACAAAGGAACCGAAGCAGAACAATGAAAAATCAAAACAAACCAGCAACAAAATGAGATGAAACAAAAGCCAAAACATTTTAGAGAGAATTAAATAATACATGGTATTTGAGTACATCTGCATTGTAGTCACAAGATGTAAAATGTGTAAAGAATAGCACAAAAAGCTGTTAAAATAATATGTATGCCTTATTTAGTTCAGGATCCTAGTCCCAGTATTTGAAATAAGGGTAAGCAGATAAAATGGTTACTGCAAGCAATGTAGATCAGACATTATAAAGAGATGAGAAGAGAAGAGAAGAGAAGAGAAGAGAAGAGAAGAGAAGAGAAGAGAAGAGAAGAGAAGAGAAGAGAAGAGAAGAGAAGAGAAGAGAAGAGAAGAGAAGAGAAGAGAAGAGAAGAGAAGAGAGCTGGTAAAGGAAGTTAAAGACTGCTGTGAAACATCCTAAAAGTCTGAAAGCAATGACTATAAATTGAAATAAGGTGCATATTTTTTGCTGTTGATAAAAGCTGTCAAAGGAAGTAGCAGCAAGCCTTTCTCTGGCTGACTTTCTAGAAGGTATGTATTAACTAATTCAACCTGTTAGGTTAATATGGGGAATAAAGTACAATAAAGTACAAAGGAACATGAATCATTCTGTCTTCACTGACCATCTGTGCCGAGACCACAGGATATAACGTTAGCCATTTGGCGCCTGTGAAGGCCCCTGGAAAAGCTTCTGAAGGAGGGCTGCTGGGAGACAACCCTGTGTCAATGAACTCTCTCACTGGTGCTTCCTGCTAAATGCCACTCCCAAAGCAGTTATAGGTTGATGTCCACCTGTAGTGTCATAAAGTTTCTTATGTTCTCCTCAATTTTATGTAAGAGGTTTGAATTCTTTCAAGGCTCTGTATTAAAACATCCACTTTTCTAAAGCCTAATATATCCCTAAATTCTTTTCTCCAGTAAATATTTCAGCTTTAGGTAGGAGCTAAAAATGAAGTTGGTCTGTAGATGTTGACCTTTTACGCCAAAATCTATCTGGCAGTCTAATTCCAGAAATTACATAAGCAGAATGAACTAGAATACAGAATCAAACTATCTATCTATCTATCTATCTATCTATCTATCTATCTATCTATCTATCTATCTATCTATCTAAAGAATAATCAATTTTCCCTATTGGCTGTTTACAAGCTGTCCTGTCTTCTTTCTCTTTCTTTCACAGCATTTTCTGTCTTTATAAATAATGGACCATTACTGTAGCTTGAACAATAACTGCATTTTATAGCACGAAATCCAACTGTTTGATACCATTGGTTTCTAGTTTTTGCAACCATTTATTAAAATTCCACATCTGCCCACAGACAGAATTGCTTAGAAAAACTGCTACACTGTCATGGCAAAAGTTTATTTTGCTATGGGTTGTTTCATCTCCAACCAGTTGCAATATTGATTTCTCTCAGTGGATTAATTATCAGTGGCAGTTTCAGTCTTCCTTGCAATGGGCAGAAGGAAAAATGATGTTTTTATTTCAAGGAAGTCTATTGACAATTGTGCCTGGGCTTCCCTTGGGTCCTGAAGTCAATGAAGTTAGAAGATCCATGTCATGAAGGTACTGTGCATGAAATTATTTATCTGTAGAGGTAGTATCATCTGCATGCCATAATGACCATTTAATTTTTTTTTTTTTAAAGCTGGCTTCATATGGCTTTCTTAGTATATTATAACTGTAAAGGCAACACCAAAATTGGACAAATAGCAAATGACAGCACCATATACAAAAAGTAGCAGGAGTTATTCACACCAGCAACAAACCTACCACAATATTTGGACTGAATAGAGAGGCTGTGTTCTCTGTAACAGAACATTTTCAGCTAAAAGCACTGCAGAATTTGGAAGGAAAACCTGAACTTGTGTTTTTGCCAAAAAGCTCTGTATGTGCATAGCAAATTGGAGATCAGTAAAAAAAAGAACCTATAATGGATTAAATTTGGGATTTTATTGCTTTATTTTCTCCCAGCCCCCAAATCCATACATTGATAATGCACATCGATATGCCTGCTTACTAATAGAATATATATACATATGTATATATGTCTGTGTACTTAATTTACACGTAATTGTTGTAACTTTGATGGTGCTGTCACAATGCACAAGTTACCACAGAATCACAGAAACATCCCAGTTGGAAAAGACCCTAAGGTCATCAAGTCCAACCTAGAACCCTACTCTACAAGATTCACCCTAAACCATATCCCTAAAAACCACATCCAAACCACCCTTAAACACATCCAGGGTTGTTGACTCCACCACCTCCCTAGGCCACTCATTCCAGTCTCTGACCATTCTCTCTGTGAAAAACTTTTTCCTAATATCCAATCTAAACCTCCCCAGTCTCAGCTTGAGGTCATTCCCCCTTATTCTTTCTCCAATTACCTGTGAGAAGAGGCCAGCAGCAGCCTCTCCACAATGTCCCTTCAGGTAGCTGTAGACAGCAATGAGGTCTCCTCTCAGCCTCCTCTTTTTCAAACTAACCATCGCCAACTCCCTCAGTCTCTCCTCATAAGATTTATTCTCCAGGCTCTTCACAGCTTCCTTGCCCTCCACTGGACCCACTCCAGCACCTCCACATGTCTCTTCTATCGCTGTGCCCAAAACGGAGCACAATACTCAAGGTGTGGCCTCACCAGAGCAGAGTCCAAGGGGACAATCACCTCCTTGCTTCTGCTGAACACAGCATTTTTAATACAAGCCAGGATGCCATTGGCCTTCTTGGCCACCTGGGCACACTGCTGGCTCATATTCAGCTGCCTGCCTATTACAGCCTCCAGATCTCTTTCTGCCAGGCAGTTCTCCAGCCACACTGCCCCGAGTCTGTAGCGTTGTTGTGACCCAAGTGCAGGACCTGTGATTTGGCCATTATGTAGTGATTAACTACTTATTATTATTGGAAAAAAAAATGTTTTGAAAAGATCTATTAAAGCATGTGTGTTCCTTTTCCCCCTTAAAATCTTAATTCAGTTACTCTATAAACCAGATGCAAAAAGACTGCAAAGAAAAATCAGAAAGTGTGTGGACAAGAACGCTGGTGTTCTTTTCATTACCTTATTTTGTCTTCAAATATGCTTTCAGATGCTCTGCAGAGTGCTACTGAAGCATAGGAGATTGATGATTCAAGCTTTCACAAAATAATGTAAGATTGTACAGTTGGGCTACGTGATTTAAAATGTTGCAAAGAGAATTATATAGCCTGGATATAATATGTGATTCTTTTAAACTGGAGACCACTTGTTTTACTAAGATTATGTTGTATCCATGTAGGCTAATTGGTTTGCATATCTGAAACATACTCCATCAGTTTTGTTACTTGCAGGGCATAGGCTGATTTTGTAGGAGTACAACTGAGAAAGATATATTTACTCACAGAAGAGCTAATTTGATAAAGCATCAAGCATGAATACAAAACTCAGCGATAACATTCACGGCAACACTATTGAATTTACTCTGCAAATTTGAAAAGCTTGCAAAATGTTTCCCTCAGCCATTGGGTCCCTCATCCTTCTGCAGAGGTAAACAAAGATGGAAAACATTATTTAAATATCTTCCTTATCTCCAGACTTTACAAGATGATTATTTCTCTAATCACCACAGCCCAAAGCACCACACAAGCCCAGAAAGTCATGATGGAAACTTCTGCAGATTTCTAATAGTGACCTTATTCTGTGTTCTATCATTTTTTTTTTTTTTCAGACAGAGACTTCAAAATCACTAACTGGAGCTCAACCACACCACAGTTATGAGGCTGTTACACTGCGATCCTCGGTTTTGCTGTGTAGTGTGGTCAGTAATTCCCAACAGCTGTGTAAGTAGTCGTACAGTTTTACTGAAGTTCAGCACAAACATAATGAGGTGGTTTGTGGAATACTGGGCTATAAAGGAAGCTCCAAGCAGATGAGATTTCTTTTTTTTTAACTAGATGTGAACTGTTCTTACACTTCAGAGGAATCCTTGTTCTCTAACCAGATTCAGTGAAGATTTGGAGGAGTAGTAGAACACCATGAAGGGTGTTCATCTTTAGCAATGTTTTGCCTCAGGAAGCTAATGACATTGCTTCCTCATCAATGCAACTCCAAACTGATTTGAAAATTGATACAAATAAAGTGCCAGCAGTTTTTGCCTTACTCCTGGGACACAAGAGGCTTGAAAATATTCTTTGAGGACTACAGGTAACACTTCAATTGATCTAAAAACTGATTCACAAAGTGGAAAGTACACATTGCAATCTTCTACATGCATATGTCTTTTTACAGTAAATTCAAGAACTAATACTAATAATTTAATAAGCATATGTATTGCAAGAAAGTATGGAAAGCCACATAAGAAAATTAATATCAATATGTTGTAGCAAGCAAAACAAACCCCAAAGAAACCACAATAAAGTTTTAAAAATGAGTGAGGCAGATGTGTTTTCTCATGCTTGACCATGTCAGGACCTCGGCAGTGCTGAGACTGGCACAGATGAAACACATCAGGAGTTCCTCAAAAACCTGTACTGTGCATGTTCATTTAGATTTTACTGTTCAGCATCCTGTTCCTTCCTTTGCAATTAAAATACCTGATTTGGAAATTAATCACATATACTTACCACAGAAGTGGTTCAAAAAGAGGCTGCTTTGGAGTAATAAATACAATCCACATGGCCACATGTGCTTACTTGCTGTGCTGGCTGAAGAACAAAAATCCAGAGTTCCGGTATTGTCACTTCTCTCTCTTTATTAGGGGCATATTCTTTATCCTTGAAAGCCAGGATATAAATGTCTTCAAGATCTTTTATTTCAGTATTTATCAACTTATTTTCAGATATAGCTTGATAATTACTTTCAGATAAGGTTCCCAGAAGTCATTACTCACTGTTCAGTCCTTAGGAAGCTATGCAGAGCTGTACAGGTTTTAGATTTTCATACTAGAATTACTCACTTTCATACACACAAGTGTGTGAGATATGAAACCAGTGTCACTCAATATAAAAGGGGAGAGAGCATACAAATTACATTTTTTTTTCCTAGAGAAGAAACATGCAGATTCATGAGTGGTAACACAGTTTTATACAGACAGAACTGTACTTGGTAAAAATGACTACACAAGGATGCACAGGTAAGTACACAAACTGCAAGACAGAAGCATAACAAAGTAGTGAAGGGAAAGTGAAATTTATATATTAAAGCAAACTCAGGCTGGTACCTAAGCCTCTGATCTTAGGATTTTGTGAGGAGTTCTTGTGTCAAAACAAACAAATAAAACACAAACCCCAAATTAAACCAAACCAATTTTAATATGACTATCCAATATTTAAAAAAAAATTATTTATATTGTGATGGTTTGGGTGTTCCCCACCCCTCCACACTTTGGAAATCACCCAGGCTAGACTCAGCCGGCTCTGGAAATTGAATGAAGCTTATTATTTACATCTTAGCAGAATATGCAAGCAGATATTTACAGTATATACATTTATATACAGAAATATGCAAGGTAAAAGGTAATACAGAAACACAACCCCCCTCCCAGAAACCTGAGTCCCCAGGAGGGGCTCCCACCTGCCCCTTCACCTTCTCCTCACCCCTCTCAACCTTACCCCAGTCCCAAGGAAGAATGAAGGTTCGGCCAGGGGGTTAGGAAGCAAAGTGGATTAATCAGAGAAAATGGCAGAGAGGCTAGAGAGAGAGAAAAATGCAGCTTCAAGCTCCCCAGCAGGAGTAGTGCCTTATCTACATTTTGATTCTTGTTCTTATACATCTCAGCAAGCCTATGAGGGAAGTAGACATCACCACTGTTTTCCTTTCACAGCCTGTAATCTAGTCCTTCTCACCAAAACATTCTAGCACACATATATAAAAATACGTATTCAATGAGTATCCCAGACTTGAGCTACACTGTAAGCACAATATAAATACATTATAGCTATTATGATATATCACAAATTTCAGTGGTTCATTAGAAAATTCTGATATTTAAATGTCTAAAATAAGTATTACAACATATGGGCTGCCCAGGGAGGTGGTGGAATCACCGTCCCTGGAGGTGTTCAAGAAAGACTGGATGAGGCACTTAGCACCATGGTCTAGTTGACTGGCTAGAGCTGGGTGTTAGATTGGACTGGATGATTTTGGAGGTCTCTTCCAACCTGGTTAATTTTATGATTCTGTGAGGTCCTCTGTTAGGTTTAAAACCTGGAGACAAAAGTAATGTGTAAAGACATACACCATATAAATACATAAACACAGAATTTAAAATTTCAGGCATCTAAAAGCAAAAAAGTCTAGAGGGATTTCGGTATTTCATCAAGAACAAACAGCATAAAGATCATTTTAAAACACTTTTTTAAACATTTACACTCCCTTTATAGACAGCAGACAAACATATTGGTACTGTGTTATAAATCTCAGATGTTCATGGGTGCGCAAAGACCATGATTCAAACTCTCCTTCCTTTCCTTTGCCTTGCCTTTGTCCTTCCTTGTGCCTTTCCCCATCTATTCTCCTTCCTCTATCCCTTCCCTTCCATTCCCGTCTCTCAGCATTACTCATGTCTGCTACCCAACTTTTGCAAAGGGCCACACGATGCATACTGACACCATGCTGGAAAAATGAATTTCCCTCCCCTAAAGGTCCTGTATATAAAGACCAATTATGCAGATGAGGAGAAATTCACCCAAAATAAATTGCATGTTCCATCTGATTATAGGTAATAGATTATACCAGACCTGTACCGTCCTCAGGTGGAATTGGAAGATCCTTTAAACATCAAGAGTATATTCATAACTATTATCCTCTTAACCCTTTGATGTGAAAAGATTGCTATAAAATTTACTAAATTCATCTAAAATGACTGTTGAATCTCCAATCACTTTGTTCTCTGCATTAATAATACTAGGACTAATCCTGCATGACTTGTGAGATTTAAGATGAGTAGCTAATAGCTTTTGAATCAAGGGTGCCTTTCAAGGGTGCCTCTAAGCAGTATCTAAAACTGTGTGTGCAATTTGTCTTATCCAAATTGGTACATATTCAGAAAGCTATGTAACCTATATACAAACTTCATTTTCTTTCAAGATGTATGTAGAACATGATCTTCCTAACTCATATATGCAAATACAGTCTGAGGATTAACAGTGGATTTTTTACACAGAGAACAGAAAAGAACTGCGCATGAACACCTACAAGCACTTCAAAAAAAATAGCTCTATTTATCCAGCTAGGAGCTGTGGGTGTTTAATTGCTCCTAGTCTGGTTTTGGATATTAAGTGTTTTGCACTTTTCCCCCTAGTTCCAGAATTTTGTCTCCATGGAGTTAGATTAAGGCTAACACACTGAGATTTGCGTTTTTCTCCTCTGTTCTCCACTCCTCTCTCTTTGGCCTTCAGGTGAAAAACACATCTGAAACACTAGTCATTGGGAGCAGCTGCAGACACAGCCAAAGGTTGAGTCTTTGTGTACTCAGAAACTACATAAAATCTTGGTATTTGCTTGGCACTCTAGTTTGTCTGACATTTCTTTTCATAGTCTTTGCATCTAATGTTTATTCCTGCCTAGCTCTTATGGCCTTCTTTTCCCCTCTTTTAACTCCCTCAGATTCAATATTCCTTCTTCTTAATTTTTTTTTTCATGTATCTGCAAGTAACTTCCTTCCTTCTTTCTTTGACCTGCCTCCATCCCTGAAAGATGCAATGCAAAAACATGGAATCAGGAATGGCATCCTTCTTCCTTCACTTTGATAACGCAATGAGCTGCACAGCTTTGTGCAAAATAAAATGTCATTTCTGTCTCCATTCTCAGAGAAAATAAGATCATTCCAGACTAAATATTTTGAAAAGTAAGTATTGCTGTGGCTGTGAATAGACCTCCCCTACACCTGGGAGAATAATGCTCCCTGTGATCTAAAGGCGAAAGAAACTGCTGCTTGAATACCCAGAAATAGTGCCAAGAGCTGTAAGGATCCAATGACACAGTAGTAGCTTCCTGATTTTCACTCTCCTTTGAGCTCAGCTTGAGTCACTGTGCTTCAGGCAGTAGGCTGGACAAGAAGACTCCACAGGTCTTGTCCAACCTAAAATGCTTAATGATTCTTTGCTCAGGGTCAGGTCTTCAGAGATACTTTGACATGCTGACTGTGTCCTATCTGCAAACAGAAGGTACACTCTGAAGCTATGTGCCTTCTCCATTTTGAAACAAAAGCTGGATTCAATCCACTTCACTGTCTCCCTTTTCTTTCTCTCTCTCCTTCTCCCTTTCCCCCTCTGCCTGTGAGAAGATACTTGTGTGGAGATTTGGAAAAAGTGCACATACTGGCCAGATCTCTTGTGCAGACACTCAGAATCCAGACTCTGATCTGGATAGTCAGACTGGATGGTGACTACTGCCCCTGCAGCTTCTGAGCGCATGATTGAGCTCACATGTGCTGAGGCATGGAAAAGATGAACCATCTTATAAGTGGACTTGAAAGTAAAACGATGGGAGAACAGACAGTGATAACTGTGGGACTGTTAAGGAAGAAGACAAGTATTGTCTGAGCCCTTTCTCAGGAGTACTTGAAACCAGCTAGGAATATTTGAATACTGCATATCAGCAACTACAAGCAGTAATCACCAAGCTGCTGCCTAAGGAAATCTTGAAGTGTAGAGTTCACAAGTTGAAAAGAATAGGTGATAAATCCACGTTTTATTGAAAGCACAGAATGCATTCACAACTGGGAATTTCCAGTGTGTACTTAAAGACAGTACCACATCATAGCATGCAGTTTTAAGATTTGTAGGATAGGTAATACGAATTTGGTTTCTTGAGTAATTTTAGCAAAAATCACAGAATAATCAAGCTGAAAGAAAGAAAGGCTGTTTGTATGTCATCCATCTTTTGCACTTGTTTTCCTGAGAGGCCTGAAACATCAATGCTGCTTCACGCACTGTATCTTCTCAGACAGGCAGCGGTAAGGTTGCATACAGCTGCTACCTCACTGTTCACAGAGCTCTTGCCAAGTAGCTAATAGTTTTTGTATTTATGGAAGGCTCACAAGACCAGTAAAGCCAGGAAAACTGTGTTTTGTGCTTGTCCACCAGTCCTAGTGTTTGGTGAGGCAAAGTATTAGCACTACAATGATTTATACCATCTTAAGAATATTGTGCAGTAACTGCACTAATAGTATTTGTTGAGTTATATTTGCTAGTAAAGTTGTATTTCCCAGAAATGGCTTGTTAAAGCTTAATGACACTTCTGTGCATTTCCCAGATGATAAAAGGCCAGCAAATAGCCTTTGCTTTACAGAACAGAATGGAAGAGAACTCCAAGATCATCAAATCAAACCTACCACCAATCCAATCTGAATCAACTAGACCATGGCACTAAGTGCCTCATCCAGGCTTTGCTTGAACACCTCCAGGGATGATGACTTTACCACCTCTCTGGGCAGCCCATTCCAATGGCAAATCACTCTCTCTGTGAAGAACTTCCTCCTAACATCCAGCCTAAACCTCCCTTGGCACAACTTGAGACTGTGCCCCCTTGTTCTATTGCTGGTTGCCTGGGAGAAAAGACCAACCCTCACCTGGCTACCACCTCCCTTCAGGTAGTTGTAGGCAGCAATGTGGTCACCCTTGAGCCTCCTCTTCTCAGGCTGCACATCTCCAGCTCTCTCAGCCTCTCCTCACAGGGCTTGTGTTCCAGCCCTTCACCAACTTTGTTGCCCTTCTCTGGACATGTTCCAGTACCTCAACGTCTCTCTTGGATTGCGGGGCCTAGAACTGGACACAGTACACAAGGTGTCACCTGACTGTTAGGGAGGGGGTTTGTTTCTCTATGCCTCTCTTATTAGGGGGAGGTGAGAAATTAATTTGAGGTGGTATTAATTTTTATAAAAATATTTATTAAAATTAATATTTACAAACTCTTGCCACCCCCAATCACTGATTAGTTCTAGTGCAAGGTTATGAAAAACAAGAGGATATGATATATATATATACAAGGATTGGATTATTAACTGTCAAATTATCAACTATAGACAGAGAGAGATTTCCTTCAGGCTTAATGCTGCTTAACAACTATGCTGTCTGCCCAGCAGGGTGGGCTGAAACTGTGTCTGCTCTAAGCAGAGATAACTTATATTACAAAGGAATCAAAGCTTACTTAGAAGTGTTGCTCTTTAATCACCCTCCCAGGGTTGTGTCACAGCCTGTGCCCAGTGTTCAGACTTCTGTAGGCTAGAATCTTCCCGGCTTGGGGGCTAAAACTAGGTGAATCTTACTGGTCTCTGGGGTAAACAGTTTCTCTAACCTTCTCTCCTGGTGTGAGGTGATCTCTGCCTCGACGCTGCTGGTTTTCTGGATGCTGTGTGTCCAGGGATGATCAGCTGGCAGGATTCCAGAACAGGAGGAAGAATGTCCATGCAGCTTCTGGCACGGTCCCTTTCACAGCTAGCAGGCTGTGTTTGTGGGTTTGCAGACAATCTAGAAGGTCTGCCGACCTGGGTCCTTCTTACCAGGCTAAAGCTGGGAGCCTGTGCTCTGTAGATAAATCAAGATAGGTGGCTGGTATGCACAGCTGGCTCTAGGCTTAGGGGCTATCGGCTCTCCATAATGTATCAGGTGCAGGCTTGAATGTGCTCTGCTTCTAAATGGACGCAGACAGGTTAGCTGTGAGTTGAGATCAATGCAAGAGGTGTAAGCCTCAGTGAGCATCGGAGCAGTGCTTTGGCTTCTGAGCATGTGGGTGTGAGCGTCTGGGTGCTTCGGGTGCAGGTCAGAGCTGCAGTGTGGATCAGAGAGCTGAGCTGCGCTGCAGGCAGGGTCAGAGAGCTGAGTCTGAACAGCTAAGTCTGAATAGTCTGAACACGTGGTGCTCCTTTGGACCCCCCTTTATAGACTGTGGGCTGAGATTCATGGCCCTTTAGGCCATCTAAAGTGACCATCAGGTTGGCAGTAAGCCAAACCTTTACCTTAATAGGCAGGAGCTGTTTGCCTGGACCCTCCTAAATAGGGGGATCACCTAGGCGGTACCCCAGGGACACACGGACTGGGTGTGTGTGTGTTACACAACCTGTTCACTACCATGGGTCCTGGCAGAAAAACATGTCCAGGCATGCAGAGGCATCGGGAGGCCTCTATCTTTCGGGCTGCAGCCCCTCCACCACACCTGACCAGTGTTGAGTACAGGGGCAGAGTAACCTCCCTTGTCCTATTGACCACACTGTTCCTCATACAAGCCAGGATGCCATCGGCTCTCCTGGCCACCTGGGCACACTGCTGGCCTTCAGCCTACTGCCTGCCAGCAACCCCAGGTCCCTTTCTGCCTGGCTGCTCTCCAACCACTCTGTCCCCAGTCTGTAGTGCTGCCTGTGGTAGTTGTGGCCAAATAATCTCCTGATACTTTAATTTCCACAGGAAAAAAAAAATTCAAAGTGTGCACCTCAACTTGCTTTCAGTTACATGCATCTACTAAATATACATTTGTATTAAGTTACTATATTTCTGATCTCTAAAATAAAAATTTCACTAAAAGAATTCCTCTTGCTACATATCAAAATATAAATAAATAGTGAAGACTGTAGTTGATGACAATGCACAGAATGGTCTGCTCCTTTTTCTAACAAAACAATGATTTCTCATGAAAAGTTGTTAACTTTTCTGCATCTTTTGTCTCTGATTCACACATCCTTCATTTTTCTGATGATCTGTGTCATGATCAGAGTACTTCATATGAAAGTTTTGCAGTTGCTTGTCTGTGCCAGTATTCAGGCTTGCTGTTTTGTGAAAGGAAGTAAGCAACAGTACATTTTCATTAATGTTGATTTTAGTAGATTTTAACTCTGCCTGATGGACACAAGCTAAAAATCAATCACTGTCATTTAATTTTCAAGTCAGTCTAGGAGCACAAGCCCTATGAGGAGAGGCTGAGGGAGCTGGGATTGTTTAGCCTGGAGAAGAGGAGGCTCAGGGGTGACCTTATTGCTGTCTACAACTACCTGAAGGGTGGTTGTGGCCAGGAGGAGGTTGCTCTCTTCTTTCAGGTGGCCAGCACCAGAAAACGACAGGACACAGCCTCAGGCTGCACCAGGGGAAATTTAGCTTGAGGTGAGGAGAGAAGCTCTTCACTGAGAGAGTCATTGGACACTGGAATGGGCTGCCCGGGGAGGTGGTGGAGTCGCCGTCCCTGGGGCTGTTCAAGGCAAGATTGGATGTGGCACTTGGTGCCATGGTCTAGCCTTGAGCTCTGTGGTAAAGGATTGGACTTGATGATCTGTGAGGTCTCTTCCAACCCTGATGATACTGTGATACTGTGATATATGAAATGAAATGTCACAAGAGGCACTTAAAAAGGAGATGTAAGCTGATGGGATGTTGTTTGATTTATTATACAATAGATAATATCTGCATGATACAGCTTACTGATGGTCTATGAGCCTATGAAATCTTTCAAATGAAGGTTATTCCCAAACTCATAATGTTTCATATTCCAGTCCATATTCTATCATCAACCTATTAACTCTAGATTTGGATCAACAAACTTATAGAAAATATCCTGCTGTGGATCAAAATGAGCAGATGCTCTTTGCATGGGAGGTACAAAAATGGAACTAACTTCTCTCACAGCACATCCACAAGGAAGCAGCAAACCCTGACTACTTATTTCCTATTATCTTTCAACTTGAAACAGAATCATAGAATCATAGAATCAACCAGGTTGGAAGAGACCTCCAAGATCATCCAGGCCAACCTAGCACCCATCCCTATCCAGTCAACTAGACCATGGCACTAAGTGCCTCATCTAGGCTTTTCTTGAAGACCCCCAGGGACGGTGCCTCCACCACCTCCCTGGGCAGCCCATTCCAATGCCAATCACTCTCTTCCAACAACTTCCTCCAAACATCCAGCCTATACTTTCCCTGGCACAACTTGAGGACTGTGTCCCCTTCTTCTGTTGCTGGGTGCCTGGGAGAAGAGGCCACTCCCCACCTGGCTACAATGTCCCTTCAGGTAGTTGTAGACAGTAATAAGATCACCCCTGAGCCTCCTCTTCTCCAGGCTAAACAACCCCAGCTCCCTCAACCTCTCCTCATAGGGTTTGTGCTCCAGGCCCCTCACCAGCTTTGTTGCCCTTCTCTGGACATGTTCCAGCACCTCAACATCTTTCTTGAATTGAGGGGCCCAGAACTGGACACAGGACTCAAGGTGTGGCCTGACCAGTGCTGAGTACAGGGGAAGAATAACCTCCCTTGTCCTACTGGCCACACTGTTTCTGATGCAGGCCAGGATGCCATTAGCTCTCTTGGCCACCTGGGCACACTGCTGGCTCATCTTCAGCCTACTATCTATCAGTACCCCCAGGTCCCTTTCCTCCTGGCTGCTCTCCAGCCACTCTGTCCCCAGCCTGTAGCGCTGCTTGGGTTGTTGTGGCCAAAGTGCAGAATCCTGCACTTGGCCTTGTTAAATCTCATCCCATTGGCCTCTGCCCACCCATCCAGCCTGTCCATGTCCCTCTGCAGGGCTCTCCTACCTTCCAACAGATCAACACCTGCTCCTTAGCTTGGTGTCATCTGCAAACTTACTGATGCTGGACTCAATCCCCTGGTCCAGGTCATCAATAAAGATATTGAACAGGACTGGGCCCAGCACTGATCCTTGGGAACACCACTAGTGACAGCTGCCAACTGGATGTGGCACCATTCACCACCACTCTCTGGGCTCTGCCATCCAGCCAGTTCTTGATCCAGCACAGAGTGAATCTGTCAAAACCATGAGCTGCCAGCTTGGCTAGGAGCTTCTTGTGGCAGACAGTGTCAAAGGCTTTTGCCTGAAGTCCAGATAGACTACATTCACAGCCTTCTCCACATTCACCAGGCCAGGTAACCTGATCATAAAAGGAGATCAGGTTGGTGAGGCAGGACCTGCCCTTCCTAAACCCATGCTGGCTGGGGCCTGATCCCTATGGCCATCCTGTAGGTGCTTTGTGATGGCACTCAAGATGACCTGTTCAATCACCTTGCCTGGCACTGAGGTCAGGCTCACAGGTCTGTAGTTTTCTGGCTCCTCCTTACGACCCTTCTTGTGGATGGGTATCACATTGGCCAGCTTCCAGTCTTCGGACACCCTCTCCAGTGAGCCAGGACTGCTGATAAATGATGGAGAGTGGCTTGGCCAGCTCAGCTGCCAGCTCTCTCAGCACCCTAGGGTGGATCCCATCCGGTCCCATGGACTTGTGAGGATCCAAATGACGCAGCAGGTCCCCTTACTGC
The DNA here is from genome assembly GCF_015220805.1 of Pogoniulus pusillus. NCBI lineage: Eukaryota > Metazoa > Chordata > Aves > Piciformes > Lybiidae > Pogoniulus > Pogoniulus pusillus. The sequence goes on from NC_087273.1 coordinate 24,746,301, forward strand.
TTCCTCATGGATTAGAGGGGGACTGTACTGGTCCTGACTCCATCCACCACTTCAGGAGTCCAGCTGTCCTGGAGACAACCTGTCCCACTATTGAAGACTGAGGCAAAGAAGGTGTTAAGCACCTCTGCCTTTTCCTCATCCTTTGTCAGTATATTCCCCTCTCTATCTAATAAGGACTGGAGGTTGTCCTTGGGCCTTTCTTCGCCATTCATATATTTAAAGAAACATTTTTTATTTTCCTTCACAGCCGTGGCCAGCTGAGCTCCAAGTGGGCTTTTGCTTCTCTAATTTTTCCTCTACAAGACCTAACAACTTCCTTGAACTTTTCCTGGGACACCTCCCCTCTTTTCCAAAGGTGATACACTCTCTTTTTAATCTATAATTCCTTCAGCAGCTCCCTGCCCATCCAGGTCTGGCTGCCTCCCTCATCGGCTCATCTTCCAGCTCAATGGCACTGCCTGCTCCTGTGCCTTCAGGAGTTCTTTCTTGAAGCAGGTCAACCTTCCTGGACCCTTTGTTTTCAGGGGCTTTTTCCAAGGAACTCTCTGAATTAGTTCCTTAAATAGGCTGAAGGTCAGCCCTTTGGAAGTCCAGCGTGGAGGTTCTGTTGATGCCCCTCCTGGTTTCTCCATGTATTGAAAGGTAGAAGGCATCACAGAGCCGTTTACATATCAGTATTTCAGATTTTTATATACACATATATATTTGATTTTCTGTCATTACTGGAAGTAGTTTAGTCTGTAAACATTTGTCATTTTCTTAGTAAGCTAGTTTTGAATAAATGGCAGCAACTCCAGAAAAGATGGTGGTTGTGGCCAGGAGGAGGTTGCTCTCTTCTTTCAGGTGGCCAGTGCCAGAATGAGAGACACAGCCTCAGGCTGCACCAGGGGAGATTTAGGCTCGAGGTGAGGAGAAAGTTCTTCACTGAGAGAGTCATTGGACACTGGAATGGGCTGCCCGGGGAGGTGGGTGGAGTCGCCGTCCCTGGGGCAGTTCAAGGCAAGATTGGACGTGGCACTTGGTGCCATGGTCTAGCCTTGAGCTCTGTGGTAAAGGGTTGGACTTGATGATCTGTGAGGGTCTCATCCAACCCTGATGATACTGTGATACTGTGTGATAGCTGTGATAAAAAAGACTCTGCAAAAGGCTGGCACCATTCACATGCTCAGTTATGTCTTTCAGATGAGAGCACTAACAACTTGCTGAGGGACAGGGCTGCTCAGACTACCCATCAGCTGTAGCTCCTGTGTTCATTGATTCAGGAAGCATCCCTTGGCAATGTCAGAGGACACTTGCTCTGTCCCAGCTTATGGCTGTATCATACAAATATTAGCTTTGGTTATAAAAATATTCTCCTAATTTTTAATATTTTTGAGTTTTCAAGATCAAACCAGAATAGTAGAGTTAGAGCTTGTGTTTCCACAGTAAATCTCATTGAAAGAAAGCATTTGAACATGTGTTTGAATGCAACCCCATTGAAAACAAAGTTCCTACATGTTTTTAACATTAATATAAAAATGTCCCAATAGGAGTGATTTCCTGAGTAGGAGCTTTAATCTCTACCAAATATTTGGTTGGACTCAAAAGAAGATGAACATGTGGCTCTTTATACTTTTTTCCTTCCCATCAAAAATTTGCATAAGAAAGGATAAAATGAAGGGAAAAAAAGAGAGTGGCTTAAACAAAATATGGGATAGCCAAACAATTGAAAAAAAATAAGTATATACAAAAGTCCTATTGGGATTTCTGTGAAAACCAAAGGCTGCATGAAAATTTGTTTGATGCTTTGCACTTTTTTTTACCCTATCTTTTTTATGACCTATTCACATGGATTCATAAACTTTATTTGTCTTTCCATGAAGCAGTTAGAAAGCTTCCAAAGTGGAAAAGAAAGTACTTTATCAATTAAGTATCATTTTCCATTTCCTTATTTATGGTCCTGCAGCTACTAAACGTCAATAACTTCTGCTTTGCTACGCTGTCACCAGGAAGATTGATTGTGCAGGTCACCTAGAAATGAAAAGATCTAAATAAAAGACTTATACTTGCAAGTCTACCAAATTCACTTTTGTGAAAAAGAGCAACTCAATTACATTAAAAATCAAAATCTAGTTTTAAGATACAACATATCTGTGTTCAAATGAAAGCAGTGAATTTGCCTTCCACATTTTTTGTTGACAATATTGTAATGCTTGTAAGTACGCACACAGCAAGCAGCATACTAAAGAGATATTATTGTTACAAATCAAACACTCAGAAAATAGGAACTGCCAAGATCAAGGTTGCACAGAAAAATTTAAATCATCAGCCTGTGCATATAAATTATTATGGAGTTAATTAGATGATCACTATAAGATTACTTGAACACAGGAGGCCTTCACTTTATTCAGTGGATAGAGCAGATGGTGATTAGGGAATTTATCAACATTTCTTCTTTTGTATTTTATTCCAGACTCTCTCCCAGAAGATGTCATCCACATTCTGATGAGAAAGGTGCCTGCCTGTTTCTGACATATGTCTGTCTAACACTTTAGGCACTCAGTTTTCACATATTTGCAGAGACATTTTAGGCCTCTGCTCAGCACTGGTGTGTTCAGAGGTTGGCATGTACAGAATTGTTCAGGTTTTGGTGCTGCCTCATTCAAGTCTGAAATGGGATTCTCAGGTTATTTAGTCAAACTGCTCTTTGCTCAGTTGGATGCCATCCTTCTGGTGTACTCAAAGTGCAGGGTGAAGAACGGGCTGATGCTGTTATTTGCAGGTTGCCTGTTCCACTGACTTGTGATGTCAAGGAGTGAAATGCTGTTTCAGGAGGAATGCCTGCTTCAGCAAACAGGTGAGCCTCAGTTTCTAAGGCTGTGCTGTGGAAGTTGGTTGTTCCTCTTCTGGCTCAGTAAACAATTCTTTCACATAAAGATGTGCAGAAGAGATAAGGAAGCCAAGACTGAAGGGTATCCAAAAGAATAAGTTGATGTCCTGGTCCTAAACTGATAAAAGCACAAAGAAATTGAAAATGCAGATCCTGCATCTCATGTGAGTACCTTGGTTAGGACTTTTGGGTATTCTGGCTTTGTGCTATCTCTCTGCAGTATAACTGCAGACAGAAGAGGTCTGAAATGCTGAAGCAACTCTTTGTTTTCAGTTTCCACAGCTGGCTGGCACTGCTACTTTCCTAAGTAAATGCTTTCTGGAAACATCTTCGTTAGGCTTCTCACTCACCTGAGGGTATATGGATAGAAGAGATACTAACACATGGCCTGAGAATGCCTTTGCTGAGGGTATACAAAAGCACTGTATCTGGTCTGATTTCTTATCCCTCTCTCAGATTCCTCAGTGTATCATTATCTACATGGGCTGTGCTGCATTTTCACAACAATCTGGAGGCTCCACAAATACGAGTACATTTGTCACCACAGGTTTTGGAGAGTAATTCAAATGGAGAACTGTGGCACAGACTGATGAAGGTGACTTGTCCTCAGCAGTGTCAGGTTCCCATTCTCTGCTGCAGAGGGTTACTCTCAGCAGAGCAAAGGAGGCTAAGGAAATATCACAGAACCATAGAATAGAATCATAGAATGGTTTAGGATGAAAGGGACCTCAAAGATCATCCAGTTCCAAGTCCCCATCATAGGCAGGGACATCTCCCACTAGAACAGGTTGCTCAAGGCCTCATCCATCTGGCCTTGAACACTTCATGGAGGGAGCAGCCACCACCTTCCTGGCAATCTGTGCCAGTGTCTCACCACCCTCACTGGAAAGAACTTCTTCCTGACATCCAGTTTAAGTTTCCCCTCTGATAATTAAAACCCACTACCCCTTCATCCTGTCATTACAAGACCTTGCGAATAGTACCTCCCCAGCCCTCCTGTAGGCCCCCTTCGGATACTGGAAAGATACCATAAGGTCTCCTTGAAGCCTTCTCTTCTCTAGACTGAAGAGCTCCAACTCTTGTAGCCTGTCCTCATAACAGAGCTGCTGCAGCCCTCTGAGCATCTTTGTGGCCCTCCTCTGGACTCACTCCAACAGTTCTATGTCCTTCTTATGATGGGAGCTCCAGAACTGCACACAGTACTCCAGGTGGGGTCCGAGGAGAGCAGAGTAAAGGGGGAGAATCCCCTCCCTTGCCCTGCTGGCCATGCTGCTCTTGCTGCAGCCCAGCACATGGTTGCTGTCTGGGGCTGCACTCACACTGCTGGCTCATGTTGAACATTTCATCAGCCCAGAGCCCCAGGTCCTTTTACCACGGGCTGCTCTCCAGCCATATCTGCAAACCCTTGAATTCCATCTCACCACTGGAAGGGACTTATAGTGAAGGGAAGACTATATGAGGAGCAAGGCAGAGAGCTTGCAGGCAACATTCTTGCCAGCCTGCCCTCTGTAGCTCAGTTGTAAGCTAGACAGAAGCACATAATTCAACCTCTTCTCAGATCTGTAAGACTGGAAAGAAAAGAATAATTCAGGAACCAGCTGTTGACATTTAGTATATCCTGGCTTGATTGACATGTAAATTATGCCACAAATTATCCTGGGGACTTGAGGGGGTCAACAGATTTAACATTTGGGAGATAAGGAACAAAGTTTGGAGGAGAACTACATATAGGATTGTATAAATTCACAAGCAGAGATTGTGGTTAATCATACAGTGGATGCTTTGTTTTCACACAGAATACATTACATGACCATATATTGTTCAGTATGGTAGCACTTTATTGTACTGTTTTCTAACAGTGTAAATCATATTAATCCCCTACCCTGGGGAAACAATACGCTGTGCCCTATTACTCAGATATGGGTGTCTGTTATTGACAATTACATTCTTTACCTTCTTGAAAAAACAACCTAAACAAAAGCCCTCTTACCTGTTTCAGCATCCTTGCCTTTCCTTCAGCCCTTCTCTCATCTTTTTGTCCCAATATATATTAATATTATATGCTTTTTTTTAACTGCAAAATGATGAATCTCGGTACAATGCAATCCTGGATCTAGAATTTGACCTGTTGTTTTATAAGATCTGAAGCCTCCTTTCAGGTCTGGTTTTCTACTGACTTCTTTGACATGCTTCACTAGACCTAATAGCTCCCTATTACCAGTTACAATTTAGCATCTGAGCCAAGAGCTGGAGGAAAAAGGGAAAAAGGAGTGTAAATTATACGGAGCAGTGGTGAACAAAGGTTTTATTTCTCCTGAGCACTACCCTTTGATAGGAAAACGGGGGAGACAAATGTTTGCTAATTTAATTAAGTAGTATGAGATGGCAGGGTCCACAGATGCTATTTAGGACTGGATTAATCAAGAGCAGGTGATGAAAATGAATAGTCACACATAATGTTAGCATTTTTAACAATCTGACACAGTCTAATGGAATCAAGTGCTATTTAACAATAGTGCTCAGTTTTGCTTGCTAATCCAAATTTATCTACACTTTCAACCTGCACACTCATGTGGATCAAGAAATCTGTTCCTTCTGATTCCCATTAATTTTTCTAGGGCATTTTTAGTTATTTAACATTTTGCACAGTGTGTTCCAACGTCCCCTTGTACTGCATGTGGAAAGAAGCACAGTGAGAGCTATGGAAGCGTTGCATTCTAAGTGCTAACCAGGTTTAACATGGAGCAGATTGTCCTGGTTCTTGCTGACATAGAATTAGTTTTCTTTCTAATAACTGGTATAGTGTTTTGGTTTGGCTTTTATTAAAATAACATTGATAACACACTAATGTGTTCAGGTGTTGCTACAGAATTGGAATCACAGAATGTCAGGGGCTGGAAGGGACCTCGAAGGATCATCTAGTCCAACACCCCTGCAAACAGTATTTAAACAGTATTTACATCAAGTCAAGGATTTTTCATTGTAATTATCATAATTCCTGTTATATTATATTTTACTTTATTTCAATTATTAAACTGTTCTTATCTCAACCCACAAGTTTTGGTTCTCCTCCCCATCCACTGGGACAGTGGGGATGAATAAGCAAGTGGCTGTGTGGTGCATTTCCCTTCATGAATCCCTTTGTAAAGCTCAGAAAAAGTCCTGGTCTGTTGTTTCCTGACAGAATAAAAGCTTGAAAATATTTTTACTCATAAATTTTGTGATTGCCTGTGGCCACTTAACACCACCCTTCCAGCATGACTTTAACTTTTCCTGGCAATAGCCAAAAACTGCAATTCATCTCACTGGTGAAAGACTTACTAGAAAAAGATTTACTGGAAACCTCTGTCAGACTGAAGGGAAATTTGACTATATATGAAGTCACACTTTCCAAATAAACGTATTTCAGCTAGAATAATAATAATAATAGTCCTCTAAATTCAGTGCATGTGGACATCTAGAATGTGCTGTTGGAAATCAGAACTGTGTCTGGTTGTAGTCCTTGTAAATAGACTGTGGTCTCAATAAACATGTTAATTGTAGAGTTGTGGACATACAGCTTGTTCCTTTACTCCTTTGACACAGAGAACAGAGTGTAGCAAAGTGCTATGACATCTGTTTCTCATCCGTTGTGCACAGGAGGTAAAAAGACTGTCACCTATGCTAGGGCTTGGAAAGCTTTATAACCTATTACTTCTTTTATGTGTGCCATAAAAGCAAACCAAATCCTGTTGAATAATCTCTTAAACTATTACTGACCTGTTTACATCTCTTTGCCCTCTACTTACTCCTATAGCATCTTAAGTTGCTCCAGCCACACTTGCCAGAACTTGTCTGTGATATCCATGAACTTGGGTGTGTTTTAAAGCTGCTATCATATTTGAGGAAGTTACCACATCTTTCTGCTGAGACACCACAACTCACAGAGACTTCCATTTCAGTTCAGCACCAGAATTTTTACTTAGATCATATGTCTTGTACAGACCCAGTTAGTCACATGTGTCAACATCTTAAACTGTTGTAGCTGCTCTGCATACATGACAGTGAGTTGAGATCATTTAATCTTCTGAGAGAAGCAGAAATAAGGAAGACTCAAGTGGAGGCAGTGTGGTCAGCTGAAGGAACAGTGCTTTGGTTCTAAAAATCTTAATCTAGAGCTATTTAGTGTTTAAAGGAGTGACTGACAAAGGAGTAAGGATTTCAGTGTGGCTCATCCTGCAGGTTCATGCTGGAGCAGAGAGAAGCTACTTTGAGTTGAACCAAGGAGGGAGAAAAGGGATTATAGAAAGAGTTTGGTGTCTCTGGGTCTAATTAGGCTTTCAGAATAACATCCATAAAAGCTCAGGGTTTTGTTGTATTTTTTTTTTTAAGTTCATACTTTCTCAAGTATGTTAGAGATGTGATATTCTCTCTTTGAAGGGCAGAGTTATATTCCAAGATATGTTTCAGTCTCTTGATTAAAAATCACAGGTAAAATATTAGAATACTTCTGAATTATGGAATGGTTTTGTTTTGCAAATGGAGAGTATAACTAATAATCTTATTGCATTTTATATTAAAACCAGTGTTAAATTATAAACAAAGAAAAAAAAGTTAAAAGAATTACTGTCTGCATTTATGTATATGTGTTGAAGATTAATGCCTTTGGTTAATTTGAGTTGAAATATATATTCTAATAAGGTGTTAAAATTAGTTAAAATGAGAGTGCTCATCTGGCATCCATGAATATGTTATAGCAAAGTGTAATTAAGCCTCTCCAAAGTTTTTATCTCTTCTCTTCTCCTTTTTTTTTTTTCTTTGTCTAAATTTATAGGTACTCAAAAGCATGTACAAGGATGATTTTCCAGGGGGAAATTATACTTCCATAGATGTGCACAAGCAAATTCCTTTATGTCTTCCCAGTTCCTGCAAAAGAAAGGTGAGAAAATCATGAGGATAAAAGCTTACTGTTTCCACAGTTTTGAGGTCAGTCTGGTTTACATTATAAAGACCTGCAAATTGTCAATCCAGGCATAACCAGATAGGTGGAAAACTGGAAGGATACAAAGATGGGTAGAATGTCAAGGCTAGATAGAACATAAGTCAGGCTTTGCCTTAAAGCTGGTTCCAATGGGAAACCCTGGGGTCTCTACTGGGATCTGAAATCTTTAAGATTGCAATGACTTGGAGAAAATGATCTACAGCAGTCTTAGCAAGTTTTAAGGGGACACCAATTGTGAGCACCCCTTTGCTATGCTCCAGGAGACGATGTCATCCAAAGATGACGGGGTGGAGGAAGAGTCCAAAAAGAATCATTGAATCATAGAATGGCTTAAGTTGGCAGGGACTGCAGAGATAACCTGCTCCAGCCTCTCTGCAACAAGCAGGATGCCTCTGCACCAGACTTAATTGCCCAAGGCCTCATCCAACCTGGCCTTGAACACCTCCAAGATGAGGCATCCACACCTCTCTGGGCAACCTATTCCAGAGTCTAACCACCCTTGTACTGAAGAATGCCTTCTTAAGATTTAGTCTAAACCTACTCTTCCTCAGCCTAAAAACATTCCTCTTTGTGAAATACATCAGTGACAAATATGAGGCCCTGCACTGGGGGAATGTCCTGGAGTCCTGTACCCCTAAATTCCTCTCCTGCCCTGCAGCCGTGAAGAGGGGAGGACTGCCCCGTGAAGGGGGGGAGGACTGCCCCGTGAGTTCCCGCGCTGGAGCCAGGCTGGGATTGGCCGTGCGCTTTCGTGCCTAAGGTGTGGTAACTCTGCCCTTTGTCTAGCGAAGGTTATAAATATTGGGGGTCTTCCCGCCTTTGGGGTTCCTGCTTTGGAGTTTGCCCGTGCCTGGACGTATGTGTCTGTCTGAGCTCACACACTCCCCTCGGCTGGACTGCAGAGAGACCAAGGATTCGCTTTCCTATTGACACCTTTGTGTGCCTAACGACCCCTTAACGACCTCTTAATGATTCACCCTGCAGCCGCTGGAAAGAAGAGGAAGACAGACCGCACGAGTCAGCCTGAGTGAGTTATTTGGCTTAGCTTAATTTAGTAAGAAACCGCTATTAATTAATAGCTGAGTCCTTTTCCAACTTCTGACTTCCAATATAGTCAGATTATTGATGGTATCCTTGTAGGTTAATTCTCATGCAACTGAATCTGCTTATTAAACTAAATTAATCTTTGTATATATAGTTGTGAGGACGGGTTTTTGGGAAAATAAAAATAACTAATTTGATAAATTCCCGACTCGGCCACATATTGATTCCTGCCTCTCTGCAACAGGGAAGGAAGAGCTCCTTACCACACTGCAGGCTGGAGCCTGAGTGCTTGGAAGGAAGCTCTATGGAGAAGTACCTAAGGTGCCTTCTAGGCAGCAGGCTGGACTGCAGCTAGCAGCAAGCCCTGAAAGCACTGGCACCCACCAACATCATTGGCTCTTATCAGCAAGACAGCAGCAAACAGATTGAGGGGAGTGCTCATTCTTCAACACTCAGAACTCATTAGATGGTGTCTAGAATACTGTGTTATTTTTACAGCTCCATTAAAAAAAAAAAATCTATCTGCTGTAGTAATTTCAGCTGAGGACTGTAAAGGTGATCAGAGTCTAGGGCTCTTGCCCTGAGTGCACAGGCTGAGGGAGTGGAGCTTGTTCAGACTTGGAAATAGATGAGTTTGGGAGATGTAACAGCAGCCTTTCATTACTCATAAGGAGCTTACTGAACAAACAAAGCCAAGTTCTTCTCAGTGGTGCATGACAGGATAAAAATAGACAAAGCCATAACTGCAAACTAGAATGGATCCGATTAGGTACAAGAAACCCTTTCATCACAAGGACAGCCCAGCAGAAGATGATGTTACCCAGAGAGGCTGTGAAGTCAACGTTTTCAAGGTTAGACAAAGCCTTGAGCAGTCTTTGTCTTCATAACTGGCAGCTCTGTCCAACCCTGAATTTGCATATGTTTTCATAACAGTTGCTACTCATCTAGAGATAATGTTTGTTTAAAGGTGCAATGTGTAGATTAGTAGGAAACAACCACAGGCAAATGTCATAGCACTCAACTCATGTTGAGCTCCCAGAGCTCCCCAGATCTCATGCTCTACCTGCAGCACAAAGTAGAGAAGCACAGGCTTGCTAGGAGGACCTTGCTGTGTCCTAACATGGCAGCAATGGTTTCAGTTGCCACAAGAAGACTACTGATGCTTTCTGCTCCTTCTCCCCAAGTAAGATAGCTCTTCTTCACACAGAGATACTTAATAATATTGCTTGGCCTTTCCATCCCACATAACAACTGGGAAATACACCAAAAGCATCTCATGTCTACAAATGTCAGTAAATACTGGGACTACTCTTCAAAGAATTGCTGTGGGACATACAGAAGTGCAATAACCTCATTTATTAGGCATTCTAAATATTGAATTTGTTGCATTTTTAGTAAATTAACTGCACAGCTTTATCACTGCAACTACAATCACAAACCTATGAAGACTCACAAAATGAATGACCTGGATGGATTCATCAGTTCTAATTTTGGGTTAATTTTCATGTAGTTGGAAAGCAGTATCAAAAAGATGTTAAAAGGAAGCTAATGTTTATTCCAGCCCTCTTCTTTTCCATCTGTGTCATGAATGAGTACTCAAAATGGATCTGCATTTGCTGCTAGAGGCGGCAGGGAAGGATCAGTGGAGTGACCAAAGCTTCCCACTCTCCCTTCATTTTATGCACAAGGCACTGAGGATCAAACAGAAAATGGGAAGAGAATGAATGTTGATTCAGAGCTGTGGAATACAACAGAAAAAATAGAGGCTGGATATTGCAGAAAATAGCATGACAGATTCACTGTTTTCTTCAGCTGGAGATATTTCAGAAATGAGATCTATATACTGGAATAGAGTATAAGGTAAATCATAACAATTCCATCAATATGTAATCATCTGTTCTCCAGATACCTTTACTTATCCACCTGCTGGCTGGTTCACCTTTTGTACATTTAATTTGTTAGCTGATGGTTTCAGGTACTGATATTTAATTAAGTACCAGAATATTCTGACAATGATGCTTTTTGGGTTTTTTTTCTCTGTTGTCTGCTCTCTGACACTCCTTCTTCTATTCAGAGAAGGTTAGCATCCTGCAACTCCATGGTGCAGTTCAGAGAGTACTGTGGTTGCAATGACCTCCCCCAGACATACTCTGACCCAATATGTGAGGTGGGAGGAAACAGTACCTCAGAGGGAGACAAGAAGGAATAGATTATGGAAATGAAAAGCATAAAAAGTTGAGCTTATTCTCCTGCTAGCTTCACTACTCAGGGTGCTTTCAAGAAGCATGATGGGGTCATACATTTTACCTTGGCTTGTTAATTGGGAATTGTAGGATCTAGGCATGATGTAAACCACATAAAATAGGGGATTGTGCTAGTTTGAAGCTAGCTAGGATGTTTTGGTGAGAAGAATAGATCACAGGCTGTGAAAGGGAGACAGTGCTGGTGTCTACTTCACTCATAGGCTTGCTGAGAGGTATGAGAACAAGGATCCAAACATAGATAAGGCACTTCTTCTTGGGACATTGCCTAAGTTGCACTTCTCTCTAGCCTCTCTTCTGTCTCTCTGATTAATCCACTTTGTTTCCTAACCCCCTGGCTGAACTCCATTCTTCCTTGGGACTGGGGTAAGGTTGAGAGGGATGGGGAGAAGGTGGAGGATGGTTGGGAGCCCCTCAGGTTTCTGGGAGGGCTGTTGCATTTCTGTAGTACCTTTTACCTTGTGCATTTATATATATAAATGTATGCACTGTAAATATCTGCTTGTATATTGTGCTAAGCTGTAAATAATAAGCTTCATTCAAATTTCCAGAGCTGGCTGAGTCTAGTCTGGGTGATTTCCAAAGTGTGCGTGGGGGTGGATAACAACCCAAACCATCACAGGATGGATAAATTTCTGGGTTTATCTGGGGCAGAGTTAGTTTTCACAAGAAACTGGGAGGTGGCACAGTCAGGATAGCCAAACCTTGTTAACCAGGAGGATATTCGAGGACATACCCGCCTGAACAGAGCCAGCAGTGTGCCCAGGTGGCCAAGAGAGCCAGTGGCATCCTGGCCTGCTCAGGAATGGTGTGGACGCAGGAGCAGGGAGGTCATTCTGCCCCTGTACTCTGCACTGGTTAGACCACACCTTGAGTACTGTGTTCAGTTCTGGGCCCCCAGTTTAGGAAGGACACTGAGATGCTTGATGCGTGTCCAGAGAAGGGCGACAAGGCTGGGAGAGGCCTCGAGCACAAGCCCTACAAGGAGAGGCTGAGGGAGCTGGGATTGTTTAGCCTGGAGAAGAGGAGGCTCAGGGGTGACCTTATTGCTGTCCTACAACTACCTGAGGGGTGGTTGTGGCCAGGAGGAGGTTGCTCTCTTCTCTCAGTGGCCAGCACCAGAATGAGAGGACACAGCCTCAGGCTGCGCCAGGGGAGATTTAGGCTGGAGTGAGGAGAAAGTTCTTCACTGAGAGAGTCATTGGACACTGGAATGGGCTGCCCGGGAGGTGGTGGAGTCGTCGTCCCTGGGGCAGTTCAAGGCAAGGTTGGATGTGGCACTTGGTGCCTGGTCTAGCCTTGAGCTCTGTGGTAAAGGGTTGGACTTGATGATCTGTGAGGTCTCTTCCAACCTTGGTGATACTGTGTGATACTGTGTGACATACGGCACAATGCCCAGTGTATAATGGAGGAGTTAGCTGGGAGGAGGAGGGTTATGGCTCTAGAATAGGCTGTGCATTGTTTTCTGGCTGGTGAGCCAATGCACTCTGTATCACTAGCTTTTAGCATTCTTTTAGTAATATTATTGCTATTATCACTCCTTCACTGCTTGTGTTGTCCTGTTAACCTGTCCTTATCTCACCTTAGGAGGTTTTTGCCTTTTTGTTTGTTTGTTTTCCTGATTGTCTTGCCCATCCCACCATGGAGGAGGAGTGAGTGAGTGGTTACTTTGCTGCCAGTGAGGTCTAAATCACAAAAAGTGAAAACCCTGAAGGGTGGTAGAAGCAGGTGCTGCCTTCTTAAGAGAAAGGGCATTAAAACTGCTCAAAAGTTTTTGACATCCTTTAAATAGCATAATCACTTGATGCAATGCACAGTATTCCAGTTCTGTTTCACTAGCACTAAGGTAAAAGTTTAAAATCTCTCCTTGCCTGCTTACACATATGAGTGTCAGACTCACCCTAGGGCACGCAGGGACTGATCTTGACAAGGAGGCTGCTTTCCTGTGTCATCCCATCAATGCTCTCTGTATCGTGTCAGGCTTTACTGATCTGTGTACACATGCTTCTAGATCAGTGGACATTTGCCATAGTAATAAAAGATCACTCCTTAATTGCCAGTGTTGAAAGAACCTACTTCCTTCCCTGAAGAGATCTCAAAGAACAGACCTTGAAGCAATATGCTTGGCAACTTGCAAGTAGCCACCATTTCCCTCCTCCACAAAGCTCCGATGCCATAGGCATCATAGGCAAGACACACCTCCAACCACAGAAAAGTTGTTTAGGCTATTGTATCTTTTTTCAGTCTGTAAATAAAAATTGATTTAAAATGCAGAACAGGGTACTTTGTGGATGTCCAAAAGTTCTGCATATACCCAGGCAAAAATCTAACTTTGCATTCCTCTCAACTTAACGGCAGATCTTTTTTTCCAAGTTAATTAAGAAGTATATCTAAATGTTCTTGAGACCTGTTAAGAATCAGCAGAGTTGTCGAACATCCCAATGAAGGGGTTTGTCTCATAGCTATAGCAGTTGCATAATTGTGTAATTGTTTGTGTTTCTTTGTTTTGCATGTGTGCTGTGGTCTGATTAATCAGTACAGTGACACCAAAACGACTGTGATTTCCACCAGCGTGGTAAGACTTGTTGGCTGCTACTTCATTAGGGTAAATTGGTTATTTTACAAATTCTCAGAGAGTGAAGGCTCGGGGGTTTTATTTTAACATTTGTCACCTGATCTCGCTGCATGACATCGCAAATCTCCCATCTCTGCTTTGTTGGCCTATATGCTTGAATAATTTTCCCAGTGCTTGTTGTAGCCGAATGGGAGAAAGAGAGAATTACCACCACACAATCTCTTGTTGTTGGCGATCAGCATTCCGATGGTCTGAGCTGGCTTACAACAGTGTAAAGAATCAGTGGCATGTGTTATAATATATTGAGCATTGTACTCCTGAAGAACACACGAAAGAAAGAACATTGTTCTACTAGGAGCAATTCATCAGGTTTTTCCCAGAGACTCTTGGGTCAAGTTTTTATAGGCCTATTTGATTTTCAAATTCTTTTTCCCCCTTTTTCCTCTCAGTGAGCCATAGTGTCCAACTTGTCTACAATTACTTCCCATGTTTTGTGCATGGTAGATGTCCTTTAAAAGAGTATCTCAAATAAGTCTTTATTCTTGTTTGTTGGCTCTTATTCTGTGTTTTCATGAACTCTGGCCCTGGCCATGGCAACTGCAAGAAAAAATGTTAACATTGATTGACAGGGATTAAGAAAGCCTCCATGCCTATCCGCATTTCAAACACTTTGGGAACAATAGTGTTTGGTGTGATTGAATTAATGAGATATCGCAGACTGTCAAAAGAGCACACATACTTTACATAAACCTGATTATCTTTGCATGGCAGAAATGAAAAAAAGGAGGGAACAGAGGTTTGGCTTTCACTCATACCTCCAAAGGAGCCATCAAAGTGTGTGCCCTGGCTCAGAGAGTGATGTGCCCTGCTCAACTGGCCTGCCCTCCCTTTCTCTCCACATACTGCTTGACTCTGCTTAGCATACATCAACCATGGTTTTAACAAGTCTATTCAGGCAACAGAACCCAAAACACACTCTTTTCACAACTCAGCACCTCTATGCTGATTTTTTTTTTTCCTAGGCATCTATGTTTACATGAACTAAGCATACATTTCAACAATTAGACTGAACTGGCTCCTACTGCCCTAGCTTAACCCCAAAGAGTGACATCAGTCCTGATAAAACATACATTTTGAGAGGTGAGCCACAGCTGGTGCTCACTTTTAGCAGCAGAATTAGTGGAGAGAGAAGAAAGTTTTCATTGGGAACCTCTTCTGATTTAAGTATTTCAATGATATTTCTATTCTGTGGGAAATGTTCCAGCAGACACAATAGTACAGCGAATAAATACAATTCATTGAAATAGTGCTGTATTTTTGCAGAAGCTTTCTTTTTTTTTCCTTTTCTTTCTTTTTTTTTTTTTTTTTTTTTTTTCACAAGGGGACATCATGGATTAAGGAGCTCTGAAATGAAATGCAATCCAAAAGCTGAGAGGATTCTACCTACCTTCTTACCTGTCTGTCTATCTGTCTACTTACCTGTCTTACGACCGCTCTAATAATTTTGTATGGTCCTTATTACCACAGATGAGCATTACTTCCAACAAATGTATGCAACATTGGTTTACTGGAAATTTTAAGTTTAGTGGAGGGACATTTGGTTAACCACATAGTTTATATCAGGCATTTAAAACTTTTTGAAGCAAGTAGTCACTTTAGTATTGAATTGCACTCCTTAAATTTAAGAATCTAGATGATTTTTTTTAACTCCATGTCATAAAGATTTTTATTTTTCCTTCTAAAAACAATTTTCCTCTCTTTGCTAAATCGAGTTGGACAAGGAAGCACACAAAGTTATTATCCAGAAGCCCCTTGTTAGCAATAGCATGTGTGACGATGTTTCTATCTTGACTGAATAAGGTAATACTGAGAAACCCTTGAAAAATTGGACATATGAAGCCCTTCTCTGTTCCTGAAGACATATGAAGCATGAATAACTCAAAGTTTAAGTAAGTGATCAGACTTAGCCAGTTTACTTTGCACCTTCTCAACCTCTTGTCCTTCAATGAATACTTCCTACCATTACTCTACTTTTCACCCAGTAGGAAACGTATCTGCTATGTAAATATTAAATGTAGTATTTATGCCTTTTAAGGACCTTTACTCACTTGTATCATACTTTGGGTCTTAATAATTAAGGACAATATAATTTTGTGCTAGCTTTCAGTTGTAATGATGCTGAGCTGAACATTTGAGACTTGGGTGGCCAGATGTAGCAGTTCTGCCTTTTCTGCTTTATGAACTTATGCTCTAAAACCTTGTAACCTCCATAAACTTTGGTGATTCTCTGTCATGATAAATGATTAATTTTCACTATGGACTTTGAAAAACACTGTGACCATACAGAAGTTTAAAATCACCTGACAGCACATGTTGAGGTTACTTTGTAAATCACTAATAATTTATGGCAAAATTCATTTTTAACACATGTGCATATTTTCTGAGGCATGGATTAGTGACAGACCTATCATAACAGATTAATGATTCAGATCAAAGAACAGGAGTAGGAGCACTGCACCGTGAAGTCTCAAAACAAATGAACTATTTCCCCCGAAAGCTTAACCAGTAGATGTCTCTGTTTCACAAACCCTGTCATGGTATCAGCTGCCACATCCTCGCCATTACATCTTCTGCATCCTTCTTAGGTATAAATTCACCTTTACATAAAAATGGCAAGCTGATGTGAGAAAGGTGGTATTTTGAAGGCTGCATAAAGTTGTATGAATACTCAAGATGTTTGAAATTCAGATGTGCACATAATAAGCAGTAGAGATTGAGACAGCTAGTGAGTTGGAGATTTTCTAATAACTAACTTGGCATAATCAGATTGCTTTGCGCTACATGACAGGGTCTTGATATTGCCATCATCTGCCCCTTTTTATCGACAGAGCATAACCAGGATTTACGGTACTTATAGACAGCAATAGGTAGGGATGCCACCACAGCTCACTCAAGCTTATACTCCTTGTTTTTCCACTGCTCTGACTTCTTACTGTGGCTCCAATGTTATGGCTTCCCCTCAATGCCCTACACACTCATCATTCCTTCTGAACTAATTTTCCTCCATTTTTACAGCACATAGTGAAGAAAGGGGAGCTCCAGCCCTCCACTGAAGGAGAGTACCTTCTCTTTATGGTCTTAAGAACTGAACTTTCCAGTGCCCCAAAACAAAACCCTCTGCACAAAAGGTGTCACTGGGACAGGCGCAAGAGGGACAGAAGACTAATTGTGATGATATAACTCAGCAGTTTCTTTGTTCTTTAAGCTGTTGCCAACTTGCAGTGCCTTGTGCAGAACACCTTGTGCAGCATGGAGCAGCTTCAGCTTTCTACAGAGTGCCACTGCCTCTGTTGTCTCCCAGGAAGGAGGAAGAAATGGCAGTACTTCCAGTTTCTCTTGATAATTGCTCTGTCAAAGAGTTGAAAAAACTGTTTTTCAAGCAGTCCCTTTAAATTCAGAGGTGCAATTACATATCTATGAGAACAGCAACATAAAAGAAGAGAGTGTGGAAGATGGCAACAGTGATTTTTGTTTCTGCAAACACAGGTAATGTTGGCCTTTATGCATACTTCAGAACATCTTTTCTACTTGCTAATGCACTCTGCCCTGTAATTTATTTTCAATTTACTGAAGGAGTATTGCTTACTTTTCCTTCTCAGTTTTAAGTGAATTTGCAGTAAAATTATGCTTTTAATTAATTCAAGTATTATAAGTTGAAAAGTTAACACTTTGTTCTTGATATAAACAAAATGCAGGCCCTTTTCTCATCAAACAAATAACTTCTATTTAGCTAAAGGCCTGGGATTGAGAACTCATAATTGCTTTAAGCTAACCAGAGTGCAATCTGTGGTCGAAGTAGGTAATTACAGTCTACTCTCTATGTCCACCATGACATTCTGACACTTCTCTTGTGTCTGCACTATTGCATGCATGGTGAGCTAGACATTTACCCCACTTGATTCTCCACTGACTAATGTCAGACAGATGAGGGAGGAGGTAAGAAGAAGATAACCCCCTTGTCTGAGGGTTGGGTGGATGTTCTAGTTAAATGAGCCTAATGCAATGGTGGAACCCCAGCCCAGAAGAGGAAGCCTTTGTTGCAAAGATCCACATTTAAGGATGTGTAACAAGCAGCTATAATTGTTTTCACTCTACTCAAGAAGAAACATGTCCAGAGAAGGGCCACGAGGATGCTCAGAGGACTGGAGCACCTCTCCTATGAGGAGAGACTGAGGGAGTTGGGGCTATTCAGTCTGGAGAGGAGAAGGCTCTGAGGTGACCTTATTGTGACCTTTCAGTATCTTAAGGGGGCTTACAAGACAGCTGAGGAGGGACTCTTTGGGATGTCAAGTAGTGACAGGCCTGGAGGGGGATGGAACAAAGCTAGAAATGAGTAGATTCAGACTGAATGTTAGGAAGAAGATCTTCACCATGAGGGTGGTGAGACTCTGGAATGGGTTGCCCAGGGAGGTAGTCAAAGCCCCATCCCTGGAGGTGTGGCCCATAGCAGGGAGGTTGGAACTAGATGATCCTTGTGGCCCCTTCCAACCCTGACTTATTCTATGATAAAACTGTTTCCATCTTTTCTGCCACTTTTTTCCTAGCTTCGCTAAAGGAGACAGTAATTTCCATTCTAGGTCCTCCAGTAGAAATGACATTATCATCTACACTTTTTCCAAACTAAACAACATTTTAATAAAGAGCTAAGTAGAAAGGCAAGCTACACAGCCTCTATACTAGCTGAAAATTCTTATTATTACTTTACAACAAATTTGCATAATAGATCACATAAGAAGCATTGTCATACAGCTAGGAAAGTGACTAACAGATGCAGAAAATGAGAGGGAACTAATTGAAGACAAACACTTCCTGAGTTTGTGTTCTGCCATTGTTTTTGTCTTTGTCTCATTTTGAATCTTGCACAGTGAATTAATTCTTTTATCCTGACTCACTCCATGTGCGCACAACCTTTCTACAACCAGCAGCTCATTCACTCAGCTCTCACCCTTGATTTAGGTCTCCTTTTGGTGTAACTTAGCACAATTTCTCTTGCAACTTTCTTGTATCTCAGTGTGAAGGAATGAGCAGGAGGGACTTCTGCTGGCAGACTAGTCTGCAATAACCATGCAGGGCCTTTTTCTATGCGTATCATTCCTGCAAGTATTGATGTCGCTTCTGTCTTCTTTCACAAATAAGAAATCTTTCTTTCCTTTATTCTGACTTGTATTTCTAACATAGATTCTCATTTGTGAGTTTAAGGCCTAACTACAGGAAAGTGCTGAGTTAATGCTACTCTTACATTTACTGAGTATCCTGCTATCTTTGACTCAAGTCTTGCATTATACTTAGCTGGCTAAGTAAAGGCTACTGCCAATGATTTGGGATGACCACTAGCAAACACCTGCAGATACTGAGTAATGCTTCAAAACATATTCATTAAAACACAGAAATTAACACAAAACATCACTTATTGTCCTAATCCTGACAGACCTTTTAAGCATCATCTCCTGACTCAAAGGCAGTTCAGCAACAACAATCCCAGTTACCTCAGGGCACCTCACAGTTTCATTTCACTTTCTAGGAAAAGGCAGAAAGTACACCTAGCACGCATGCTTCTCCTGCCACTTTCCATTTTTTAAGTTTCTAACTGGCTTGTACACAGTTAAACATGGCCAAAACAGAATTTACTAATTTTTTATTTTATGTCATTAGAATTATGCATTTTCCAATACAAAGGTCACAACTCGCTCACTGCCAATAATGTTTATTGTCCACTTTAGAATTGTGGTCTAAAGCCAGAACAGAAACTCAGAAGACTGAGAATTAAATTGGACATCATACATGTCTCTCTTCAATAATGGACACACATTGCATATTGCAAGTGGTGCTCATTTCAGTTACCTTCTCATAACAAGTTCATGTCTTTACAATTTTTGAGTAAAACTCGGAATAACATTTCAAAAATAAAGTGATTTTGTGTTAAATTTTACCTTCTTTACAAAGCTCTGCACTAAAAAAACCCATTTTTGTCTAATGATGATTTATGTGAGACAATCCACTAAAAATACTACACATTTCTTGAGTTAGTTATGACTTCCTGATCAATATTTCCTTCCCTCTTAAATACAGCAGTCTTAATTTAAATCTGGGCAACATTTAGAGGCTAGAAGTTTTCTTTGATAGTGATAGTTGTGCTTTTCTATTCAACTTGAAGAGGTGCATTCTTTGCACTACAGATTCAGTATCCTTGAGTAACCGGAAATCATTAATAAATATAATTATCAGTAGCAGCACTGGAACAGGGGAAGCTTTGAGGTTAGTACAATGCCCTGGCAAAATGTGTTTGACTAGATGAAAAAGTTTACGGAGATTAACACCCACAGAGCTAGCCCACTGGTAGGTTGTTGCAGGTTAATGGAAATGTATAGCAACAGGCAGTAACATTAGTAGGGTCTTTATCTTTAGTCTCATAAATATTCTTCTTAACCCCTGCTAACACCCATGTTTCAGGCTTTTCTAGAAAGAATTAGGGCAGCTAGCTCCATGGTTACTGTCAGAATAAGGCCCATTCAGTTCTGGGTTCCCTCCCCTTCCCACAATCAGTTAAGAATTGCCCAGCTTTTTGAACACTTATTTTGAGACTGTATCAAATATCATGATTTGTTGCTTCTTGACTCTTAAAAAAAGGGAGGGAAGTTAACAGCTAATTCCTGATTTGTACAGAAGTGACCTCAGAACATTTTGTTTGAAATGTAGTACTCTATTACTTAAAGCTATGAAATGCTGAACTGAAGGTTCATACCCTTCTGTGCAGAAAAGCCAATTGGTCATTAAGTTAAATTTAGAAGGAACAAGGCTACTGGTAATCGTATACAAGTTTATTGCTCTTTTTCAGATCTTGGTCAGTTTCTTTGTATATTAAACCACAGAGACTTTAGTAGATCAAAAATGGAGCTGGGAAGGGGTTAAGAATCTTCGTTGACTGCAATTTCTCAATCAGCCTCAGGAAGCCTCAGGTCAACTTTGCTCATAAAACTCTGCACAAATATTTCTTTTCCTATCAGAGGAATTCTAATTCCACACACAGACCAGTGCCACTCAGATTATTACCCATTATTAAAAATTAATTTTAAAAAATGGTTTGGGCTCTGTAATCTCCTGTAGAACTGCGAGAATCCAAGCTTTGCAAAAAAAAAAAACACTCCTGTAATAGTAAAATAAATACTAAAGATAGCCCTTTTTCTTTACTACTTTTGTTAGCCTTTGCTTTTGAAATCTTTGCTCTTTTTCTGCCTTGCATGGGACAATGGTTTGATAATCTTTGCTCTTTTTCCACCTTGCATGTTACAGCTGAAGATTTCACCTCCAGCTACAAGGAAATGAAGAAAAAAAGAACCCAAACCCAAAATCAAATGTAACAGGGATAAAAACCTGCTATAGAGATTAATAGGTATCTGTGGAAATTACACTAAACCCCGTATAATTTAATAGAAACTTCAATATAAGATGTGAAAAATCACTCCCTCCTCTGGTAAAACATGTAAGAGGGTTGCAAGGAGACTGTTGTATTGCGTAGCTATAGAGCTGGAGTTGCCTGTCCCCTACAGAACAGGCCTGTAATCAGAACTGTCTGGGCCAATGTGGCAGTTTGCAGGGAAAACACCTCATATCCTGCTGCTCCGAGGCATCAGATCTGCCAGGGAGATACATAAAAAAGAACATAGCTTTCTCCTGCACCTAGGTGCCAGCTTTCATTCATCTCTCCTCAGGATGAAGCTGACCCTCAGAAGAATGCCATATGCCTGGCCATATCCTAGTATGAGTTGGGACTCTTCAGCCTAGAGAATAGAAGGTTTCGAGGGGACCTTGTAGTAGCTGTCCAGTATCCGAAGGGGGCTACAGGAGGGCTGGGGAGGGACTATTTACAAGCTCTTGTAATGACAGGACGAGGAGCAATGGGTTTAAACTGGCAGAGGGGAATTCCCATGTACAACTAGGTTAGATCTTGGGATACTCACCTTGTGGGTCAGGAGAGAGAAGCAGGAGGTAGAGTGACTGCAGAAAGAAGATAAGGAGAGCATGATTTGGGGAATTAGTGGCAAGAGAATCCTGCAGTGTGAAATAGACCCATAGCCATAACCTAGGCAGAAGTCATCACAAGGCAGTTTATCCTCACAGGAGACAGTGCCGGGGGGAGGGGCTAAGGCTACTCACAGGATCACAGGATCGCAGGATGTCAGAGGTTGGAAGGGATCCAAAGAGATCTTCAAGTCCAACCCTTCTGCCAGAGCAGGACCATACAATCTAGCTCACATCACAGAGGAACACATCCAGACAGGCCTTGAAAATCTCCAGAGAAGGAGACTCCACAACTTCTCTGGGCAGCCTGTGCCAGTGCCCTACTACCCTTACAGTAAAGAAGTTTCTCCTTTTGTTGAGGTGGACCCTCCTGTGCTGCTGATTCCATCCATCGGTCCCTGTCCTATCACAGGGAGCAAATGAGCAGAGCCTGTCACCCCTCTCCTGACCCCCAGCCCTCAGATACTTATAAACATTTATTAGATCCCCTCTCAGTCTTTTCTTCTCCAGACTAAACAGCCCCAGGTCCCACAGCCTCTCCTCATCAGACAGTGCTCCAGTCCCCTAATCATCCTTCTAGCTCTCTACTGGACCTTCTCCAGCAGATCCCTGTCCCTCTTTAACTGGGGAGCCCAAAACTGAATGCAACACTCAAGGTGAGGTCTCACCAGAGCAGAGTAGAGGGGGAGGAGAACCTACCTTGATCTGCTCAGGAAACTGAGTTTGTTTCCTACTCAGGAAACTACTAACTGCTAAACTAGAGAAAAGAGTGCTGTGGGTGAAGGAAGGAAGTTTTTTTCAAGTGCTTTTTTACTGTAGTCTTGTCCCTGTTTTAATAAATCCAGCCCTTTGGGGTATTTGTGTTCCTGCATTGCAGCAGGGATAGAACCTGCTGTACTTCACAAGTTTGGTGAATTTGCCATCTCAAATACACCCAAGCAAACAAGCTTCTAAGTACACCTACTGTTGGTTCTAGCTGGCCAATACCCCTCTGTGAGTGTGTGTGTATATATATATGCACACATACACATATATATATTTTATATATGCACACATATATGATATATATACATATATATCTTGTGTATATATATATATATATATGGACCAAATGAATACCCATTCTGTGAGCTGAGGATTATTTGAGACAGACATTCATTTCATCAAACTGTGCCATTTGCTTGCTTTCTGTCAGTAAAAAGTTTACAGTTTTCATTGCATTTGACAGAAACTGCAGGTGTAAGAGCAACTGGACTGACTTAGTGTATTAGCAAGCAGATGGAAGTCCTCTCCCCATCCAAAAGGCTGTTTACTTGTTTATTTGCACACTTGGATAAGCTTATGAAACATAAATACAAGCAACATTATTAGAAGTGCCAGACACCATTGTCAGCTTTTTAAATGAAAATTTTCTGTGCTAGTTTGCCTGACCATCTTCACTGTAATTAAAAAGAAATTGGAGTTAGTTTATGGTAAAACAGTCTGGGAACATTTTCTTAGAACACTGTACTGACATCAGTGGTCTTAGCCCTTACAAAAGTAACCTTCTTACAGTGGAACCATGTTACAAAAATTGAGGTGACAGATGTATTATTAACTATTGTTATCATCATCATTATCCTTATTTATTTAATACATTTCTTCTGATCATTGTGCTAATTTGATTTTTCCATCATAAAAATCTGCCATGGAAACCAAGAGAACAGAAAAATGAGTTGAAACAGAGGCATCAGCCTCTGCCAAAAGTGGAATATGGAGGCATAATGATACATTGGATAATTTTCAAAAAGTTTGATAACTGAAAGATGGTTGTAGTTAGCCCAGGTTCAAAAGCATCTCACCTGGATGGTGATCAGCAGGTTTTGATAGTGAGTTGATTTTCATGTCAGGGTGTATACTCATCTATGGGACCTTTGAATATGTATGCAGAATGTACTATCAGACAAGCCCTGTGAAGATTCAAAAAGTGGAAGAAATGGGTAGGTAAATAATATCAGACAGAATGATGACTCAGCAATTCTTTGCTACAGTTTCTGATGCACTGAACTTGTAGTTTTAAATCATGTAAGGAAATGAGATCATCTCAGAATGAAGCTAATCTGAAATGTCTGAAGGCAGTGTCAATTAGTAAAAACAGGATAATATCCAAAATAACGATCACATTGCAGAAGCAGCAGATTAATTCAGATTGGATATGTTCTAGTTTGTGAAACACTGTCCAGAAAGAGTCCCACATGTTTCAATGAAGCAGAAATAAATATCGAAGCTACACCCCTTTTGCTACATTTACTCTCCAGACCCACATCTCTTTGTTCTTGCTGTAAGTGCACCATAAACCAGATTACTTTACTCCTACCTGAAGATGACAGAAAGGAAAAGAAGCTGTCATGATGCCTCCTTACCCTGCATCTAATATTACTGGTAATAATAAAAGTTTATCCTAAAATGAAGTTAATTGATAACAAAGACCATGCTCTGAAAAATGTTCAAGCAAAGAACAACATTAAGGAAATGTATTTTTTTGCATGCAATAGTTCAAATTTTTGGATAGGAATATGGTCCTTTTCGTGTCTGCTTGAATGTTTGTCCTCTGAGACAGTGATTACTTTCTGTATCTCATGAGTTCAAAATACATGGGAATAGTGGTCAGATTCTTTTACATACAAAGTTTCCAGGTTACATTTCTACATAAAGAGAGAACTGACTTCTATTCCCCCACCAGTCTAGAAAGGTTATTCATGCAATAAGACTTGTAGGCGGTCAGGAATACAGAATAACACCCGAAGTGAGTAAATGAGGTATGAGAGACATTCATCTTCCTTCAAGTAAGGTAAAATCCATGTAAAATACTGGTAACATCTTACTGCAATATTTGGGAGCCTCTTTAGTCCATTTCTTGTTTGAGTTATAATGACTGATGCCAGATCATCTGTCACACATCATCTTCTCACCAGTCATGCTCTGCAAGGGTGGTCTCTTATGATCCCTTTCATATGCGCTAACTATTTCAAGGTCTTTTCCACCCCTGATCTGATCAAAGTACATATGTTTGTGCTGTGCTCCCATCTTGGTAACACTGGAATTGTCTTCTTTTTAATACAGGAAATATGTATGGTCTTCACCAGCACCATTTTTAAAGTTCCCCTGAGGTTTCTTTGTAAAAAAAGATATATATTTTTCATTATTTTTTCCCGCCCGGACAGCAGGCTATGGAAGAATTACATTGCAACAAGCTTTTTTATACTCTATCCTTCTCCCAAGCCTTCTGAGAATGGTGAGTGCTTCAGCAAGAAAGCTATTTCTAATTTTATTGCAATTTGTAAATACTGTAGAGGGCAAAGAGTTAAAATCTGGACAGAAGTCCTTTTTGAAGGAGTACAAAGAGAACTCTTTGTCCTTGTTACAGAATAAAAATGTGCCTTGTACTTCGCTTGAGTATTATATAAAAACCAAGTACTGCTGCTGCTGCATCTACACTGAGAACTTCCTATCTCATTTGATTGAGCCCCTGACACAGCTTTTTTTACTCTTTGTTTCTTGCTTTATCATCCCCCCCCCCCAACATTTCCTTGCTCATTGCAACTATTTGCTTTTGTCTTAGTCTTATTCTGTGAGAGACAAACTTGTAAGAGCATTTTTTAAAGTATTGTCAGGCAAGACCCTTGGTGGTCTTTTCACTAATCATTTTTTCTGAACTGGATATGTAATTTGAAACTATAATTTGCCAGTAGTCACTTAGTAGTTTAAATGAGAACCAAAGATCCAATCAAACAGAATATTTTTGGACTTACTTTCAGAGAAATGATATGAACGTAATTTATATGAAATAGTAAAAGAACTGTATCAAGGACACAGTTATGCAGCCGCTAATAGTGATATTTATCACTTTGAATGTATCTGTGCATGTAAAAATTCATAATACTTGTTCCAGTAGTGGTTGCCAAACACAGTATTCATACACAAAAATATGTGCAAGGAGTACTCAAATACAAATTTGAATGTACAATTTTACTCAGCTAGTAATGCATTTCTTATCTCTTATTCCTTGTTTATTATTCAGGAAGAGAAACATAATATTTTAAAATGTGAAGCTGAGGTTATTTAGTGCTCAAAGTCAATGATGTTTCCCTTGGAGGACAAGCAAATTAACTAAAATTTCTACCCTATATTTCACTTTTTTCTCTTCTTTGAATTGTTTTCGCACTTATCCTTCTGAAGAAATCAACACTTGTATTGACTTATTTTCAGGCTACGCTCCTTTCTTATAAAAGCCATCTAAATTCTTTGCAGTGAGGATGGTGAGACACTGGAACATGTTGTCCAGAGATGGCATGGATATCCCCTTCCTGGAGGTGTTCAGGTTCAGGTTGGATGATGCCTGAGCAACCAGGTCTAGTGGAACGTGTCTCTTTCCCATGGTGGGGTTTGAACTAGATGTCTTTGAGGTCCCTTCCAACCCAAACTATTATGTGAATCTAGTGACAGCAGGATCTTTTATTTACAAGGCATTATAACAAAGCAAATTCCATAACTTGAGTAAGCTGTCCTACTACTTGCTGATTCCTATCAAGGTCTGAAACTTTCTCCAGATGATGTTGCCCACGTCCCAGATTTCAAAAATTCAGTATGGTCCACTGTTCTTTTTGTTCTGTAAACCAACAAGTTAGAACTAATATTTTTTAAAATAATTTTTCCAAATCTCATGTAGAAATGACCAGTCTGAGGAAAATTTCTGAGAAAGAAAGGGATGAGTGATCTGTTCATGGTGAATTTTTTGCACATATGGATTCCATTTAAAAAGAGGATGCGCTGGATTCCTTGAAATGTTATATACTCATGGGCTCCAATTTCTGCTACTGAGAGACAGGAAGGAACATCCAAAAGTGCACTGAAAGCAACCTATAGGTCCCAGGTTTCCCTTAGCAAGACACCTTACATAGCTACACTGTCTAGCAGTAGCTGAAGAGAACTGACAATAGCTTTTTCTTCCCTGTGCATCCCGTCCTTTCCCTTACTCCCACTGGTCAGACTGAAGGATGAAGGAGTTTTTGCTGTGATGAGAGATGGGGGACCAGCTTGATGCAGGCTAAGTTCCATTTATTGTACTTTCAGCACTTGGTTATATACTTAGCATACAAGCTAAAGATCTGCCAAATCCTAAACTGGTCATTACGACAGACATTAAGACACTAGGTCACTACATACCTCATCAATACAGATCCTTGTACATAGCCACTAGATAAGCAAGGGATTAACAAAACTGCAGGGTTTAAGCTTAACATAGTATCATCTTGCTGCAATCATACTCTAAGGTCGTTTCGAGACCCTCTATTTACTTAACTCAGTAACTTTTCCCCTTTATACATTCTGAACCCATGGCTTATGTTCCAGTGTGTCAAGATCAAGCAGCTGTACAGCACTCAAGTCCTACCATTCCAACAAGTTTTATCATCCATATTTTGAATCATTGCTGTACAGCAAAGAACAACTTTTGTGATTATATTAGCAAAACAGATATTTTAACTATAAAGTTATACAGCTACTTTTCCATCCTGGTGTGTTAAAAAATAGGAAAGTTGAGAATTCTAATGAAAGGGAAAATTAAAATTATACTATCTTTTTAAGCCCCAACGTTTGTTACTAGAGTTTCTTTTTTGTTTTTCTTTACATAAAATATTGTAAATATTATGAGTAACAGAAGGGTAAAAAAAGTTTACTACAAACAGGTTTTTGGGACCTGTGATATCTTTTCTTTCATTGGTTTGCATAACTGGGAAAATTAGACGAGCTTTCAGACTCATGACACCTTCTTGCCTTGAACACAATCCTGAAAGTCTTGTACACTTGATAGTTTGACCTACTTTCCCTGCAAAATATGACTTCAAATGCTGTAGGTTCTTATATAAGGAAAGGATTTTTCTGATGGTGAATGACATTTAGAACTTCTCAGGTACAGTTCATATAATTTCAGGAGAAAAAGGCCTTATACTTCCGGTAAACTGAGAGTAATTCCATTAGCTGTTATGTGGTTTGTAGCAATGGAATCAGAAATGGTCTCCCCATCAGTGAATTTTGCATCAGATGAGGTGAAAGCAAGGTATGAGGTGCTTCCCTGTCTTAAACTACATTTCCACTTCCTAGAGTTTCACGAATGCTCTGTAATGAATGTTTGTGACCCACATGAGTGCTCAAGTTGCAGTAATAAAGCAATTCATTTTTTTTGTTCATCACTATATGGAAATATCTGACCATTTTAAACCACTGAGAAACCATTCTTTACATTCCCACTGTTTGAAACCATATTGTGACAGTTTTCAGCAGTTGTTCTGTTGCATTAATCTTTGTTCATCAGTCCCATTCCACACACTACTGCCACTGTCAAGATGGAACATCCTAGGAAATAAATTTTTAAAGTCATTGATCCCTTCTCTCAAGATACAATTCTGAGAAAGAAAGGGATGAGTGAATTCAATAGTGAAGGCTATGGAAAAATATAAAAGTACAATGACAAAATAATTAACATACACATTGTCAGTCAATACATTACTGTAGTGTTCCAAGAGTATCTCATGAGCGTAATGACAACTGTGTTTCTGGTGTGACAGGGGGATCCCCATACATGGATGCATTGAAATCAGAGTATTGGAAGGCAAGCCAAAGTTTGCTTTCACTTGGAGGGGCAGAAGGAGTCACTGGAATTGGCCACCCCATGTCTGGAAATGCAGCTGCACCATTTAAACTGGTCATGAACTGACCCAGACTGTACTGTAAACAGTGTGGAGCTCCAGAGCTTCTGCAGTGACAAACCTGTATACTGCAAAGTGATTTCGTTTTGAGTGAAAATGGACAGTGAATGATGTATGATGTATGTTGCTTGATGTTAATTGCTACTGGGCATGACATAGATGGTATAGAATATGAGGTGGATAATGTCATAGGTTGAGCTTAATCTGTTGCTTATATTGAATACCATGCTACCATCATGCCAGCTTCAAAATGAAAGTGGTGGCTGGAGCAAAATACCATGGGGCTTGAAGCTCAAACTGTAGTGTGAGAAGTTTCCAGTTCTGGTTGCTGCTTCTGGTTTCTGGTGTTGGTCTTTTCTCCTGGGCTGGATGTGGGTTGGAGAGTCATTGGCTTCTGCTGCTTGTGCATCACAAGCCCTATGAGGAGAGGCTGAGGAAGCTGGGCTTCTTTACTCTGGAGAAGAGAAGGCTCAGGGGAGACCTCATTGCTGTCTCTAACTACCTGAAGGGAGGCTGTAGCCAGGTGAGCGTCAGTCTTTTCTCCCAGGCAACCAGCAACAGAACAGGGGACACAGTCTCAAGTTGTGCCGGAAGAGGTCTAGGCTGGATATTAGGAAGAAGTTCTTCACAGAGAGAGTGATTGGCATTGGAATGGGCTGCCCAGGGAGGTGGTGGAGTCACTGTCCCTGGAGGTGTTCAAGACAAGCCTGGATGGGGCGTTCAGTACCATGAACTAGTTGATTGGATAGGGTTGGGTGCTAGGTTGGTCTGGATAATCTTGGAGGTATCTTCCAACCTGTTTGATTCGATGATTCTATGATTTTGATGAGCTTTTCTGCAAACAGGCCACAGTAATTGTGCATCTTATCCTCTTGCTAAAATCTCTGTATCTCAACCCATAGTGTTTCTGTGTTACTTTTTGTGTTTGTGTGTAAAGCAGAGAGCTTTCAAGAGCAGGCTATGTTAACCCAAGACAATAATCTTCTCACTTCATGCACTGACACACAATGCCAAATTTTCATCTTGCATGTGTTACTAGATCTGCATTTTTTTGTGAAGAAAAATGCATTTACCACAACAGGGCCATCAGATGGACTTTTTCTTACAGTCATGCAGGCACAGTGGGCATTCTTCATGTGGATCTATAACCTGTTGATTTCAGTATGATTTGTTTTTAATAAATACCTCAATAGACTCCCACAAGCCTACTGAGTTTGATGCTTTGTGGTAATTCTTCTGCAAAAGCCATTAGTGAAATTGATCCCTTGCCTGTGACTTGAGATGGAGATCTTCCACAGATGTTATGTGCTTACACTTATATACTCTGAGTGTCCCAGAGACAGCCCAGTTGTAATGAGTGATTTGTCCTGAAGTCAGATGCACTGCTCCCTCCCTTCCAAATACCACTTCACAAATCCAGAATCATTTTTGCTGCTCTGTGTTCTCTTCTTTGCTCATTCAGTCTCACTGGTTCTGCACTATCAAAACCTGCCATAAGAAGCTCATGTTAGGAGGCTCTGCAATAACTGACCAGCTTTTTGTCTATATTCTGTCCCAGTGTTGGAAAAATACATTATGTCAGCTTTATGAGTTACTACTGATTTTTAACTTCTCTTGCTTTAATTAAATACTAATTTAACCACTCTTTAAAAGCAGTTAGCCAGGTCTTGGAACATTATTTTCAAAAGCATTCTCTCTGAAGAGACTGGGCGTAGGTTGTAGTGAAAACTGAAGCCAGAACTGTTACAAGTGGTTACAGATAATTCAGTACAAGATGACAGAAAACTTTAAAAAAAAAAAAAAAAGAAAAAGAAAAAGTAGATTTAATTAGCTTAACACAGGTACTTTCACCCTTCTCTCATCTTGGACCTTCACTCTCATTTAAAAAATAGAATTGTTTTGTATCCATTACGGAGGTTATATTTTGCTGGATTCCTTCATAACCAAAAATATCAGTAGAATGACCATTCATGATTCCTAAACCACTTTCATTCTCCCACTGTGATGGTTTGGGCTGTTACACCCCCACCCCCACTTTTGAATTTGCCCCAGCTAACTCAGACGGCCTCTGGGAATATAAATGAAGCTATTTATTTTACAGCAGCAAATATACAAGCAGCTATTTACAATATATACAATTATATACAGAAATATACAAAGGATAAATAATATAGAAGCACAACTCCCCTCCCAGAAACCTGAGTCCTGAGGAGGGGCTCTCAAACCACCCCAACACCTCCCCTTGCCCTCTCAACCTTACCCCAGTTCTCAGGAAGAAGAGAGGTGCAGCCAAGAGGTTAGGGAGCGGGTTAGTGGAGCAATGTTAATGACATGTGACTAGGTCTGAAGGCAAAGGCAGAAGTGAAAGACAAAATGGAGAAAGTTTTACTTCTTCTTCCCAGAGTTCTCAGCAGGACTGTGAGAGAAGGAGACACAATTGTTTTTCATTTCACTGCCCATTATCTAGTTCTTTTACCAAAAGATTCTAGCTTGCTTCAAACTAGCACACCCATTCTAGTTTTCAACTTGCTTTCTTATTTATATGTGAATGATCTACCCAAATATTCTGCTGAATTCACACTATAAACTGCATTAGTATTTGCATGCCATATGCCACCTGAGGGTTTAATTACACTTTGTTCCACAAACAAGTATTTTTAAAAAATTAACGTTATGTCAGCTAATTATTTTTCCTGACTTTTCTTTTTAATTTTGCTTCGTTTTTAATTTATACAAGACCTCTTTGTGGCCTCGCTTCATTTTCCAAAGAACGGTAATAACTGAGGCTCTGATACCTCAAGCACTCAGGCGCATCCTTTAGTTCATCCACCTGAGCAGTCATCAAAGATTTCCATGCACAAAGTGAGGAAAGTTGCACATGAGAGTAAATTGTTGCAGTTTTAATGCTGAAATATGCTCATAAACTATACATATTGCATAAACTACACCTTGCAAAAAGCATTGCTTAACCAGAAAAAAAGCCTCTGTCACAGCAATCTCGTATTACATGTTTGGCAGAATTGACAGAAGTACATCACTTATTTGCCTTTTACATGCCACAAGATCTGTTAGGACATGTTAGTCATAAGGTTCCTTACTAAATGCATGAATACACACTTCATATAATCCAAATATTGATTGGAAGATAACATTTGATATGCATACAGCTACTTGCAAGGATATCAGACTGTCCCTGGCTAGAAAATCACCAAAGAGTCAACCTCATCAGGCCCTCAGGACACGCAAGTGTTGTAGATTCACTCCCATGGCTCAATAAGCATACTGACAGATCACTTTGGATAATATAATTCTTCTAAAAATCATGACCCTGAGACTCACAGGATGCTCACAAATCAGTTATGGACAAGTAAATTTAATATAGTATTTTTTTTAATTACACAGAAGAACTCTGTTTCACATGAAAAATATTAGAAAGCAGAGGGAATACAGTTCTCACACATTTTGTCACAACAAACAGAGCAGGCTCTGGGTGGCCAAGACAGCTCTTTGAATTACAAAGCTCTCCAATAGGTACACCACGATACTGGAATCCAAGAATATGCTTGCAGCTTGTGTAGAGACATCCTGCGAAAACTCATAACTTGTTTCTTATCACAAGGCCTTTGACACTGTCCCCCACAGCAAACTGCTGGCTAAGCTGTCAGCCCATGGCTTGGATGGCAACACTCTGTGCTGGGTTAGGAACTGGCTGGAGGGCCGGACCCAGAGAGTGGTGGTGAATGGTGCCACATCCAGCTGGCAGCCAGTCACTAGTGGTGTCCCTCAGGGATCAGTGCTGGGCCCCATCCTCTTTAACATCTTCATAGATGACCTGGATGAGGGCATGGAGTCAGTCATCAGCAAGTTTGCAGATGACACTAAGCTGGGGGCAGATATGACTGGGTTGGAGGGCAGAAGGGCTCTGCAGCGGGACCTTGACTGCCTGGACAGATGGGAGGTGGTGGAGTCGCCGTCCCTGGAGCTGTTCAAGGCAAGATTGGACGTGGCACTTGGTGCCATGGTCTAGCCTTGAGCTCTGTGGTAAAGGGTTGGACTTGATGATCTGTGAGGTCTGTTCCAATCCTAATAATACTGTGATACAACTTGAATTTCAGCATAGGCTGCCCAAGCTCAGGCAGAATTCTGCATACATATTTGCCAGTTAAAATCTGTAGGAAATAAATAAAGTTGGCTTCAGGGATCTGCTGGAAAAGGTCCATCAGAGGGCTACAAGTATGCTTAGAGGACTGGAACACTGTCTGATGAGGAGAGGCTGAGGGACCTGAGGCTTTTTAGTCTGGAGAAGAGAAGACTGAGAGGGGATCTAATAAATGTGTATAAATATCTGAGGGCTGGGGGTCAGGAAAGGGGGACAGGCTCTGCTCATTTGCTCCCTGTGATACAATGAGGAGTAATGGATGTAAGCTGCAGCACAGGAGGTTCCACCTCAGTACAAGGGGGAACTTCTTTACTGTAAGAGTCACAGAGCACTGAAACAGGCTCTCCAGAGAGGCTGTGGAGTCTCTTCCTCTGGAGACCTTCAAGGCCTGTCTGAATGTGTTCCTCTGTGTCCTGAGCTAGATTGTATGGCAGGGGGTTTGGACTCAATGATCTCTTTGGGTCCCTTTCAACCTTTCAACCCCTGACATGCTGTGCTTCTGTGATTCTGTGATCTGAGCACTAAATCTGTGCAGTTCTATCCTTCGTACCAGGATACCCTCTTTTGCCTTTGTGCAAGTGTATTTCTGGCAAATTGAGAAAAACTTAAACAAGTAGCAATGTTTTGCTGGGTTGGATAAAGAATGCTCCTTGAAAAATAAACAAAGCTGTTTTTTTTCATCATTGATAAAAGTAAGACATTAAGAATGGTAATACCTTTTTATCTAAGGTATGAATCAAATAAAACTGACAATGCACTTTGAATCAAATAATGAGATTAAGTCATTGATAAGTACAAGGGGGAAAGGGTGGTTTCTGCTGTTGTAAGCCTTGATATCAGTTCTTTATTCTGGCACAAGCTTTCTGGATGACTTTGGACCTTCTGGTAGCTTTATTCCTCATCCATAACTGAAGTTAAAGGCACTTGCATGTTGTGAGATTGCCTGTGACAGGAAGGCTGCCATATCAGCTTGGTAAGTTCTAGGAGAATGTCACAACAAAAATCCAGGCATGAAAATCTGTAATTCACAGAGAGAGTTGTGCTGGGGGAAGTCTAGGCTGGATGTTAGGAGGAGGTTGTTGCCAAAGAGAATGATTGGCATTGGAATGGGCTGCCCAGGGAGGTGGTGGAGTCACCATCCCTGCAGGTGGTCAAGAAAAGCCTGGATGAGGCACTTAGTGCCATGGTCTGGTTGACTGGCTAGGGCTGGGTGCTAGGTTGGACTGGATGATCTTGGAGGTCTCTTCCAACCTGGTTGACTCTATGATTCTATGATTCTATGAAATAAAGACTTAGAATAGGCAGTCTTGGCATATAAAGTAATCTCCCAGAACAAGTTAGACAACTGTGGCAACTACATTGATAGGACAGATTGTCTCAGCGCAGAAACTGGAATAGAAGAGCCTCTCAGAAGCCAGCTTTTACAGTCTGTGTAGACACCATAATGGCCTCCAAATCTTGTCCAGGACTTCCTTATTATCTTGACGGACAACAGGGATGATGTTCTGGGACATTCTTACAGCAGTATGTCGTATTTTTCTTTCATCCCATTCACCTGGATTCTCCTGTTTACCGCAGCCTTTTAAATACAACACTTTATTGTTACATTTCTTGCATTTTTCTCCCCTTCAGCTTAAAGAACGATGATTTTTTTTTGCCTTCCTTTGTTTGGATGGTTTTCTCATTGATATGAATTATGCAAAAATAATAACCAGTGTTAATTTTGATATCCAGGCAAAGATTGTTAATAATTATGAAAACTATTTATTAACATTAAATCTCACCAGAAAACTTATTTACAATGTCTGAAATGCATTGTTTGGATACTTACAACACACAAGGAAAAAGCAAAACTAGAACACTTTAAGAAATAACTAGCAAATACAAACATTAAAACTGGAAAGAGGTTTTTAGTTTCAATTATACCTCTTGCCCACCTTGAGGGCAAGGAGCCTTGAGAGGCTCCTTTCTGCTACCAAGGCAGAAGGCTACAATACAATCTAGTTACAGAATTTCTTAGAGGGAGGCTTTAAATATTTACTCACAAAATAGTATCAACAGTACCCAAAACTCAAAGGGAATTCTGTTGGTGTCTAGAAAGTCATTGCAGACAAAGCAGAGCATAATGTGGCAGGGCAGAGCAGGCAAAGCAAATGTAAAAGTGAAAGCAGAAAACCACGTGGCAGAAGCCTCTTTATTGATTGCCCAAATGTAATGGCTCCTTTGGCTACACAAATCCACCAATCAGAATGGCATTTTACCGAACCTTACCATATTAGGTGAAGTCAGGAGCTTGTTTTCCCTTATTTGGGGAAGAAGTCTGGGCAAGTCTTGGACCCTCAAAGTGGGTGTCTCCAAGCCTTTTTTCTTCTCCCCCAGCAGAGGGGAGGGAGCATGGGATCATACCTGGGCAAGCCGGGACATGTGTCTTCCATGACACTCATCTTATCATTCTTGTCTCTGTTCTTTCTACTTACTGGAATTGCCTTTCATCTTTCATTGGTATAACACACAAAGATCACAGAATCACAGAAACATCCAGATTGGAAAAGACCCTCAGGATCACCAAGTCCAACTCATAACCCTACTCTTCAAGATTCACCTTAAACCATATTCCTAAAAACCACATCCAAACCACCCTTAAACACATCCAGGGTTGTTGACTCCACCACCTCCCTGGGCAGCTCATTCCAGCCACCGACCACCCTCTCTGTGAAAAACTTTTTCCTAATATCCAACCTAAACCTCCTCAGTCTCAGCTTGAGGCCATCCCCCCCTTATTCTGTCTCTAATTACCTGTGAGAAGAGACCAGTAGCGACCTCTCCACAATGTCCCTTCAGGCAGCTGTAGATAGCAATGAGGTCTCCCCTCAGCCTCTTCTTTTTCAAACTAAAGGTGATCACAAGGCTTAGGAACTTATATTTTCACAAAGAAATAAAATGATCATTTCATAAGTCTTTCAGTTATAAAGTTGTTTGCCTTCTCTCAAAACAATGCTTGCAGCTTCATGATACTGTTCCCTTATTCTGTGACTGCAGTGACTCTCTCAGCACTTCCTGCAGAAAAGCCAGCTCCTCCATGTTGTGCACTTGCACAGCTGTCGATACCTGCATAGGTACAACAACTTCCTACCTGAGAACTAGAAGAGTTTTCTGTTAGAATTTTCAATTGCTCAGATTTTCCCAAATTTTGTTCCCTTTAAACACTGTTCCTCAGATATTTTTTTATAAAAATATAATTAGGTTATTCTTTATTATGCAAACTAAATTATCAATGTATTGACTAAAACTAAGCTCAGCATAGGTCTCTGGAGAACATCAGTTGTGACTGAAACAATAACAATTGCTCTTCAGTACTTTTTAAACACTGTATATATATATATATATATTTCAATGTATTGGAATGCACTTAATTTACATACTATCTTTATTACAAACTTCCTCTGAAATCACTTGGAAGAGTACTGTGCAGGGCAGAACCTCTATTGCAATTAGTAGGATCAAAAAGAAAAGTGTAAAGATATCATTTAAAGTATAAGTGAGAGAGTTGATACATGTGGGTGTATTTAACTTTTTGCCAAGCCTATTTAATTTCCAAGTTGTAAAAAGAAGGAAGGTTTATGAGGCTAGAAGTTTAAGCTGTTCCAAAAGGTAGGCTCTGTGGAAAAAGGTATGTTGGTTATATTGTGATAAGGAATAAGGAAAAGGCAGGTACCAAAACAAGCAGAGGGGAGAGAAGTAGACAAAGATAAGACATTTGAATTTGTCCTTTGTGCCAGGTGGAGAAGAGGATATGTAAAGAAGTTAATTGCAGCTCTCAGATTATGGAGTCTATTCAGGAGCTACTGAAATTAAGCAGAGCTTTACAATGGTAAGAAACACACCAAAGTGTGCCAGAGGGAAGGAATTTTAGCTGTTTAGCTTCTCACCAGTGCTTGGAGGAGAATGATGCTGGAATTGACCACGTGCTAGGGACTAAGTGCTTAGTGTGCCTGATCCTTTCACATGGAACTAATGAGTTCCCAATCCCAAGACAGGCTGGGACACTGCCATGGAGATTTAAAGTCCTTTTATACATTAAGAAACCCAAACACTTCTGGGCTCAATGAAATCACCTCTAATGGATCCTTCCTCTTGAGCCTGGGACATAATACTGCCGGAACAGTGCAGCTAGGAAAAATGCATGGGAAAAGCTCATGCAACAGGAGGATTCCCTCATATATGTCCAGTGAAAGGTCTCAATAGAAATATTAGGTATACCAAGAAACAGCTGTGAGGAGTGAGAGGTCTGGTGGAAGCAGGAGAAAGGAGAATCAAAGTACAAAACCAGGTTTGTTAACATCTGGCTGAGCCTCTTTCAACAGCACAACTAATTAAAAACCAGAAGAATAACAGTAGAGTCAGAGACATCAACCTGGAGTCTGGAAGGCACATTATACATACAGCAGTCTGATATATCACCATATTTGGCTCTTTATGGAAGGTGCAGGAACACCCCAGCTCAATAAACTGAGGTGAATTATCATATGGTGCCTTTATTACCACAGGGCAGGCAGGCAAGAATAACAGCGAGTTGCAGAGAGACATCACATCACCAAGGCAAAACAGCTAAAGTGTGTGTTAAGTGGTTTGTGCTGCATGCCTGAGCTGTGTTTTAGTTCTCTCCATACACTGTTTTTGGACCCTGAGCAGCAAACTCTGGGCTATGAATTGTATTTCACAAGCCTTGCACCAATGCAGGAGCTGCAGAGACTTTTCTAGAAGTCACTACTGACTTACTGTCCATCTGCTGTCTGATACTACCTGGGGAGAGATGACCTATGTGTGCTGAGCCACGTAGTGTGATAGCAGGCTAGGACTTGGAGGTGAACCCTTTCTCTTGTTTCAGCTTTTATTTCCACAAACAATTTTATTTTTCTTTCTTATGAACATTGAATTCTTCCCCTTCCTAAATGTCAGACCTTTCCTTTTGCTTCCTTTGATTGAAACAAACATATAGATTTTCAACTTGAAAAGTTCCATCTAGACACAATTTAGCACTCAAATGTATTTTCTCATGTTCCAGGGAAGTGGGAGACATTAATCCTCCCCCTGCTTTGTGGGCTGGTGTAGATAAGTCTCTCCTGTGATTTCTTTGCTGCAGTCTTAGAGTTCATCATGCAAGATGCCTGAACTGCAAATCCCATACAGCACTGGAGCAGCTGAAACATGTATATGGCTACTGGTACCTGCCCCAAAGAACAATATTTGATCTGACTTTACAAATAAACACAACTCACAAGGGAATATTTTGTGGCAATTTTTAGTTTTCAGCTGGAAGGATCTGACTATTTTTAAGATGAAACTAGAAGCAAAGTTCTATTTGACATTTTTTTCCCCACTCTGAACCTATTGGAATTGTTTATACTTGTTTCCTGTGTAATGAAAATCAGCTTTCCTGATAATCTCTGTTTATTTCATGAACAATATTTCAGTTATTCTGATAGTCTGCATTGCTATTTATCTTCCTCTCCCACAGTGGGGACATCTAGACCCTAATTTCCATTAATCAGGTGGTTTAACACCTTTAGATTGTTGAATTGTATTCAAAATCTTTGTCATGTTCTGAGGTTTTTCAAAAAATGTGACTAAAGATATTGAGTTGTTTGTTTTCAATCAGCTTCAGAAAATGATGTGTATTGCCTTATTACCTAAACTTATTACTGCGTTCCAGATATTGACTTTCTCTCACTGAGACTACTGTTCTCCTTGGAAAGTTCTCCTAATATGCTGAATCTGTTGAAATAAACTCTGAGATTTTAATTTTCATGTATGCATTATACAGGTATTTAACTTCTTGCTCCACTAAAAATACGTTAGTTCACACTCTTTTTGTACTTAAAATACTTGATGTAAGCCTCTTTTATGAAGAATCTGGCTTTGCTTTATTTCAGGAAAAAGAAAAGGAATTTATTTTCATTGAAACATTGAAACAATCAGGTTGGAAGAAACCTCCAAGATTATCCAGTCCAACCTATCACCAGCCCAATCCAATCAACTAGACTATGGCACTAAGTGCCTCATCCAGTCTTTTCTTGAACACCTCCAGGGATGGTGATTCCACCACCTCCCTGGGCAACCCATTCCAGTGCCAATCACTCTCTCTGTCAAGAACTTCCTCCTAATATCCACCCTATACCTCCCTGGCACAACTTGAAATTGTGTCCCCTCATTCTATTGCTGGTTCCCACTCTAAGTTGAATCTTGCAGTGGTCCTCTTGTTATGCATTCATTCATAAATTCTTTCCCCACCCCCCAATATTTGTAAATAATTCTAAACTTTTCTATATTTCTTTCAGCTATGTGGTGTCTCAATCCCAATCTACAGAACAGATTGTAGTTCTTTATTGCTTTTGTCACCAGCAAAACAAAAGCCAAAGTAGAAAAGCAAGGAAAAAGCTACAATCAATGAATAAAGGGTTTTGTGGATATATAATTTTCTATTTGCTATCATTTCCCAAAATGTACCCAAGAGAGTTTATCTGCAGGAGAAGGAGGGAAGTGAGAAAGGAGGAGAACAAAAGATAAATAAAAGATTGCTGGAGAGAAGGAAAATGCTGCTCTTCTTTCACTGGGAATGCTTAAATGCCTCACAAGCTGAGCAGAGCATTAGTATATGAAAACCTAAAGGGCAATATAACCCCAAAGAAGAGGAGCAATTTGTAAAGGAGGTTTATTAAAATTTAGCTTGTTTTGCATAATGTCAGAAAAAGGAATACAGTGAAAGTCAAACCTTTTCTCCTTTTCAACTTTCAGTTCCTTTCCACTCTTTCCCCCCCCCTTTTTCTCTATGATTGCTTTCCCTACCCTGTAGCTTTACTCCTGCTTTCTGTTTATAACCTTTAGAATACTTTCATGAGCATATGCTATAATTCTCTTCCCTTTTCTTTATCTCCTTGTTCCTACAAGCTGGCTTGAATAAAGAAGTCATTATCAGCAAGCCCACAATGGGTCCAGACATCCA
Source organism: Pogoniulus pusillus (assembly GCF_015220805.1). Lineage (NCBI taxonomy): Eukaryota > Metazoa > Chordata > Aves > Piciformes > Lybiidae > Pogoniulus > Pogoniulus pusillus. Next base: position 24,786,018 of record NC_087273.1, read on the forward strand.
CATTCAAGATGTTCTATAGATGATATATTGATCAGTCTTCAATGAGTAATAGCATTCTAATGAAAAGAGCTTACAGAAGTTAATGTATCTGCTCATGCAAACCACAAATGAAGCATTCTGTGGCACAAAGGGTCTGGCCCTGTGAATTATAATTACTCCCTACAACTATAAAAGTCAGGAGTGGTTTTATTTATTTACCACAATCAATGATAGTCTGTGGGCTACACATTGAAAATCTGTTTTACAAACCAGCACCCAGAGCGTTTGCCTTTTCTGTGTCCATTGGGAATTAACCCTTCAGTCACCACTGTCTTCTGTGGTAGATATGGCTACAGAAGTGAAAAGTATGTAGATTGTTCCAGTGTTGTTCAGGTTAAGAAAAGCAGACTACAGACATTCAAAGGGTAGCCACATGTGAGTTCTACTAGAGACAGCATATATTAAAGCAGGGTGGGTATTTAAAGACAAAGGCTTTCTGTCCTACATGAGCTATATAGGGAGTCCTTGGCTCTGACACGCAACTTTCCACAGACAGATGAAAGTGTTTTAATGCTTTAGAACCTCCTCTTCTATACTCAATGAAATGTATGGTAGAACAAATATAATTTTGGCTAACACACACATTATATAGCCAAGGAAAACAAAATAGAAACTACTCCACTCGTATATCAAAGTGTAGGAAAGAATAACCTAAAACTGTTTTGTCAACATGTTAAATAAATCTGTCACTGTGCTTCAGTAGAGGAGCACAGAGTAGCAGGAAAAAAAATTAAATACAAAACATAATTATGCTACTTTGCAAATTAAACATAACATATATGTATGGTACTTTGTAAATTGAATTCTATATCTTAAATACCAGTCTGTCACCTTCTCCAAAAATATTCAAAGTCAGACACTAGAAAAGCTAATGTGAGTGATCAAAGGTGAGAACAAAGGGGTCCAGGATGGATGGACATACTTTAAACAGGAGCTCTTAAAGGCACAGGAGCTGGCAGTTCCCATATGCCGAAAGATGAGCCGCAGAGGGAGGCGACCAGCCTGGATGAGCAAAGAGCTCCTGAAGGAAGTGGGGGAGAAAAAGAGGGTGTATCGCCTCTGGAAGGAGGGGAAGGCTTCTCCTGATGTGTTTAAGGAGGTAGCCAGACTATGTAGGAGAAAAATTAGAGAGGCTAAGGCTCAGCTAGAACTTAGGCTGGCCACTTCCGTGAAAGTTAACAAAAAACACTTTTATAAATTTATCAATGCTAAAAGGAAGGGCAAGAAGAGCCTCCACTGCTTACTGGACCAGGAGGGGAACACTATAACTGATGATGAAGCAAAAGCAGAGGTCCTGAATGCCTTCTTCGCCTCAGTTTTCAACAGTAAGGAGGGAGGAGGAGGAGGCAAGTGGCCTCTTGAACTGGGGGATGGGGTCAGGGAGCGGTGTGTTGCCCTGGAAATTCATGAAGAATTAGTTCAGGACCTGCTGAGTCATCTGGACACCCACAAGTCCATGGGACCAGATGGGATCCATCCCAGGGTGATGAGAGAGCTGGCAGCTGAGCTGGCCAAGCCACTCTCCATCATTTTCCAGCAGTCCTGGCTCACCGGAGAGGTCCCAGGAGACTGGAAAATGGCCAACATGGTCCCCATCCACAAGAAGGGTCGGATGGAGGAACCTGGGAACTACAGACCCGTCAGCCTGACCTCAGTGCCAGGGAAACTGATGGAGCAGGTTCTCTTGGGGCCAATAACTGCGCACCTGAGGGATGGCAAAGAGCTCAGGTCCAGCCAGCATGGGTTTAGGAAGGGCAGATCCTGCCTCTCCAACCTGATCTCCTTCTATGATCAGGTGAGCCGCTTGGTGGATGTGGGGAGGCCTGTGGATGTGGTCTATCTGGACTTCAGCAAGACCTTTGACACTGTCCCCCACAGCAAACTGCTGGCTAAGCTGTCAGCCCATGGCTTGGATGGCAACACTCTGTGCTGGGTTAGGAACTGGCTGGAGGGCCGGACCCAGAGAGTGGTGGTGAATGGTGCCACATCCAGCTGGCGGCCAGTCACTAGTGGTGTCCCTCAGGGATCTGTGCTGGGCCCCATCCTCTTTAACATCTTCATAGATGACCTGGATGAGGGCATGGAGTCAGTCATCAGCAAGTTTGCAGATGACACTAAGCTGGGGGCAGATGTGACTGAGTTGGAGGGCAGAAGGGCTCTGCAGCGGGACGTTGACCACCTGGACAGATGGGCAGAGTCCAATGGGATGGGGTTCAATAGCTCCAAGTGCAGGGTGATGCACTTTGGCCACAACAACCCCATGCAGAGATACAGGCTGGGGTCGGAGTGGCTGGAGAGCAGCCAGACAGAGAGGGATCTGGGGGTACTGATTGATACCTGCCTGAACATGAGCCAGCAGTGTGCCCAGGTGGCCAAGAGAGCCAGTGGCATCCTGGCCTGCATCAGGAATGGTGTGGTCAGCAGGAGCAGGGAGGTCATTCTGCCCCTGTACTCTGCACTGGTTAGACCACACCTTGAGTACTGCGTTCAGTTCTGGGCCCCCCAGTTTAGGAAGGACACTGAGATGCTCGAGCGTGTCCAGAGAAGGGCGACGAGGCTGGGGAGAGGCCTCGAGCACAAGCCCTATGAGGAGAGGCTGAGGGAGCTGGGGTTGTTTAGCCTGGAGAAGAGGAGGCTCAGGGCTGACCTTATTGCTGTCTACAACTACCTGAAGGGTGGTTGTGGCCAGGGGGAGGTTGCTCTCTTCTCTCAGGTGGCCAGCTCCAGAACGAGAGGACACAGCCTCAGGCTGCGCTAGGGGAAATTTCGGCTCGAGGTGAGGAGAAAGTTCTTCACTGAGAGAGTCATTGGGCACTGGAATGGGCTGCCCGGGGAGGTGGTGGAGTCGTTGTCCCTGGGGCAGTTCAAGGCAAGGTTGGATGTGGCACTTGGTGCCATGGTCTAGCCTTGGGCACTGTGGTAAAGGGTTGGACTTGATGATCTGTGAGGTCTCTTCCAACCTAGGTGATACTGTGATACTGTGAAATTGTTTCCCTTTAAAGAACAGCTAAAAGAAAGGAGGTCAGCAGGGAAAAGAAGTGCTAGGCTGGAATGAAGGAATGGTACAGATCCATAAAATCCATCTGTGCCTCTCAGAAGATACAACCAGAATATTTCATGACTGTTTCTCTCAAACCAACTTTTAGGGGGCATCATATATGACTAGAAATTCAAAACAAAGAAGTACAAAAGAACAGTGATGATCATTGAGTCAGGGCAGGATAGTATGATGGTTTGGGAGTTTGCTGTCCTGCCATTCTTATGAAATCACCCAGACTAGACTCAGACAGCTGGAAGATAAGGAATGAAGCTTTATATTTACAGCTTATCACAAAATACAAGCAGATATTTACAATATATACATCTATATATATACAGGTTATATACAAATTAAAAATAATAAAGAAACTCAACACCCCTCCCAGAAACCAGAGTCCCCAGGAGGGGCTCCAAATCACCCTTCCACCTTCTTTCCATCCCTCTACCTTATCCCAGCGTATGCCTTACATGCAAGGTGAGGTTGGAGGATCGGCAAGGGAGGGTTAGAAAGCAGAAAGATTAGTTACATAGAAGAAGCCCAGAGAGAACAGCATAGGCACCAGCTGCAACAGAGACCCACACACACTGACTGTGCCAGTCTGTCTATCTGTTTGTGTTCTTGTTTTAATACATCTCAGCAAGCCTATGAGTGAAGTAGACATCACCACTGTTTCCTTTTCACAGCCTATAATCTAATTTCTCTTATTAAATTATTCCAATTTGTCTCAAACTAGCACATACAGATTTTGGAATTTCATGTGATTTCTTCATGGAAGAGAACACCTCAAGATTTTTTTCTCAAGAAAACCTAAAGCACAAGCCACTGGAAGCTGGAAAGGATTTTGCAGGAAGTATCCTGAAATGATACTTTTACCCATTTATCCTGGCTTTTGAGAGTGGCTGTTGCCAGCTGATCTTGGCTATAGCCTGGGCCACCAAGCAAGGTACACTGATTACATTAAACTCAGCCATTGACCCATAAAACAAAGCATTATTTTACACAACCAACTGACTTAACAAAAAAAAAAAAATTAGAAGAAGTTCTTTTTCAGTGTTTTCACTCTAACTCACATCAACAAATGACCATGTGATGGAAACATTGATGTAAAGCCTCACTTCCTGCCAGAGGTCTGTAACATGGCATTTGCTCATATGCACCCATCTGATTTCCTTGTCCTTCATATTTCCTATGCTTCTTAATGTTAAACTGCATGGACTTGTAGTTCCGCTGGCTTGTGGCACCTGTCAGGCCAAAGAAACAAAGAGCTTCCTTCATGAGGTGCCAGAATGATATGTAGAGAGCCTTTGAAGAGGACAAGTGAAGGCTCCAGAATTTCTGTGAAAAAACCACATTACCTTCCAAGAGTCCAAGGCTAAAATCTGCACTGATAGGAGAAGAAAGCAACTATCCCTTGAATCCTAAATAATCTGGGTTCTGAATTAATTATATCTTTCCAAAGCTTAACCATAAATAGGAGTCGTCATCTCTTTTCCCCCCCCCTTTCTTGTCTGTTCCCTGCTGTGTGCATACATGTGTCCTTCTTAAGCCCTGGTAAATCTCTCTGATTAAGAGTAGGATTATTATAGGAGAATTAAACTTTTAAGATCAAAAAGAAAAGACATTTAACTTTTACCAACAAGAAATTGTTACTAACAAGCATTCTTTGAGTGAAAGAAAGGCTCCCTGGGTACAAAGAACTGTTTGACTGAAAATATGAAGGTTTGTTCCTTAAATGAGTAATCTTCAAAAGGAAGCATTTTATTTTTACATGTATTTCACTTTAATCCTATCCTTTTCCTACCCCAATTACTGCCTTCTTATGGAGAAAATGGTTGTTCTGTGTCATTTCCTCTATGAAAAATGACAAATGAGAAATGAAATTTAAAAAAAAATACACTAATTTCCATGCACTGCTTTATATTATTTGGGACCACACAACTCACTTTGAAATAGTTAAAATAATACTAGAGTAGAATTTTTATATTATTGTTTCTTTTATCCTCACCAAAAAAAAAAAAAAAAAAAAAAAAGAAAAAAAAAAAGATTGTGAGAGAATCAAAAGCACTTAACCCACGAATGGCATTTTCATATTTTTATTTGTTAATATTTTTATAGCTAAATATTTCAACTGACACTGGAGGTTATTTTGCATAGACATTCAGTAAAAAACTACCATATTCGTTATGTAATGATGGATAGGTATAAAGGAGTGCAACATGTAAATGTTATATAGGCAGTAGATGCAAGATGACTTATGTTCTTAAACATTTTCAAGATTACAAGCAAAAAAGACCAACTTTCCTTAAGCTTAGGAATGATACAGCTGAGGTGCAAATTGATCACAGAATCATAGAATGTCAGGGGCTGGAAGAGACCTCGAAAGCTCATCCAGTCCAATCCCCCTGCCAGAGCAGGATCTCCTATACCAGATCACACAGGAACACAGTCAGGATATTTTTATATATCTGGAAAGGGAGACTCCACAATGCCCTTGGACAGCTTGTTCCAGGGTTCTGTCACCCTCACATGGGAAAAAATCCTCCTCGTGTTTACATGAAACTTCCTATGCCTCAGCTTCCACCCATTGTCCCTTGTCCTGTCATTGAGCATCACCCAGCGGAGCTGGCTCCAGCCTCCTGGCACTCACCCTTTACATAATCATTGCTGAGGTCACCTCTCAGTCTCCTCTTCTCCAAGCAGTACAGCCCCAGCTCCCTCAAGCTCTCCTCATAAGAGAGATGTTCCATTCTCTTAATCATCTTTGTGGCTCTGCACTGGACTCTCTCAAGAAGTACTATATCCCTCTTGAACTGGGGTCCTAGTACTGGACACAGTACTCCAGATGTTGTCTTACCAGGGCAGAGTGGAGGGGCAGGAGAACCTACTAGCCACAGCCCTTCTGATACACACTAGAATGGCACTGCCCTCCTGTCCACAAGTGCACATTGCTGGCTCATGGTCAACCTCCCATCAATTAGGACCCAAATCCTTTTCCCCATAAGGGGAAGGTTATGCTTTTTGAAAAGGCACCATTATTTTTTCTCAGTTCTTTCCACAAATCCAGAGAAATTTCACTGGCTTCAATGGTATTTCCCTGGACTTCTTACACTGTAGTGAGAAATAAATGACAATGTTTGCAAATAAAAATGTCTATACCTCATTTTAGATATTGTAGTGTGAAGCCCAAGTATTTTCAAACTTTACAATATGGTTCTGAAAAGTACATTTTCAATAAATGTATTGGGCCTGCTGCACAGATTGCTGGAAACCATGAGTTGGAAAAGTGCCACCTAGATTTCAGGATATACAAGGTTTGCTTCTTGGATTCTACAATGGTGCCAGAAGCTGGAGGAGTCTTTGGTATTTATTGTAAATTTTTACCTGAAAACTTCCTTTCTGAATATAATGCCACATAATCAGCATTGTTACTGATATCAGCAACTCAGTTTCATGGTTTCATTAGGTTAGATCAAGAACCACATTGGAAAGGAACTTTACAATAGGGAGAATATCTATGTAAGGTCTTCCATCAGAGTCTACATTTAATTTGGGTGTGGAAAGGGAGCAAATGTGAGTTACTGAAAATCAGCCTGATTGTTAGGCTTCAGCTAAGGTCTACAGCTGAACTGGATTAGGCTTTAATTAGTAAAATAAACAGCAACAGCAAGGAACGCTTCAGCCATACCAATAAGACAACAAAAAGTGGTGAGACAGTGTATTGAAAGAAGAGCACCAAGACGAAAAGACTGCAAAAAACCCCAAATTAATATATTTGTAATGGAGGAAAAGAGAACAAAAGATTAACTTAGTTCCAGAACACCCCAGGAACGATTAAAGGACAAAAATCTAGTAGAAATGTGAGCTGAACATTCCTCTGGTTTCTAGAAGCCCCGTGAATAGCTACAAAGCAATGAAGCACAGTTCATGTAGAATCTACAACATATTTGCTATCCGAGATTCTGCAGGTGTGATACAAATATGTAGAATTAAAAATTATTTCCATTTTTCAGCATTCTTTGGTTGTTTTCTCATTCAGAAATCACAATCATAGAAAGGTTTGAGTTGGAAGGGACCTCCAAAGGTGGTCTAGTCCAACCTCCCTGCAGTCGGCAGGGACATCCACCACTAGATCATGTTGCTCAGAGCCTTGTTGAGCCTGATCTTCAGTATCTCTAGGGACAGGGCCTCAGTTGCCCCCTAGGCAACCTGTTCCAGTGATCCAGAGAAAAGTTTAGAACTTTTAGCATGTCTGTTCCACCACCTATTTTTCTCTTACTGAACTACTAAGAATATATTAATAGTCTAAGTTATCACAGTCCTCTACTATTCAATTTTTAAATTTGACTACTTAAATGCAGTTAAATTGAAATTTAAATCTTCCTCTCTGGAGACATTCAAAACCCACCTGGATGCATTCCTGTGTGATCTGGTATAGGTGATCTTGCTCTGGCAGGGAGCTTGGACTGGATGAGCTTTCAAGGTCCCTTCCAGACCCTGACATTCTATGAGTATATTATTCTATAAAGTTGCTCGGTGTCCTTCCTCCTTTCTTTCTGGGTCTTTTATTCTTCCATTGAAAACCAAATCTTCACATCCCTCATCATTCCTGAGTAGCTTCTTTTCATACATTAGATTTTTTTTTTCTTCTTAACTACCAACATTTTCAGTATACTCTATAGTAGGCCACAGCACACACAGATATCACAGCTCAGATGTAGGTATCTACATTCAGGTGAGATGAATCCATCCCCTTACTTTTAATGTATGTATCAAATTGGATCTGCCATGTTCCTCCTCAGAAAACATCACTGACAAGAACTCCTATTTTGTCCTATTCAGTTTAATTCAGTTTCTATTATTCTGCTTTTCATGTTTCTCTTATCTGGTATTTTGGTCTTTCTTTGTTCTGGGGACATCTCCTCTGTGCGTTTCCAGCAGATTTCTTTCACACATGCCATCAAAAGCATTAATAACAATGCTACATATCCTGAGTCCCTAAGCCATTCTTTCTGAAAGAGCATGAGTAATACTGCTTTGATTCTTCTCTCTGATAGGTTCACAGATTCAGATTGTGTAGGGTTGGAAAGGATCCTCAAAGGTCACCTTTTCCAACCCAGTGCAGTGAGCAGGGACACCTCCGATTAGATCAGGCTGTCCAGGGCCATACCAAATCTGATCTTGGATTCATCTCCAGGGATGGGACCTCAACAACAGCCATAGGGAACATGTTCCAGCGTTTTACCACTCTTGTAAGGACCTTCCTCCTTGTGTCCAACCTATTTCCACCCTGCTCCATTGTTTCTCATCCTATTGCTACATGCCTCTCTAAAGAATCTTTCCCCAGCCTTTCTTCCTTTAAATCCCCTTCAGATATTGAAATATAGTTATAAGGTCTCCCCAGAACCTTCTCTTCTCCAGGCTGGACAGCCCCAGTTCTTTCAGCCTGTCCTTGTAGGAGAGGTGTCCCAGCACTCTGATCATCTTTGTGGCCCTCCTCTGGACCTGCTCCAGCAGCTCCATGTCCCTCTTGTGTTGGGGGCCTGATAACTGGACATAGTACTGCCAGTGAGGTCTTACCATGGCAGAGCGGCAGAATCCCCTCTCTCACCTTGCTGGCCATGATTCTTTACATGAAACCCAGGATGTGATTCACTCTCTGGGCTGCAAATACACATTGTTGTCTCATGTCCAGCTTCTTCTCCACCAGTAAGCCCATGTTCTTGTTCTGCAGGGCTGCTCTCAGTTTTATCATCTTGTATGCATTTGCTGTAGTTCCCCTTGCCACAGATTCCTCATTCATTTAACAATTCTTATATTAATGCTTTCTTTATTTTTTTTTTTCATTTGAGCACTTTGCCCTTCCAGCACCACACCAAGTGATTTATTTAAGATTCACAGCATCTAACACTGATTATCAGATCAGTCATCTTATAAGGAGAAGTATCAGGTATAGCTGAAATGTATATTGACATTTATCTTACTTTACACTAACTTCCTGTCCTTAACTATCTTTGTCTTCCAGATGTTTTCACAAACCCTTCATGGTTCTGCATTCTGATTTATGAGTTCCTGGTTGCTCATATACTCAGGCATAAGCAGTTCATTTTCTCCAGTCACACTGTTCTTAACAGGTGATAACAAACTGTAATAACTTTTACTATTTCTTGGTCACATGCTAAGAGCCATAACATTAGAAAGATGATGAAAAGAATTACTGTCACACTTCTTAGTCCTGAATTTCCTTTGGGAATTGTGGCAGACCACAAATCTTTTAAGATGTGTTGCTTGGATACATCCTGGACAGGTGAGTCAGTTCAGATCTGGGGGAGTCAGATCATAGAATCAACGAGGTTGGAAGAGACCTCCAAGATCATCCAGTCCAACCTATTCCCCAGCCCTATCCAGTCAACTAGACCATGGCATCGAGTGCCTCATCCAGTCTCTTTCTGAACACCTCCAGGGATGGTGACTCCACCACCTCCCTGGGCAGCCCATCCCAATGGCAAATCACTCTCTTTGGCAAGAACTCCCTCCTAACACCCAGCCTGTACTTCCCCCAGCACAACTTCAGACTGTGTCCCCTTGTTCTGTTGCTGGTTGCCTGGGAGAAGAGGCCAACCCCCACCTGGCTACAATGTCCCTTCAGGTAGTTGTAGACAGCAATGAGGTCCCCCCTGAGGCTCCTCTTCTCCAGGCTAAACAACCCCAGCTCCCTCAGCCTCTCCTCATAGGGTTTGTGTTCCAGGCCTCTCACCAGCTTTGTTGCCCTTCTCTGGACATGTTCCAGCACCTCAACATCTCTCTTGAATTGAGGGCCCCAGAACTGGACACAGGACTCAAAGTATGGTCTGACCAGTGCTGAGTACAGGGGTAGAATAACCTCCCTTGTCCTACTGGCCACGCTGTTCCTAGTACAGGCCAGGATGCCATTGGCTTTCTTGGCCACCTGGGCACACTGCTGGCTCATCTTCAGCCTGCTATCCACCAGTACCCCCAGGTCCCTTTCCTCCTGGCTGCTTTCCAGCCACTCAGTCCCCAGCCTGTAGTGCTGCTTGGGGTTGTTGTGGCCAAAGTGCAGAATCCTGCACTTGGCCTTGTTAAATGTCATCTCATTGGCCTCTGCCCACCTATCCAGCCTGTCCAGGTCCCTCTGCAGGGCTCTCCTACCTTCCAACAGATCAATACCTGCTCCTAGCTTGGTGTCATCTGCAAACTTACTGATGCTGGACTCAATCGCCTCCAGCATGTCCATGTCCCTCTTGTGTCGGAGGCCTGATAACTGGACATAGTACTGCAAGTAAGCTCTTACCATGGGCCCAGAAGTCTTAGGAGTCCTAGGTGGACCACGGCTTCCAGGTTTTAATACTTCGTGGAGTCACAGTGATATAGCTATCAAAAGGCTGCAACATCTTCCTTTCCCTCATTCTCAGTAAATGAATAGGAAGACTGGAGTCAAGACACCCCAGGACCAGCAGCCTGTTACTAGCTAGGCAAAAAACAAAACTGACCAGAATGAAGACATTCTGCTACTTTTACCAGAGGAGAGAAACATCCTTGTCTGGTGCCCTTCACTAGCTTGCAATTGCATGAAAACTGTCGAGTTGCAAGTACAGTGTTGCAGACAATGCAGGCAGCACAATCACTGGAAAGGGCAATTCCCCTATGGTGCTGCAATGAACTGGTTAACCTGAACCAAGGTCTGTGACATTTAGAAGTGTGAATGACATTGCTGACTATTACATGAAGCTGAAACTATATGAGATTCAGAAGTGTTTGCTGATTTCGCTCAGTTCATTTCTAACTGGTCATATTAAAATTGTCATAGGTAGCGCATAGAGAGAAAACAAGGGGTAAAAGTCTTTGGTGGTGGAATTGAAAGAGACATTGTTATAAAGTGAACTTTTATCACTGTTTTCCTCTGCATACTTCTGATCTCAGTGGTTTGGAGGACTAGATGGTCAAGAGATCTCCTCCATTGTGGGAAACATTCCAAGGAGCTGTGTCCTAACAATATCCTTTTATAACACAACTTGTCTAAATTGTCTATCTCACAATGTATCTGGGGCAGTTTACTGTTGTGATACTGTTACCCAAAATCTCAATGTGTTTAACGTGATCTGGAGGCATTGAATCAGAGCTTGATAAGGTACAGGAAATACCACAGCTGAATATGGTAATAGAGGATATGTTACAAATTATGCAAAATTAATAATCAATATTAATTTTGATATCCAGGTAAAGATTCTTAATTATGATGAAAACTATTTATTAACATTAAATCTCACCAGAAAATTTATTTACAATGTTTGAAATACACAGTTTGGATACTTACACACACAGGGAAAAGGCAAAACTAAAACACTTTAAGAAATAACTAGCAAATGCAAACACTAAAACTGGAAAGAGGGTCTTAGTTTCAATTACACCTCTTGTCCACCAGGGCACTTGAGAGGCTCCTTCTGCTACTAAGGCAGAAAGGCACAATAGAATCTAGTTACAGAATTGCTTAGAGAGAGGCTTTGAGTATTTACTCACAAAATAGTATCAACAGTACCCAAAACTCAAAGAGAATTCTGTTGGTGTCTAGAAAGTTGTTGCAGGCAAAGTGGAGCATAATGACAGGGAACACAAAGCAAAAGTGAAAGCATGTATGTGGCAGAAGCCTATTTATTGATTGCCCAAATGGCTCTTTTGGCCACACAGATCCACCAATCAGAATAGCACTTTGCCAAACCTGATTGTAATAGATGAAGTCAGGAGCTCGCTTTCTCTTATTTGGGAGGAACAAATCTTGGCAAGCCTTGGACCCCCAAGGTGTGTGTCTCCAAGCCTTTTTTCCTCTCCCTATGCTCTGCTTCTTCCCCCTCAGTGGAAGGAAAGAACCATGGGATCATGCTTGTGCAAGCCAGGACATGTATCTTCCACGACAGAGTATATATTTCACACTTCTCCACCAGAGTGCAAACATGTATGAGATTCAGATGCTACAGGCTATAAAGCACTTATATACAGCTTTAACCCACCACTTCTGCTCTCTAAATGCTATGTTTGATTTTATCTAGACAATGAACCTCAAGGAATGTGACTCTAGAGAAAGCTAGATTCATATGTGACCTTTATATAGTATCCTTATAACTTTGTAAAAAGATTAAAGGCAGTGGATTAGAGCGAAAAACTAAAGAGACAACATTAAAAATATGTGGGAATGTTTCCCTGCTGAGATTTGCCTCTCTTGTAAGTTTTCTAGCCACACTTCAAAATTTTCTCCACAGTCAAAAAAACTGTTTCCTGGAGATGATTGCAGGAAAATTGCTTACCTCAGCAGGACCAAAGACATTGAGGCAGACATGGGAAGGATGGTGTTGCTGAGACTTGAAGCTCTTCTGCCACTTCTTTTCAGTGCAGAGCACATAAGGCAGTGGCATTTGCAGTGGAAGCTGGTAAAATAGTAAAGAATGAAGGAAGCTAATGCGCTTCATGGTAAGGAGATTAAACCCTAGTCTGTAGGTAGCTCTTATTATCAAATCTGCTCATTATGTACTCTGTGATAGGGAAGAGGGCAGGAATCATCTGAGATTCATAGAGGTCTTGAAACATCTTAGAGTTGTTACTCAGTGTGCTTCTCAAGCTGCAAACAGAATTACTTTTTCAGGTGTTGTGACTATTTTACACCAGTCTAAAAGTACATGAACTCAAGAATCATGAATCCAGACATCTAGAAAGTTCCTGCCTTTTTTTTATCCCCTATAATGAATATTATACAGTGGAAAAGCAATACATTGCCCATACTTGCTATGTTTCTTGGTTTATGTGGCCAAAAAGGAGCATAAAATCATGTGGTGACTTTGATGTGTTAGATGGTATTGGACACCCACAAACTCATGCAGAATGCACAAACAGGTAATACTTGTCAGGTTTTTTTTTTTTACTTTATGGGTCATATTTTAACTACAAAAGATTTTTATTCCATTATTAATTTTCTAAGAAGCAGAATTCTATTCCAACTTCTCTTTACAAAGCAGACTAAAGAAACCCCAAATGTCCATTGTTTTATTTGCCTGTTTAAAGAGAAAAAAGTGGGATTGTTTTTCTTTATTTACTTGATCCCAGGGAATGCGAAGGGCAGGACATATCTTTAATAAGGCCATGATCTGTATATCAGAGCTAAGACTAGTAATAAACTCTAATGCTGTTATAAAAGCCTTCCTAAAGAAAGGTTAATAACACAACAATAGTAAACACCTCAGTCAGCATAAAACAGAATGAAGCCTACAGTATTTTAAATGCATGGGTCCTGTGAAAAAGGATACCAAGGTAAGACCTTGTTTGTGAGCTTCTATATATAAAAAAATCAGTTTTCTGCTTGTGTCTCAGTTGAAGGTCATCTGTACATGAGCAAGAGAAAAACAACTACCACGCTTGGCTGCAAAACACTGTGATTACATGTTTCAAATATTACAAACATCTCATCGAAGACTAATATTGTTTATGGAAGTAGAGGAATTTTGTTAATGACCAGATGTGTATTGTATTAATTCATATTTATTGCTTTTTCTTTCCCTTTTTCCCTTCTGAAAATGATTTGTACGATGCAGAAAGTGGCAGAAATACTATTACTCTGCTTCAACCTTATGGCAGAAGTGAGATAATCTTGTAAAAATGTCAGCATAGTTAACTGGCCAGTTTCTGAAGAAGCACTTTCTGTAAAAGATTACCACTGTGTCCCTCCTTCAAAAAGAAGAAACAGAAGGATATCCAAGTTCAGGATCAGATTTACATTTTGATGGGGTCTTGCACTGCTGTTTGGAGTTAAAGATGTCTTCTGAAACTGATGCTCCAGCCTCCACTCGCTTTCTCCGGTCGGAGGAGAGTGCATGCAGAATATTTGCACTAACAAAAGCAAACAAAACAAATACTCCAATTTTCAGACAAATAACCACTAAAGTTGTTTTCAGAAAAGAACATCAAGTTCTTCTACGTATGAAAATTATAAGGAGTATTTGGAAGCTTTCAACACCATGTGATGGTTTAGGCTCTTACCCGCACCCCCACACTTTTGTAATTGCCCCAGCTAACTCAGAAGGGACTCCAGGAATATAAATGAAGCTATTTATTTCACAGCAGCAAATATACAAGCAGCTATTTACAATATATACAATTATATACAGAAATATACAAAGGATAAACAATACAGAAGCACAACTCCCCTCCCAGAAACCTGAGTCCCCAGGAGGGGCTCTCAAACCACCCCAACACCTTCCCCGGCCCCTCTCAACCTTACCCCAGTTCCCAGGAAGAATAGAGGTGCAGCCAAGAGGTTAAGAAGGAAGGTTAGTGGCAGTGGGGTTAAGGAGATGTGACTAGGTCTGAAGGCAAAGGCAGAATTGAAAAACAAAAATGGAGAATGTTATCAAATGTTTTCCTTCTTCTTCCCAGAACTCTCAGCGAGACTGTGAGAGGAGTAGACACAACCATGTTTTCCTTTTCACTGCCCATTATCTAGTTCTTTTACCAAAACATTCCAGCTTGCTTCAAACTAGCACACACCACTTCTTTGAGAAAGCAGAAAATAAGAATTATACTATCCATCAGATAGTAGGCCATCATTTGCCTGTCGTTTCTAGAAGAAGCTAGATCTAGGCTAACTCTAGTAAAAGTGCAGGAAATTAATAAAAGTCATAGAGTGCATTGGACTACTTTCTTAACCTTCTGGAATGCAGCATTTCTACCACTTTGTTGAACATTTTTCTCAATATGTTTGCCTTTGAATACTCTGCTGGTCACCAACCTCTCCTCACAAAGATAACCCAAACAAACAAACAACACCACAAAACAAAAATCACCAAACAAATACTTAAAGAAAGCCAAACCCCTATACTTTTCACAATAGACTAATGCCACCATGTGAAACCTGACTGAGCAGAATAATGATAATTTAAGTTTTCTTTAACATTCAAAGAAAAAAAAAATTGAGAGTCTAGTTGGAAGAGGACAAATTGTATTAAAATCTCAAGATGAATCTAAAATTTAGATTTTAGCTGGTCCTCTGGATTTGCCAAGAAAATTTCCCTCTTGACTTCAGATCTTCTTAAAATATCCTATGTTAAAATATTGTATATTATTGTTTCATTTCACAAAGTAGCTTACTATTCAAAACATAGCTGAGCAGTCTGGCAGTGAAAGTTTGGTTAATACTAAAGAATAAACCTGTTCTATATTTCTTTTACTCATTCTTAAAACTCACCAACTACAGAAGTGTAAACAGCTGCCAAACATCATGATACTTTGATATAATATTAACTGACATACTCTTTAGGAAAGGATGATTGTATTTTCATAGTGAAAAGCTAAACAAAATATGAGTAGTAATTTCTTAAAGTAGGAACATGAAGATATTTTTAAGACTGGTTCCATTCCTGAAGACACAACCAACTTTGGTTTTATTTATTAAACTTTACTTTTTTCACTACCAGATTTTCTACTGATAGTTGATTACCTTTCCATGGATTACTGTAACACCTAAAAAACCTTTTTCCCCCTCTTGAATGATTACTAGTTTAAAGGATTTCCTTTTGCCCTCATCACAGTTTTCATTTATTAGTCTAGACTAAAGTGAAATCTGTGGAAGAAAATACTAAATATAGGAGAAAATAGTAAGTATAAGCTGAAAGGTCATATTGTTTCTGTGTGTAGTACTGGTGCTGCTCTCTTCAAAAAACCGTTCCCACTTCAATGTCCAAAGCTCAGGCTTGCTTCTCGTAACTTTGCAAATGCCCACAGAGAAGCCTCAAGTACAGTTTAGAAACTTCTTATTCTGTCAGAGAATCAGTTAGGAGGTGTCATAATTAAGCCTACGAGTATTTAAGGCCAACACTGGTAGTGGCCTCTTTAATTAGATCACAGTTGTTCAGTATGATTTACTGAGTTGAAACTGAAGGTAGAACAACTAAGACTCAGGCTTCATTGGCAATGAGGTGGGAGAAAATTTCTAGGACAACTGTTCACAGAATCACAGAATGTTAGGGGTTGGAAGGGAGCTTCAGACATCATTGGTTCCAACCCCCCTGCCAAAAGCAGAATGCTCTAGGGTAGTCCACACAGGAATGTATCCAGTCAGGTTTTGAAAGTCTCTAGAGAAAGAGACTCCACAACCTCTCTGGGCAGCCTGTTCCAGTGCTCTGTCACCCTCACTGTAAAGAGCTTTACCTCATGTTCAGGTGAAACTTTCACTGTTCCAATTTGCATCTGTCATGGAGGGGGATTCTGCCCGTACGCCAGTTGTGGTGGAGAGGAGAACATAATTAATGTGAGAGGATATTTACAAAAATATATATATATTTATTAACTTCAGTATTTTCAACTCTCACCACCCCCAACCACTGAACTTTAATATAAAATTGTTCTTTACATGGTTATGAAGACATTATGGGAGTATATATATCTACAGAAACTTATAAATAACTAGCAAACATTCAAACTATTAACAGAGAGAGTTTTCCCCACGGCTTGATGCCGCTTGGGGTCTTACACTATAATCTGCTTTCTGCTCTATGGCAGAGGTAACAAATTACAGAGGCATTCAAGTATTTACTCACAACTCAGATTGATCAATAATCACCCTCAAGAGCTACGTCACAGCCTATTGCAAGTGCCCAGTTCTTCAGGGTCTCTGCCTATGGCCTTTGAGGCTGGAATCCTCCGGCGTCAGGGGAAATGGCAGTCTCTGACCTTGCTGCTGGCTTCTGCTGGCTGCTCTCTCCAGGGGTACGCAGGCAGGGTCTCCAGGTGCAGAGGCAGGGTTCAGTGCAGTCTGAGCACAGGTCTGATGCTTGCTCCTCAGGCCGATCGACTGCAGACAATCTACAGTCTGCTTCCTGGTTATCTTAGAGGCAGTGGCATGCTTACCAGGCAGTGATAGGCAGCGGGCATAAAGCTGCAAGGAAGTACGCAGGCAGGCAGGCAATGTGGTGGAGCTGCAAGTAACGTGGGGAAGGCTGCACGTGAGCCTGTGCACCCCTATTGATTAAATGTGGGCTGAGAGTTAATGGTCTCATTGGCCACTCGAATGACCATGCAGGTTGGCAGTCAGCCAAACCTTACCGTACTAGGTCAAACCCACAGGCCTGGACTCCAAATATGGGAATCAGGTGGGCCCAGCATCAGGCAGGCACGAGCTGGGCGTGTGGGGACTTACACAATCAGGTGTCCTGGACAACTGACTTTATGGCCCTGGTCTGTTGTGTCCCTTTGTGCTCGTTTACCCCTGGTGCAGGCAGAGAGACGTGTCCAGGCAGAGCAGGCATAAGTAAGCCTGCTTTCAGGCCTACAGGCCCTCCACAACAGTATCCATTGTTCTTTGTCTCCTTACTGCACACCACTGCAAAGAGACTGGCCCCAGCCACTTGGCACCCACCCCTCAGATATTTGGAGACTTTGTTCAGATGCCCTCTCAGTCTTCTCAAGACTAAACAGTTCCAGGTTTCTCAGTCTCCCTTCACAGGGAAGATGCTCAAGTCTCCTAATCCTTGTGACTCTTCATTGGACTCTCTCCAGCAGTTCCCTGTCTCTCTTGAATTGAGGAGCCCAAAACTGGACACAGTATCCCAGGTGTGGTCTCATCAGGGCAGAGTAGAGGGAGAGAAGAACCTGGACATGCTTTTCTTGATGCACTCCAGGATACTATTGGTCCACTTGGCCACAAGGGCACATTGCTGGTCCATGCAGAACTTGTTGTCCACCAGGACTCCGAGGTCTTTATCTGTGGAGACGCTTTTCAGCAGGGCACCCCCTAATCTGTACAGGTACCTGCTGTTATTCCTCCCCTGGACACTGCACTTGCCCTTATTGCACAAACTTTCTTGAGGTTTGTCTTCACCCAGCTCTCCAACCTGTCCAGATCATGTTGGGTGGCAGCACAGACTAATAGGGTGTCAGCCACACACCATCAACTTCACCACCTCCCCCTAGCAAACTTACTGAGGGTACACTCAATGCCCTCATCCAGGTCGTTATTAAAGATACTGAACAATACTGATCCCTTGGGATCACCACTGGCCACAAGTCTTCATGAGGACTTTGGCACCAATCACAACCCTCTGAACTTTTTCTGCTGATCCAGTTTTCAATCCACCTCATGGACCAATTGTCTGTGACACATCTGAGGTTATCTACAGGATGTTATGGGAGGCAGTGTCATAGTTGCAGTGATAGTCCACATATAGTTTCAAAGCAAGTTTATAATATGTTTTATCCTGAAATATGTCTCCTGGATCAAATGAATTTTTATTTCTATGAAAGGTGACAGCTTTTCCTATGAAGGCAAACTGGGCGACCAGGATATTCCCTTGTGTTGTGGTAGGCCTCATAGGCCCAAAATAGGCTTATACATGTCCTGCCTTGCCTAGGCATGTTTTTCTGCTCCACTGGAGAGACAAGTGCAGGAAACAGACACAAAAGGACCTGGAGCCTGCCCAGGGTCCTGTAGTGTAAGGTACACACACTTAGCTTGTGCCTGCCTCGTGCAAGGCCTGTGCTTTTCCCAAATTAGGGAAAAGTGAGCCTGTGGCTTTGCCTAATATGGCATGGTTTGGCTAACTGCCATCCTGATTGGCTATTCTGTGTCCAAAGGGCAATTAATCTCAGCCCACATTGATAAAAGGAGATATGCAGGTGAGCAACCTGCTTTGCTTCCCTGCTCTCTGCCATGCTCTCTCTGCTGTGCCCAGCCCTGCTGCTATTGCACACTGCCTTATTGCTTGCCTGCTAAACTCCACTGCTGCCAGTTACCAGGAGCAGACCCTGGATGTCTGCACATGATCAGCCTGTATGGCCAGCGTCACATCGTGCTGAGACTGCATGACATCTACCTCTGCACCTGAAGGTCCTGCCTAGAATTACTGGACATATATGCAGATCTTCCAGAAGAAGACAGAAGAACAAGGTCAGAGATTGTCTGTGTCCTTTCCCCAGAAGCCAGGAAGATTTAAGCCTCAACGTCCAACAAAAGTCCCTTGAAAGCATTTGGGCATTGTCTGGACTGTGGCTAGCCCCCACGAGCATGTAATAATAATAATCTGTGAGCAAATGCTCAATGTCTCTTTGAAATTCTCTACTGCCTTCTGCTATGGCAGAAAGAGCTTGAGCACATCTACTGGGCAAATGACGTATTGGTCGCAAGAGAAATTTGACTGCAGGAATAGTATCTTGCAGTTCGATTAATGTTTATATATTTGCTGGTTATATTAGATGTAGATATTATCCATAGAATGTTTCCATAACCGTGTAAGAACCAAAACATTATTAAAATTAGTGGTCGGGGATGGTGAGAGTTCTGAATAGCAAAATTAATAACCAACATTAATTTTGGAAAATATCATCTCACATCAATTAATTTCCCCTCCCCAGAACCTTGTTTGTTAATCCCTCCAAAAGCAGTGCTCACTTTTGTACTTCAGTTTATCAGTGAGATGTCCTGAACATCCATTTGTGGATTTCTGGGATCTGTCAGCATCTGTGTAGGCAGATCAAAATCACTGTGAACATTTTTGCTGCCAGTTCATATTTCATTGAGTATCTTTCAACATCACAACAACTTTCTGCTACTGGGTATGTGTCCCTGTATATGCACTTCACAGATTTTGATTTGTGGTTTTCTGTCTGTAGCTTCATCTCTACAGATTAAGGTAGTTATAATTTTTATCACACTGAAGGCCACAGGTCTTCTCATTGTGGGGCTGAAGATTACAGCTGAAGAACATGCTGC